>NC_046186.1:125561330-125872390 GCF_011004875.1 Balearica regulorum gibbericeps
GAGAGCTGGCTGCCTTCTTGTGAATGCAGCTGGTATTTCATGTTACTTGGCATCTGGTTAAGACAAGCCAAAAAAAAAAAAAAAAAAAAGGCGGGGGGGGAAGGAAAAATTCCCATTAAGATGCAGGAGAAATGAAAAGGAGACATAATCTGCACGCATAACTTTATCTGAAATAATGATACGGAGCATCTTCTGTGAAATCTCAGCTCCTTGTGGACAGGGGTCAGAGAAGAGAGCTGGAAGTGATCAAAGAGCTTGAAAAATGTTCCTCTGCGGGGAGCGTGAGACGCCTGGCTTTGTTAATCTGGAAAGGGAGGGGAATTGTAAAACAAAAGCACGCTGAAGAGGGAGCACCTCTCGTGCTTTTCATGGTGTCTGTGCGCTTCTTCTGGAGCATTGGTCTGTCTGCCGTGGGAGGGTTTGCATGGGGAGAGGGACGTGAAGGAGTTGGGTAGAGGCTTTGGGCAACGCACACGTGCTCCCAGCATCAGCCCCACCGCGCTCTGATCGCTTCAGCAGCGGCATCCCTGCCGTCACGGGGACCCCCCGGTACACCAGTAAACACATTGGCTGGTAACCAGGAGGGAATGAAGCCCCTGAGCGCACACCTCGGCTTTCTCTGGGCTGAGCTGAAATGGGTGATTTCCAGATAAAAGCATCAGTTTTAGGCTTGTATTACTAGGTAAAAGACCAAGTACCTTGGTGGAAATCAGAAAAAGTCCATCATCAGGGCTGGATTTAAACCAGCTGAGAATCTCACTTAGCCCCCCTGCACCCCCAAATCACGCTCTCGTGTTCTCCCATCGCCGCTGCTCTAGCTGCAAAAATTCTAATTATTTGGGGGTTGCGGAGCAAATCTAATCCACTAACCTTGAGAGCTGATGTCACGTCCCAGTTGTCCAAAATGCTCATTACTGGGTTGAGCAACACCTACAGGCACGTTCTGCTGTTCCTTTATCCCTTCTGGCATCTCAAATATTTACTTTCCTTTGCAGCCGGGAGGTAGGGAAGCACCGAGGGGCAATGAAGTGGAGGAACAGCACGTCTGCAAGCTGCGCCTTGCAGCTGGTACCGTGGGACGCGGACATCCAGTGCAAACCGCCGTTGGCCTGGCCTTTCCCCAGCAGTGCTCGTGTTTCCATATTGCTTTCTGCACCGGTCAGGCACGGAGGCTCGCTCCTAACTGGAAGGGATGTATGAAGCGCTCTGAGCTTCTGGATGGAAAACTCAACATTGCACATCAGAGCACGACAACTCTGTGTTGTGTGTCCGCTCATCTTACGGTCAACCTTCATCCAAAAGTTGAGCTACTCAGATAATATTTTATTTCCACACCCCCCCCACATACACCCTGCAAAACGTTTGTGTGCTTTGACATTTTTAGATAAAAATCCTGGCTATGTACTCTTTGGAGACACAGGGAAATTCTGCTCAGAGTTGCGGCGGTATCCTTCTGGAGTGACCTGCCTTGAGTTGAGGACAAAATCTGGGCTCCGTAGGTATGAGTTGCTCTCTTGTACCTTCGAAACGCCTGGCCAACGCTCACCCCGCAGCCTGTGGAATTAGATGAGAAACGCAGTCCCGATTTCAACAGAGTTTGGATCAGCCCCCAAAACAGCACATTTCTTGTTTGCATTTCACTTCCTCGTTTAAGATTAATCGATATAGTTCCCCGCTCAGCGCAGGAATGAGGGTGGAAGGGAGAACTCGACTCGGCTTAACCCCCAGTGTTGAAATCCGTGCGAGGAATGCCTCATTTTATTTTCCTAGCCTTTCTTATCCTGCTCCGCTCCTCCTGGGAGCTGTTTGTGTGAGTGTTTTGGTGTCGTTCTATTTTTGCTAGCCTTCTCCTAATCCACCCAGCTCTGTGGGGTAGATGAACATTTAACATAGTTTCGTGTCATTTCCGTGTTGATCTTGCACGCTGGAATTTTATTTTAATGGATTGCATGTACATTTTACTCCTGAAAGCAGGCAAAATGCAGCTTAAAAGTGAGAGGAAAAAAAACCTATCCAAAACTCGAAATAGGCAAAGTCTGAATGTTTTTGAAGGCACCACTGTTGCCCTCTGTATTTTATCATTTGTGTTACGGTTGCAGTTAAAGGCATTGCCTGAGATCAGCCCTTGAACACGTCCGGTATGCAGTAATTCCCACACCGAAGAAAAGAAAAATACGGAGGGACCTTCCTTGCGCGACGGTACGTGCCGCAGAACGGTAGGCGTTTTGAGGCGCAGACCAAGGCCGTGCCAACGTAAGAATACAACAGGAAGGAAAAGAACACGCGCTTTTGTGGCCCCAGACCGATCTGAGTTGTGGAAGTCCTCGTGCTGACTCCAGCCTGGTTGTACATCAGAGGTACTTGCTAACATCTTCAGGGCATCGCTTACCCGTGCGGATCTCCTGTCCCCGCGAGGAGCAGAACCTCTTAGCCATCGCCCCCGCGTTTGGCGGTCCGTGCCTGCGTCAGGGTCCCGCAGCCAGGGGAACGGTCCCCTGGGGTGAGATGCTTGGAGGGCATTCATCTCCTCTTTCCCTCAGCTGAGGAAGAGGAGGCATAGGGGAGCGTGGACGATGTAAGCGGCTTGTTTTTAGCTCTCGAGTAGAGTCGAACGTCGTAGCAAGCCGTTTACGTCGGAGGGTTTCGAGGGAACGGCCCCGCTCCGCGTGGGCTTGGAGGTACCACGGCAGTGTCCGTTCCCGTGGTGCACAGCATCCTTCCTCTGTGGTGGAGGGCCCACCGTGCCCCGTGGCACTTGTAAGTTACAACACGGATAAAAACGTTTGGGAGTGTTTCTTATCGGCCGTTTTGACTTTTTACGGCAAATAGAGGTCCCCACCGCGTATTCGAGTTTCCTTAGCCTCTCCTCGCTCTCGCATCGCTCAGAAGGGAGATGGCAATGACAGTGCAGTGATCTGTACTAATGCTAAGTTAATGAGAAGACATCTCCTGTCAAAACTGTTCGCGTCCTGTAGTGAAAATCAATTCCACCAGATCACTTCAAGATTTTTTTTTTCGAGCTTGATTGGGGTTTGTCGTTCCGCCTTCATGCCTCATTTCCTGATAAAAGTCACTGTAAAGACAATTTTCAGGAGCTTGTGTGTAGTTTGAGCCAATAAATGCAACTGGCATGAGCAGAATGGGAAAGTGAAATGCAAACCAAATAGGGATGGATGGGACGGACCGTTGTTGTGCCTGCTGCAGCGCTGGGACGGTGGGGTCCCTTTTCTGGCCTTGGTAAGAAGTCTCCGAGCTTCCCTGCTCTGTCGCCTTGGCAGCGGCGGAGATGCTCACGTTTATCCTTTGCTGCCCTCTTTTGCTTTCCAATAACCTGATACTTCAGCAGATTTGTTTGACGCTTTTCGGACAGAGCAATAAACAGAATTAAAAAAAAAAAAGGGGGGGGGGGGAAGGGAAGAAATTTGGATACCGGCAGTGCTTTTAATTTAAAATGGCCTAATTACCTTAATGGAGCTGCCTGGGACACCTGCATTATGTTAAGACCTGGAATAAGAGCGCCTTTGTTTAGAAATCTGCCCAGACCGATTTAATGCATCAGTGATACCAATATGGAGGCATTGCAATTTTTGTGGCCGAAATTATCCTGGTCTCCGGGTACCCAACTCAACCGGGGGGGCACCTGGGCTCGGGCTCTTTGGAAGGTCAGAGCCCCCAGCTTGCCCTGCCAGCACACGCGGCGTTCGGCTGCTCTGCCGGGGAGGGTTTGAAAAGCATCGCCTGTTCAATTATTTTTTTTTTTTTTTGCAGATCACAAATGGCGGTGAGGTTTTTGACTTGTGGCTTGACTGTAGCCGGGGGAATTTTGGAGGAGACCTCACCCAGTATCTCGCTTGTGCTAAGACCGCTCACATGCCTTCGGTGTGTTTGCTGCTCGTCGCTTTGGGTGACCTGGCTCCCAAATTCTGTGTCCCCCACGCTAGGACAGTAAGGTTGGAGCTGCTGGTAACGACCTCCCAGGTGGCATCTTCTCGTGTTGTAGAGCCTTGGCGATGTGACTTTGGGTACCATCCTGCAGGGATGGTAGGCGTTTGCTGAAATATTACAGGAATATTAAAATTATTGTAACTTGGGCATCGCCCCCCCCCTTGCAGGAAATTTTGCTTAACAATTTAAAAAAAAAAAAAATGTTAAGTGAAATCAAAATGCCCTTTTGCTGCCTAAGCGGGCAAGCTGTCGCGTAACCAGTCAGTAAGTGGTGGTTCTGTTTGCTGCTCCCTGTTCTGCAGGCTGGATGAAGACATTTGGTACCTGTTGGGGTAATTTACTGTCGCTGTGTTTGTTTTGGGTTCAGGCTGAGGTGACCCATGAAAGGCTGTGGCTCTCTTGGGGCAGTGGAATAATAAAGTACAGCCCTTCCCAAAGCTGCTTTTTTCCTGCTCTTTTTATCATCCAGTTATTTCTCACCCTCCGGCACCATGTTAGAGAAGGCAACCAGCTCTCCTGCATGACATACCATGTCTCTCTTCCTTTTTTTTTAATTTTTCCTCCTTTTTTCCCCATTTACCAGGTGAGATGCTTCTTCCTCAGGTTTCTCTGACTTCTTTTTTGCATTTCCTCCACAGGCCGTGCTTTTTTCTTTGCAATATTAAGGGGGGCTTTGCAGTATTAAAGATTTGGGCTGGTCTCGTAGCCCTGCAGAAATACACCTGTGCTGAGCATAAGCGCATCCTTAACTTTGCAAGTGCAGGAGGTTTGCTCTGAGGTTGTGGCCATGCAGGTGGGTACATTTTTGCAGCTCCAAAGAGGGACTTTACGGTGTGAAACACTAAGCAAGGGTCAAATAGTACTTTTTAAACACTTCCAGATATTTATTGGAACTATATTTCCATGTATTTCCAATATTTCCAACTGTAGTTGTAGCTCTGTAGCAGGAAGCAGCTTCTGGCCTTTGCAACTTCTCTTCTTGATGGGGCAGGTTGGGCGTTTGCAGGGGTTTTGTTGGGTTTTGTTTTGTTGATTATTTTTTTTAATTTTTTTTTGAAAGATCAGGGCAATTCAACAAAGTCAGTAAAGTGGCAACAGCATCTAAAAATTATGCACCCATCCTGCTGAGCAGGCACGGAATAAGCGGCTCCTCTGTTAGCAAGAGAAAATAAAGCTCTTTCTGCATACTTCTGTTGTATTTGCACACTCTCTGAAACACATATTTTTATCCACTTTTAAAGGCATTGTGGTAACAAAGAGTGGAACAAGTTTTGAGGTCACCGTGCAATGCTGCAGACCTTGCAACGGGAGCTAACTGTAACATCTTTCAAAGTGTTCTCCTGGGGTCCATATGTGTAGACTGGTAAAGCTGTTAACGTTCCCAATTAGGTTTTAATTTATCTTAGTTTCCTCAGCGTTGCCATTAAAAGTCACACCATACAGCCATTAAACCTTAACATTACAATCGCAGAGTTTTGTCAGGTGCTGGCCAGCAAATCTAACCGTAGATGAGCAGCAGAAACTGGACTTTAATTCCAGCTTTTTTTTTTTTTAAAAAAAAAAAATGTTTAAATGGGTCAGGAGAATTTACCCTGGACATCTGTTTGACGTATAATGTGAGGATATTTAAAAGTCTTTTAAGAAAAACAAATAAAGGCTTCCACATTCCCAAGGACAGAAACCATTTAATCTACTCGTACAGTCCTTTCAAGAATTTACCATTTTGGCAGGAGATATATGTCATTAAAGAAACAACCAGTAAGATTTATTATGGCTAATTTATGTCTGCAACAGCTAAGACATGTTTTTTGGGTAGTAGAGCTCACCATGGGCAGTATTTTCCTTCCTGCACATTCTTATTGTTTTAGTTTATTACAGCAGCACGTCTTGTGAGATCATTTATTGCTTAGCGCGATGGTACGACGAAGCCATTTATTACTGGGAGACATCAACACATCGAGTGAGATCACTCCTTTTCCTCGGGGTCAGCGTACGGGAGGTGATGAAATCATGTATTTATCTACAACTTATTAGATGCATTTGATTGACTGGGGATCGATTTTTTGTTTAACCAACTGTGCTGATGAGGAAGTTTCTTGGTGTACCACCGCAATGTTTCAAAACAGCCGTTAAAATAATTATCGTAATACGGGACCACGAGGCAGCCCTGTAACACATGTTTGCAGCAAGAAGAGGACAGTTCTAGCAACTCAAAATATAAGCCAGATGGAAAACTCATCCAGCTCCAAGGGGGGAAAAAAGCTCAACCTGTTGTAGGTTTTTTTTATAAATTGGGAATGGTACAGTAAATGTTTGGGATAACCCAAGTCACCAGTAGGTCTTTCCTGCCATTGGTGAACTTCTGACCTTATTTCCTTGGAGGGCTGTTAAAATGAAGTCAGAGGGCAAGCAGAGTTATTTGCCAGCACCGTTTTCACTTGTGTGGTCTAGAAAGTTAACAGATTTTTTTTTTTTTCCCCTCCCTCCCCCTTCCATGAGACAGACACGGTGATGAGGGGAAAGAAGAGATAGCTTAATTAACCTTCCCAAGTTATTCAGGGAATTGGGAGCAGCGGAGACCAGTCTTTCGCAGCATCCTGCAGGATGCCGCACTTCTCCGTGATGGTTTCAGCACACGGGCTGGCTGGGTGACGTACAGTACCGGCGTGGAAATTGCTGCTATTCTGGAGCTTTCCCAAACGGCGTTTCTATCCCGCCGAGGAAGACTTGTTTGTTGATGGTCGAGGACAGCATTTTATGAGATTTTGGGTCTGCCTGGCGGTGTGATGGTGGGGAGAGATCTGCTGCTCTGGTGTTTGAAATAGATGGGGAGGAGTCTCTGGTCAGGAGAGAGTTAATTCCCTTTGTGCTCACCCTCAACTTGCAAACTGGCCAGGAGGGTGGTTTGCAGGATGCTGAGCATCTCGGGCGAGGAAAAGAGCATCATGATGGACGAGGTTCTCGCTTCTGGAGTAAGACTAGAGCTGGCGGTATTTTTGACAGCTTGGCGTTAAAGCGACAGTTTACTTGGTAGCTGGACAACGAGTCAAAATAGAGCAAAATGAGCAAAAACAAGAAGCTGGAGTACATCTCACGATGATGTCAGAAGATCATCTGAGGGCACGGTCCTGTGGGCTGGAGCTGGCCTGCAGGCTGCACTAGACGTCAGTGTCTTCATCCCCTTGACCGTAGACTGCAGGCTCTCCTTGCGTCTCCTTCCTACTGATTGTACGGCAAAGTCTTTTCTATGGTCCTGGCGTGCCTGGGACCTTGCCCTGAGTGTTTCCAGAGCGTCACGTTAATGCCGATGGCTGTCAAACCCTAGCTGATGCTTTTGATGACTCTCTTGGAAGATGATGCAGCACGGAGATGGTGTTTCTGCACGGTCCTCTGCAAGGTGACTCCTCTGATGCCCCAGTCAAATTCATCACCATCCTGCTCCCTGGCAGGCTGGTGTCTCTGACTCAGATTTTGGGAAAAATGCCTTTTTTGCCTTGTTAACGTGACATGGTGTCTCCCTAGGAAAGTAGAGACCAAAGAGCAAGTGCCTGTAGTTCTCCTGTTTTGCAAATACTCGTTACTCCAGCCTTCTCTGGAAATAGAGGTGTTGATGGCCAAGGGTGAGCTGTGATCATCTGTACCTGGGTATTGTTCAGCGCATCTGCTCCTGGAGAAGGAACGGGACTTTGCTTCTGGAGGCCAGACACATGGGCAGGGGGAGATTATCCCACCTTGGGGTAAGCAGATACCGACGTCTCCATTCCCATGGCAAACTCAGTTAAAGAGGACACTTAGAGAATCATTAGACATTATCTTCCCTTATTCCCTTCCTTCCGCCCTCAAAGCCGTGCTCTGGGGGCCAGCTTGGGCTTTTATGTCATTTTGAGGGAACCTGCCGGAAACCCTGACGGCCGTGTGCCATGGCTGGCCTCAGGTTCACCCGAGATCCTTTTCCGCTTCGTTTTCTGGCACAGTAGGTTTCCCTGCTGCTGCTCTGATAGCCTAAACGAACATTACTAGCCTCTCTTAAACGTGCATCCCGCAGTTGCGTGGAACCCCTCTGCTTTAGCCCTTTTTAACAGGAGGGCGTTGCTTTTCCTTTTTAAGAGGCTTCCCCCCCCTTACTAAAATCAGATCATAATTAAAGAATCGACATGTGCTTAGCATTCCACCGATTGATTCACAAACTGCTACGTTAATTGCTTCCTACCAACCTCCGAGCTCATTGTCTTTTTGCCGCATCCCAACTTTGCCCCGAGCTCGTTCCCCGGGTTACGAGCGCGAGAAGACGACGTTCCCGGGGCTGAAATCACCGCACCGGCAATATCAGGCATCCAACGCCGGGAGGATGCTGGCGGGTTAATATACTGCTCATCTACATCTAATTACACACAATGGTGATGAATTAGCGTGAAAAGCAGTGGCAGCAGGCAATTCGAAACGGAGCTGAAGGGTAAATAACAGGCAGCGTGTTTCATTTTATCGCTGCGCTCCAGCAAACAGCAGACATATGTTCCCTGGCATGATACAACTCCACGGCCCGAGGTAGATCATACGAAACACCAACTACTTTCAGCTGTGCCGGTGCGATGAAATGTTTCAGACATATGGTCCCAGGGCTAATCCGTACAGAGACGATGCCTGGAAACAGGGAGAAGGCGTTTGGGAAGGAGCGGTACGTGGAAGTGGATTCCCGGGGTCTGAGGTGTATGGGGGGGCGGCTCTGGATAGCGGATAGGGGGGAAAATCCTGCTGCTAAGATCGTGGTTCAGCAATTCGAGGATTTGGTGGCAAGTTTGAGTATTTCCCCCCCAAAAAGGAAAAACAAAACAACAACAACCTCCCACAACCCCCCCCCCCCCCAAAAAAAACTAACCCCCTTGCAAAGGGTGCATTCTCTCCCTCTCTCCTAATATTTCATCCCTGGGTCAGTTCCCTCTGGAGCAATGCGATGGAGTGACAGCTTGCTAGGACGTGCAAGAGGTCCAAAGGTATCCCAGCGCCTTGCCTCCGGGTGTCACCAAAACATCGCAGTCCCACTGCCGACGCCGTGCATCGCACCTTCTTCGCACGCATCATTTCCTAGCCGTTTGGGGAAAATCCCGGCGGTTTGGTGATCTGCTGTGTAAGAGAGACGACTTTTCCGAGGGTTTGCAGAATTGCGATGCAATCTCTATCCGTAGCAGGTGGCGTTTGGGTGATTTGATGCTGCAGGGATGTGAAGCCGAGCCACGAGCTGGTCTGGAGCGGGAGCCCGTTCCCGTTGCTCCCGGGACAGCCTGTCTGGGCCAGCCGGTTGGCTTAGGTGGGAGTGGAGGGACCCACAGGAGCAATGGCCGGCAGCGAAGGCTTAGGGGGAAGAGCGTGAAAACTGAGCAAGTAAATACGATTTCTCTCGTGTTTTTCCAGCCTCTAGTCAATGTGCTGGGGGGGATGTGCTCTCCCAGGTGCATTAGGCAGAAGATCCTACTATAATGCTCTAACAGTCCCTTGTGACCTTAAAGATCACTGGCATTACCTGATTCGGGGCGGGTGCTTACAAATTTGTCTGTCTGTGTGCAGAGCTCCGCTCGTAGCTTTGTAAATCTGGGAGGTTTGTGGCTGGAAGGTCTCAGCTGTGCTTTGATGAATCTAATTTCTCATCCAGACATTGTGATGCTCACTGGTCTGAAGGCAAGTTCTTAAATCAGGGTAGCTGAATATTCCTGGGGCACACTTAAATCAGCTTTAAGTGACTTAATTCAACTCAGGCTGATTCCTTATCGATTTAAATGACTCATTTAATCTAAGCTTTAATGTCAATCAATCTTTCTACCTTGCCGCTCTCATCTTCTGAGGCCGGAGAAATGGGATCCAGCTGTTTGTGTTTAGGTCTGCGAATGGTTGCCAAGGCAGAGAAATGTGGGGTTTTTCGGTGTGCAGTTATCCAAACATTCCAGAAGGTTAGCCTCCTCCCGCGCGGGGAGACTCACGGCATGGCATCCCTGACAAATAGGACTGGAAGGGTGTGGAGAGGTCTTCTCCTCCAGCCCCACTGCAGTGCGGGCTCGGCCACACCGAGCCCCTTCCTGGCCGTTGTACCCGGGGTCTTCTCCTGCCAGAAGTGATGGAGATCGCGCTGCCTGCCCAGGCAAGCCCTTGCTGAGTTTCTCTCACGTTACAGAAAATAACTGAGTGTCTAGTCCGTATCCTCTTCACTGCAACTTAAAACCACGACTTCTTCTCTTGTCCATAGCGACACGCAGAAGCTTCTTCCTTTCCGTTTTGCAGTAGCCTCCAATACCTAACTGTTATCCTGTCTCATCTCAGTTTTTTTAAGCTGAACAATACCTTTTGCTCCTTCCTTCCTTGGGGGTCACGTTTTCCAGCCTTCTGATCATTCCTGGTGCTCTTTGCCAGCTCTCTCCAGGGGGTCCGTATCTTTCTGCAAGCACAGGACCTTTGCAAAGCATGCAGTACAAGCCTCGCCCTCTAGATTTCAAAAGTGAGCCACTTCAAAGGGCAAGGACAAAACAGCCACAAATCCAAATGCAAAATGAAGCATTTGGATTTTTAATGAAGTACGAAAACAACACACATCTCCAGAAACTCTTCCCTGTGTGGGATTCAGCGATTTCACAATTCTTCACCTCCAAAGCGTGGATGTCCAACACTAGACACCCGCATCTCGAATGTTTTGGATAGACGGAAGCCAGCGAAGCCCCTGTCCGGAGGAGGTCAGTGCTCAGCCCAGCAGACTCTACTCCTTTCTTGCTGCCAAAGATCATGGGACAGGCAGAGAGTCATCAATAGGGGATAGACAATAGGAAACTAGCCAGGTATTCCCATTGGCGTCTTGAACAGCGTTACCCACTGGCTCAGGTGGGAACTGTTGGAGAGTACCCAGAACCCTTCAGGCAAAGAGCTGACAAACCCATCCCAAATGGGGAGTCAGTTCTATATTTCAAATTCCAAGGAAAACAGCAAATGAGGAAATTACCTCCATAACCGATGTAAAGGATTAGCAACAAGTGGCCACAGGTAGCAGAGCTCAACAAATAATACAGCTAGAGATGAATTCTTCTAGGGTCTTGCATCAGCCAAGCCTTGAACCGTGATGTTAATGTTGTTCCCGGGGCGGGTTTGAGAGGGTGTGCTGAAGACCATGGGATGGTACACGTGCCTTCAGCTCTGCACCAGCCTCCGTACCTCCCTGGATGGGGCCGTCCCGAAACCTGAGAGCCCCCTTTCTGCTTCTCGGATGTGTGGCAGACCTCCCGAAGCCGTTTTCAATTGTGGTCGCAGCAAGAAGCCCGCTTGAGTCGCAGAGCCCTGCCAGCCCGGCTCAGATACTTCTGAGATGGCACTTCTACTATAAATCTTCAACTCCCGTCCTCTTTCTCCGGCATCCAAAAATTCCTTCTGAGCTGAAAATTGGCACATGTGGTCTTGGCTGGGTAAGAACGTTTTTCCACCAAATTTGAAAGGGGAAAAAAATAAGGTTCAGCTGGCTTTAATTTAGGAAATTGGGAGGGGGGGTGCATGTGGGTATTGAAATATTTGAAATCTCTTGCCTACACCCCCCCCGCTTTTGTTTGTTTGTTTTTGTTTTGCTCTGAGCCATTGAAACACAGAATATTCCCTGGTCCAGCCTGAGAAGAGAGCCTGGTGAGGTGAATACACACCATCCTTCTGCCTTGTGACTTTGGGGCAACATACATCCTCCTGCTGTGCCCGTACAGTTGCTGAAGCATTTCAGCGTGTTGTTTTGTCTTTATTCAGACAAAGGCTGCACAATTTTCCTTAATGGATACGGGGCATTTGCTTGTGCTGGCTGACCATGTACTTCTTGGGACAAAGGACTGAATTTTAGTTTCTTGTGCCCTGTAAGAGCACTTGGCTGTGGTATCAACCTTCAACCTAGTCTTGGGTTTTGTGGCCTCTTGGAAATTTAATTTTTGGCTAAAAACCAGGTTGTGGGAGAGTCATCAAAGCAGCCCTGCGAACCGGGATGGTTGGGATGCTCATGCAGGCTGAGCGATTCCTGGATTCAGGAGTTCATGTTAAATCAGCCGTGTCCTGGAGCGATGATCTGGGGCCATTTCAGTGAATCAGGACCCTAAGAAGAGAGCCGGTGGGGTTTTCTGGGGTCATAGCCGCTTTTCCCTCAGGCTGGGTTCCTTCTGGCTGTTCCCAACAGCCTGCTGCTTTCCCAGTCCCATCTCCTCCTCGTTAGACAACTCTCCTCCTCGTTAGACAACGGAGGCTCACCATTCGCCCAGCCCACGTCCTCCACTGCTTCTCCATCCTCAGCCCGCAGTCTTATCCGTGATTTATTGTCCCATCAGCCACGGACCTAAAAATGGATGGTTGCCTTCTGTCCACATCTACCATTCGCATCTCTGAAGGTTTATTGCCATGGTCACACATGGGCTGCTCTGAAAGAAGCTGGATTCATTTCTCCCATCGAGCAGGTCAGGTTTTTTATGGGCTCGGACTGTTCTCTGGTTCCTCCGCAATTAGTCCCCGTCTTTCCCGAGTTGTGGACCCAAGGCTGAACGCAGTACTTCATCTCAGGCCGCTCCGGTCCTCAGCAGGGCCGCACGTCTTGTGGCAATGCTCCCAGTGACGGATGCAAACGTGATTGTCTGTTTTTTCCTGGGGGTTTTGTTTGTTTTGCTTTGTTTTTAAGCAATAGCAAGGTACGTTCCACCCGGGCTCCGTCAGGTCTTGATTTCGGTTCTTCTGCAGACCTGCCACTCTGCCAGATGGCTTCCCCTCCTCAACTTCTGCAAATGATCGTGAAAAACTAGAGTAACGACCTTAAAAATAATGGCACTTGGTTGGGTCCTTCAGCCCCAGCTGCTGGGTACGGATGCAGCGTGCGAGCCCGGCCGGCGGCAGGAATTTGGCCAAGCTGGAGCACGTCCGGAGCAGAGGAGTCTCAGCGATTTTATTTTTGGCAGGGGCAATTAAAGTAGTCCGTGTAATTCTAAGAGTTCTCTAAGCTATATCGTATTTTATTTGTGAGCTCTTAAAATTTTAGACTCTTCTGTCTTCCATCCATGTGAAAAGTGGACAGTGCTGTATTTTAAGTATAATTATGTGGATTTGAAAGCTTCCTTTTTCATTCTTTTTACTGTCGGAGCCTGAAACGTGGCATGGGCTATAATCAGCTGCAAAACGGATCCATGTGCGACGCACATGGCAAAAGTATTTCTGACTGCATCTCCATCCGAACAGCACCGCTCGCTCTGGAGCAGCCGGAACTCGGATTTCCGCTCCAGAAGAAATTCTTGCCTTTCACATCTTGTTTTCATGTTCAATCAGAAACCAGCAGATTTTTCTGGTGTGTCCCCCACCCTCCCCACCCACCCCCCCAACAATAACATTATTATAAAAACCAATCTTGGATCAGCCAGTGCGTTGTTTAGACAAAAAGTGGATCTTTTACTTTTTTGACATTGGCTTGATTTTTATTGAGGTATTTCAAAATGTTTCCCAAAGAGACCATCAAGGTGTCCTGCTCCGACACGTCCTCTTTGTTTCAGTGGTTTATAACAAACTTTTCAAAGGCAGGCCGTTCTCCTAGAAAGTTTCCTTTTTTTTTTAAATGAAATGGCAGCTGCTGATGGAAAACACTCCATCAAAACCATCTCGACAGACTTCAGCTATATTCTCCCCAATTGCTGCTTCTGGTTTTACATTACCGCTGGTGTCATAACCAGTATTTATTTCATACGGAGATGCGTTTCTGAATAGCTAATGGAAGATAATATCTGTTTGAGAGAAGAGCGCATTAAAATAAGGAGGAATTCTTTGCTTTAAAAAAAAAAAAAAAAAAGGGTTAAAATACGGGCATGTGGGGATGTCGCTTGGGGAATCCTTATGTTCTGGGCACGCACGTATGTGCGCTCGGTCTCCCTTGGAAAGAAGGAAGTTCCCGAACTGTTTAAAGCCTTCCCAACAGACCTCCCACAAATGATAACTTCTTGAAAACCCAAGTGTCTCCAAAGATGTACATGGCTTCAAAAGGGAATCCCCTCCAATGATTAGAACCGTGCAGCCTCCCATCTGGATTCGAGCTCCAATAATAAGGGTCAGGACCTTGTCCATACGTAGTTAAAAAAAATACTGTAAGAAAGCACTTTTTTAGTATTTCCAGATGTAGGGAGAACATTTTTCTTTTTGAAATACAATGAGAAAGCTTTGTCAAGCTTTTTTGGAAACAAATATATGGGCAAGCCCAGCAAAGAAAAACATTTTGCCAAATAGTAGAGACACGTCAGGGCAGGTGAGTTTGGGAGTTGGCAGCGTGGCGAGTTACCAAAGGCCAGCATATTTTTGAACTGTACTGTAAATGGGATTTATTTAAATCAAATGGGGAATCACATTTTAAATAGATTCATAGATTTATTTTTTTTTTCAGGCCAGAAGGGATCATTACATTTTCTAGGCTTTTCTCCAGTATAACCTGACCCGTTGAATCTCCCCTCAGTTACTGCTGAAGAAAAAATAGAAGGGGGGAAAAAAAAAAGGGGGGGGGAAAAAACCCCAGTAACTTGCATTTGGATGACATTTTGGAAGACCTGCTTTAGTCAGACTTGATATCATGACTTCAAAAGCTTGTAAGGTCTACTAGACCAGCCCGTCATTCGGATGCTCGGTCCCCATGTGCTTGCTTTCACGTTTGGGTTTGCCAGGCGTTAGCCTTCAGCTGTTACTTCTTTTTATCCCTTTTTCTTCATGATTGGAAAAAAAAACAACAAACCACCAAAAAACCACCCCAAAATCTTTTAAGCACATGGTATTTCTCATTTCACAAAGGTATTTATGCACCATGAGCAAATTGCCTCTTGATCTTCTTTTTTGATAAGGGAAACAGCTCATGGTCCATGAACCCTTCCCTGTTTTTAACTCAAACCCTTGACTAGTTCTCCTGGCTGTCCCCCGAACGACACCATTCAAGCATGAGCTGAACCTCGGGAGTGACTTCCTTTCAAAACATGCCGCGAGGAACAAAATTAAACGAAGAGGGCGCTTCCCCGAGAAAAAGGAAGGTATCTGCCTATCGGCAGACAAGACAATATTGCACACATTTGCCAGTTTCAGACGTGGATAACTGGATGCACATGGAAAATAATTGTTTCCTTGAAAAATTAAAATGAGCAAAAGATTTTTCAACACATTTCGAATTTGTCCTTGTTTTTTTTAAAGCAGCTGAAGTAGAAACATTTTCTTAGTTTCATTTTTATGGGGTTTTATATTTCATTATATACCACATGTTTTGCTTGGATTTTTTGGTTCGTGGGGTTTCCCTCTGCCTTTTTTTCCTTTATTTTCCATTTAAAGAATAGGAAAAAGGGAAGAAGGGAAGTGGAAGATTTTATGTGTTTTTAAGGGGAAGGAAATGGACTTAATGCCTCTTTAAAAAAAAAAAAAATAAAGGATTGGTTTCTTTAAAAGCTGTTTTGGTTGGAGGAGAAAGAGCATCTTAAGGGACATTTTTTTAATTTCTCCCACTTGGAAAATTTCGTGCGAGCTTAGTTCTGCCACTTTTGCTCCCCTGAAGCTTGCTCTGGGGTCGGTCCCTGGGGGCTGGACTTTGTTTGCAGAGTTGAGGTGTGACCAGGATGGCACATCCCAGCAGCATCACCCGTCTCCTTCCCGGGAGGAAACAAGGCTGGGATGCTGCAGCAGCTGGAGCCAGGTGAGCACCATGGTTGGTGCTAATCACATGGTGGACACAAGCTGTAGGTAGAACTGCTGCAGGTAGAAATATCCCCATTATCCTTTTTTTTTTTTTTTTTTTTTTTTAGCCTGGGAATTAGGATGGAGGCTTTATGGACGTGATTATGAGTTTATGCACATCCAGCGCAGTAGTAATTCATGAAACAGGGCGGTAAACTTGGAAAACTCAAATATATCCATAATGCAAGGGCACCGAAGAAGGGTGACGTGCTCTACAGGCAAATTCAGCACAATTAGCTTAGCTCAGGAATTCATCTGCTCACTCGGATGTCATCGGTGTGATCGGCTCTGCCAGTTCTGCGCCGTGTTGCTATAGGTGGGGATTTCTCGTGGCAGCTAGTGGGGCGCGGTCACGAAGGTGACATGAGAAAATGTTGTTGTGACTGCTGAGGGGCAGGTTAAAAACGCTTATTTTGCTTAAGTCCAGATAGCCTCTCTTTATTTTTAAGGCAAGAGCAAGAGGAGCGAAAGGGCCTGCCAGGTCGCGGCGTGTTTATGAAAGCTCCGTTTCCTGGAAGCGTGGGACCTTATGAGACTTCTGGGTTTCATTTTTAAAAACATCGTGGTTCTAGCCTGTGTGACTGCCGAGAAAACTCAACAATATCATCTCTGTGGGCCGGTGAGGCTCAAAAAGCATTGGGGAGCGGAAAGAGGAGCCTTTCAAGTGCCTTTGCTCTGCAGCTGATTCCTTGAATGTTTGGGTCCTGACTCACCATTTCGAACGCGCGGAGACTTGGCAGCGCACGTCGAGGCAAGGCTTTGTGGGATCCGATTCTTGCAGAGACGGTCTAGGTCTTGCTGGTGTTTTGCTTGGGTTGGGGATTTGTTTGATTGAATTTCTTCCCCTCCTCTTTTTTTTTTTTTCCTTTTTTCTTTTTTTTTTTTTTCCTTTTTTCTTTTTTTTTTTTTAATTTAAATGATCCTTGAAGATTCTGTGCTGTCGACAGCTGAATACTGTCTTGGTTAATGAGAAGTAGTAACAGAATATCTAAAGGAATATCAAAACCGATGGGCAACCTAGAATGAGTACTAGTAACCTGTTGTTGACAGTCCAAGAGTTTCATGCAAATGGTTCACTTATCTTGCCCGTTTCACACTGACCAGTATTCAGGAAGAACAAACCTTTAATTACAAATGTATAACTACTTGCATGTAACAGAAAATATGCCTGAAACATTAATGTGCCATTTAAAGGTACGGTTCCCTGAGATCTTCTCTGCTTCCACCCATCCTGGGCTGGGAGAAGAGGTGTGTTAATTAATCCCGTGCTGTTAATAGCACTGATTCCACAGCCCCTTGGCTATCCCGCGCGTCTCCGGCAGGAAGAGCGACGGGGCAAAGCGGAGCCGAGCGGTTCTCCGAGCAGCGTGCCGAGTCCGGTTTCATCCATCACATTCTGCGCAGCCGCTAAGTGGAAGCACATTGCGGGACCCCGAGGCTCCCCGCCTGCGCCAGGGTGCCGCGGCGACGCGTGCCCTGCAGCCGCTTGCTCTACGGGCGGATCTTTATTAAAAATAAAAAATAACGGAAAAAACCCCCCATACAACTTCCTGGCCTTTTTGTTTGTCACAGTCTGGCCGATTCTAGTATAATCCGAATGCTAGCTTGCTTAGCTTTGCTGTAGGTTAGTTATTTCAAACAGTTTTGTGCTGATAAAAATAATTGGCTTTTTTAATAAAATTAGCTTTTTTGAATGTGAGGGGTTTAGCTTTTCTTTAACTTTTCCATTAGCTTGAAGAGGAATTCTGAACCACCAGCTCTGTAAGTATTTTTAAACTTATACCCCCGTGTCATATGCGGTCTATATAGTCTTTAAAATTTGTGCCTTATCCCAGCTCTTAAAACCAATTCTAGCCTAGTTTCCAGGAGGAAACAAACGCCACCAGGTTAACAGCACGCCAATTCAGTATGTAAAGTATCGCACACCAATTAACGCGCGCGATGCACACCTGTGTTATTTAAGGAGAGGAAAGAAAGGAAACAAAGACCTAGCTGTGTAGATTCTCATTTCACTTGCAGCACAGCTTTCGAGCTGGGAATTTGGTCTGCTGAGTCCAAAAGGTTAAATACCACGCAGAAATAGTTTATACCCATGTCGATGTATCTAATATTTAATTACGGAGTAGTCATGTTTGCTAAAAGCTCAAACCGTGCATCGGACAAGACCGCAGAGGCTCAGAAATGGAAAGGTGCGTTGTCTAGCGATAAATCCACGGAAGAGGCAGCGTTTGCACGCCCAGCTGTGACGGCGGCTGCCACGGCAAGGGGTCACCAGTGCCGCGGCCCCCACCGCTGCCCGTGGAGGATATCCGCTGCTCTGGCACAGCACCACAACTGCTTTTTGTGAGTATTTGGAAGCTGGATTAGCTCAACAGCTCCAGGTTTGCCCTAAGAGCTCTGTGAGTTATGCCTTCGCTTGGAGCGCCCAGGAGGAGCCGTGGTGGTGGATCTCGGGAGGTGAGATCCGCGGATGAGCTTGGACAAAACCACCCCAACCCCCACGAAATACATCGACCCCACTCTGCCCTTGCGGGGACGCCCCGTCGCCAGCAAGTACGCTCCGAACGCACCGAATGCCATCCTACGCAAGGGATGCGCATCGCCTTTGGCCCTCCTAGCAGCACCGCCAGCTGCGAGCATTGGGAACGGTCCTTACCCAGGCTCCTTCCAGACCGAAACCACACGCGTTCGGTTCAGCGGGAAGCGCTCGCCGCCTCTGTTCCTGCTTTCTGACCTCTACTGCTGTCCGTCCCTATCAGTGGAAAGGCCCTTACCTCTCCAGAAGCAGCTAATTTAGCTCAAACTCCTCATCTCGCCGATGCAGAGGGTTTTTAGCACAGCCACGTGCCGTGAACGCCACAGTTGATTTTTCTCCGGCCCCCCCACCGAGCCCCCGTGAATCAGCATCTTTGCGATGCAGAGGGCAAACGCTGTCAAAGGAAGCATGTTTTTTCCTACACACGCGTCGCAGCGCACGTTGAGCTGGGTTTTTAAAGCGGGTGGCGGAGATGCAGTTGTTTCATTAGCGACGGGTAGCTGGATTCCGCAGGAGTTAAAAGAAATACCCGGATTTTCTGCATTCCGCTTCTTCAACTCGATTTCAGCCTGTCTGGTTGCCTAGTCATGGATGGATTTCAAACTTGTGATTGAAATGCGGACAGTATGTGATTTAATCGGTACTTGTTTTATCTGCAATGCTCCGTTTGAACTCTTTGTAGCATGCTGTATCTTGGCATGTTCAGACATGCTTCAAATTTGCCATCTGGTTTTGGAACCGAGTACCTGTTTCTTTTACGGTTGCACTCCGTCTCCCTCGGGGAGGGGGGGTGTGTGTGTCTGTTTGTTTGCTTTACCGTTTTTTGATTTGGGATTCCGCTCAGGACAGAGCCCTCCTCTATCGCTCCCGGGGAAGCAGCACAAGGGCAGCAAAGAGCTGCGCGCAGACCGACGGGCGAACCTCAAAACCTTCTGAAGCGCGGTTCGGATCTGTGTCCAGAAGTTGGGATGCTTTTCTGAAACTCATCCAAACATATCTGAGACTCTTTGGGTTAGGAATTGGGTTAAAACCCAGGAGAATAGTCGCTTTTTATTTTTTAATCCCCGCTCCAGAGTTGCTGTACTTACTGGTTCTTGGAAAGCCCGGACTCCAGTGCAAAATCCCAGTTCACAGGGGGGGAATTCAATAATTCTCTCCCTGCTCTTGGAAGAAGTTAAGGTGACCAGATGTGTGCCGTCACCGTGGATGGGAGAACAGGATGAAGTTAGCCCACAGGTCCCCCCTGCTGTGCAGACCCTAAGTGGGACCCGAGCCACGGCTGTAGGACGCGGAGATGCCCCCCGAACATAAGCCATCATCTCCTCTTTCTCCACAAGCCGTGTGTTTTCTTTTGGCGCTTTACCACCAATAAATCACTCTAGTTACTTCACGCACATGCACGTGCACGGGCCCTAGATCTGCCCCGACGTCCGCAGATCATCCAACCTGTTGATATGGGGGTCCTTCGCCCCTGGGTTTGTCCCACCAGACCTTGTTGGAGGAACGTGCTTATCAATCGCAAGCGGCGTGATGCTCCGTGGAGGAAACCTGCTGGCCTGCACCAAGGTCCCCGGTGCCACCGGCGGGCTCAGAGCTCTGCAGGACCAGCACCATCCAACGCTCAAACCTCAAAACCTTTGCCTGCCCTGGCTAAAAAAAATAAATGTAACTTAGAGCTGAACCGCACAGTCAAACCCAGAAATTAAACCAGCTAAAAAAAAAAAAAGAAATTCCATCATTTTCTCCAATATTACGGTCCAAAGAGCATCTGCGCAATGGTAAAATCCTATCCCAAGCCCTACGGTACTGATATATTAGCCTACAGTACTGAAATATTAGCCCCAGGCGGCGTAAATCAGAGCTGCGCTGCCGAAGCTTGCGGAGCCCCGCTGATTTACCCCGGCACTGCCCGGCGCGCTGACCTGCCCACGGGTTTTAATCAGGTCCGAAGCAACCGAAGTATAGAGCCAATAAATTACCGGGCACTCTTTGATAGCACAGCAAAGGGTTCCCGGTTGAAGAGGTAGAATATCTGAATTCAAACCGTCAAAATACGGTATTTTACCCCTTCAGCCTCAGTTCATCAAAAAGCCAGTAAAAGCCTCTGCGGATCCCGCCCGGCTGCTACTTATTCTCCTCCTAATGAATGTGGAAATATCCATGGCAAGTGGAATTTATGGATGAAAGAATTCCAGTTACCATCATTTCGTCCCTGCTGTAATAAGGCGGGCTGCGGCTGACAGCCCTGTAAAATACTGCCAGCTCACCAAAAAAAACCCTGAAAAAGGGTCGGCGGAGCCCGTCCAGCCTGCATCCAGGGGGGGAAAACCACCTCTAAACCTCCAGAAGATGTTTATAACATAGTGCAGCTCCTGTTCCTTCACAGGCCTCTTCTCGAAGCCAAATGAAGGAGAACCAAATACTTTATTGAGTGGGCTCTGATGACCTTTGCTTATTTTTTTTTTTTTAAATGAGCAGATCTGTTTAAGGAAAAAAAAAAAAAAGTATATGAAAAACACAAACTAACTTCAGATGGCGAGTTTAACCTCCAGTGGTCTCGTAGATTAAAAAACATTAAATCTTTTTATCTAAATTCTAATAAAAATCATGTCTCCCATGGTTTTAGTGACTGCTTCCAACTACACTTAAAAGCTTATTATTTTCAGGTCAGGTAGTGTGCACTGCAAAACTTTTTTGTATTCTTTTATATATATATATATATATATATATATATATTTTAAACCATTAATTCAAGGTTTGCTCTTACTATGAAAAAAAACGTGAAGTATTCTTGCCTGTCACAATTTGACCCAGGCAAAACTTCCATGCTTAAAATGAAGCAACATCAAGTTTTAATTAATAGAATTTTAATGGCCAATCAGATGCATTGCACATTTACTTACCTTCTTTTGTAGAGTGGTATTTTAACATATTAGCTGAGAAAAATACATGTGGGTTTTTTTTAAAAAAATCTTCTAAAATTAATAAAGTATGGAAGGATTCGAGGCAGCTTGACTTCATCCTCGGGTAGAAGCATCCCCAGGGTGATGCTGAGTTGTTGATTTCCCTGGCAGGAAAAGCCTCCGGAGCCGAAGGAAAACACAAATTTCTGCAGATCCTGGCAAAGCTGAGACGGGCACAACGTGCTGGCTGAGGAGGCTATTTTCAGTGGAAAACCTGAAAGCTTCGGGTGACCACAGCTATTCATTAATTTGGTTTGGATTCAGCGCAGCCTGATGGTAAAGGGGCTAAAATGAGGAAGGCAGCTCCACATTGTCAGTTTGGGGTGGGGTTTTTGCTATTTTGGGGGGAATGTGTTTTGAAACGCACATTGCCATCTTGAACTGTAACGCCAAAATGATTTTTTGAGTGAAAATGTAGTTAAAGAAGTGAATGGTTTTGCTTGCTTGCTTGTTTGCTTTTAGCATGCAAAATGGGGAAAAACAACCCCCAAGACAAAATGACCTTGTTTCATTTGGGGTGAAACACGGCATTTAATTCAATCCAAACTCAAACATTACTTTTCTCTTTTTTTTTTTTTTTCTTTTTTTTTGGGGGGGGAGGGGGCAACACTGCGGGTTTCTTTACTTCTGGTTGATCCAGAATAATTTGGGACATGCCTGAGGTTTCATTCATTATTGTCCTCCTGCTTTGCCCACTCAATAGAAAGTGAGATTATTCCCGTGGCTTTGCCCGGCACGGTGGAAATCATCGTTAGGAGTTGGAGCGGCTCTTCAGGCAGCTCCATTCAAACCATTGCACCCCAGTTAGCTTACTGGTTGTGCAACGCTTCACCGGAGCAGCTCCCGTTCAGCATCCCGTGCCGGAATGGAAAACCTTCCATCAACATCCCCTGCTCTCACCGCATTTTCTGGCTATTGCCAACAGGTCAAAAGAAATGTCTCTTCTCCCTCTCTCCCAGTTCTGCGTTAGTATCGACCGTTTCCAGCCGAAGGGACCAGCCCGACCGCTGGAATGAGGTTTGTTCCCCACCTACTATAAAAATGCCTTTTTAATGGCCCTAGCCCCGCCGGAGGGGGAATTTTCCTTGTGTCCTGCTTTCCAGGTTGATTTTGTCGAGTTCTGAGATTGCGGATGTACCTTGCTGACATACGTTGCTTCTCCTTCTTTTTTGCGGTAGCTAAAATCAGAACGTAACGAGGGACGGCAGCCGTGCAACGCGCTGCGCTTGCCTCCCACCCAATATACGCAGCCCCAGCGCGGTTTTTATGGAAAACAGAGCATCAGATCCATAATACTAGCGAGTATCGTACATTCAGCTGGTAAATCTGAGGATACCTTAACATCCCCAGTGGTGTTAACGTGAAGAATATTGGGTTGTGCCAATCTAAGCCGGCGTGGTGCCTCTCGGAGCCGCCGTCGGTCGGGGCAGGAGCAGGACCAGGGTACGGTGACACCTCCCTCCCTACACAGCGAGGTTGTCCCAGGCCTTTCGAAACACATCACCCGCGAACCGAGAGCTAATCTGGCTGTTTGGAGTCTCCCTGTACTCGAACCAAAAGGAATAATTAAAATCTTAAAATAATGGGGTAGAGCAACCAGCTGATGTCCTGAGCCCACCTCCAGTGCAGCTCCTGACCATTTCGGGGACCTGGCTTTCCCTCTGCAAACATCGCTGGTCCCACAACCAGCCGACCCTCACGCTCGCCGGGGGCGTTTTGCTGCCAGAAATATTGGTGGGGTGGGGGGGAAAAAAAAAAATAAATCCTGACTTTCCATTCACGAGAGCATTTAAACAAGGCTTTACATCAAAGCCCTTTCATTCCCCGGCCGGAGGAGTTATAAATGGGGCTCGGTGCAATCGGTACGGCTCCTGCCTCGGGACGGAGCGCTTCAAGTGCCTCGTGCTTTCAAATGCCACGACATTAATATCCACCATCCTGGAAGTTAAAAGAATATTTATACACGTACACGTCGCATTAATAATGCATCAATTGACTGCTCTTATATTTAGAAACTAATATATTAAAACAAATTACCAAGTGACAAAACTTTCTTGACAGGGGATGAAATACAGTGGTCTGCTTTGTTGTACGTTCTATATATTATTAGAAATCAAGTAAATTCTTCCCATACTGTGACTTTTTCAAATAAAGTCTTCGTGTCTGATTCTCATTTATGCCCCGAGCTCTGTATACTCCCCTGCTCGCGTGAAGCGGCAACAGGGCAGATAAGAACAGGGTCTTTCAAAACTGAAGCCTTTAAATCTCCTTATTTAGGATGTTCTTGATGGGAGAAAATAACCTTCCGCCCTGCCTGTAGCTACAGCGAGGGTTGGGTATCAAACGCTAAGAATTCAGGACCCCAATACTAAAATTTTGAAAGGTCTTTAGCGTAATCCTTTAATCTGTTTACCGTTAGATACAAGAGAAAATGCTTATTTACAAGAGTAAACATCTACTTCCATTTCAAATAGGAGTTTAATCTGTTTAGAGAAAGGCTTGGGAGGAAATAATTCAAACTACTTTAAAGATTAAGGTTATCATCTTTTCTTTTTTTTTTTTTTTCCTTTTTCCTTCAAAGGAGATCACAGGCAACCTTCAGAGGAAGCTCTATTCATTAAAATTAGCCTGAAAGTGTCTAAAATTCTCAGTGACCTCGTCACAGTAAACCTCAGCGTGAGAGGGGCTGATTTTTGCCTGTTTGGGAGCGCCCGTGAAGCCTGCGGCCCCACGTCGGGCGGCTTCTCCGTTCTACAAAGCTCTGCACGCCTCCGGCTCTTCCGTGGAGGTTTATGGGTGGCTCTCATACAGCCCACTTCTCAGGAGCCTGCACGATTGTGATGTTACATCCCATTTTTTACTCCTGTATTGCAGTCACCACTATGTTCTGCAGCGCGCGTCAACGATACTTTTGAAAGGGCTTAGTGCATAAACGCTCGGTTTTCTTTTGAGTCTTTATTTAAATATACTTTTGATTAAAACCACCCGTCCGACCGGGCAGCCCTTCCTCGCACCGTGCATCGATTTCCATGCAGCACCTTCTCCCGAGGACAGAATAAATCGACTCCCGTTGGCTGTAAATCTGCTTACCCCGGTGAAAAGTGGGTAAAACCTATTTTTAGAGGCAAAGGTGGATGCTGAGCTCCCAGCAGCGCGGCAGGGGACCGGGACGGGGTGAAACGGCGCTGCAGCGCTGGTTTGGGAGGGAAGGGGGGGGGAATGATCTGGGCTTAATGTAGCAGCTTCCCTGCCCAGCCTCCTTCAAGGACACAGGGGGAATAAAACACAAAACCCCGCTCCTCTTCCCCAACAGACCGCTTCTCTCAGCACCACGAGTCGTGGGAGCGTCACCGTCCCCTGCAAGCAAGCGATGGGAAATTCAGGGTCGTTTTTTTCCGGAGAACCAGCTGAGGTAGTCCTCAAATCCCACTCAGGAATGGAAGGCGAGGGATTTGCTTCTGATGAGGTCCTTTATGCAGGAGCAAAGATGTCCTCTTTCTTCAAGAAGGCACCGCGGTTTATAGCCACATACACGTAAATGATAGCGTGTACGAAGGAACACACAGCATCCAGCAGCAGAGACTCAGGCTCGTGATTAAACTGGTGGTGATGAAGAGTTTAGAGGCTGATATAACACGAGTTGTCTCCTGCATTGACCGGTGTCACATACATTTTGTGTACGTATTCTACCCTACTCACCGCTGGAGACGCAGTGACCGTCCGCCTTCTGTTCCCGACCCTTTTCCCAGGTGGTTCAGACATCCCCAGGCTTCTTAACCCAGCTGAAGTCAACAGCAAAGCTGCCAGAGGTCTCGGTAGAGTTGAGTTTTTAGCAGGATCCCAGCAGAAGAAGCCATGTTAGGAGCTCACGGACTTACCTTCAGCGGAAGCAGTCACATCCCTTTACGTTATGTCTGAATTTACCCCCCAATTTGTCATCCTCCAGGCGCAGGTAGTGCTCTCCAGGCTCTTGGGTAGCTCCCTGCTGTCCTTGCTTCACAGAAGTGCCTCGTCCCACAACAGATCTCAGAGTGTTAAAGAGGAAATCACTTTTTCCGCCCCCCCCTCACCTCCTTTAGGTCAAAAAACGGGTGGTTATAAAAACGAACCGGGAGCATCGCTGCCGACACATCCCGGGTGGATCAGGTATCTCCCAGCTTGCTCCTCTTGGCAAATCCAGAGGTGAGGGCAGTTTTCCCCCCTCCCCGAGCCCTGAGCAGGAGGGCATCGGCAGTTTCCCAGAGCTGGTGCTCACCATTAATTCGGAGACTCACCACCACCCCCCCGGGTTGGTTTTCAGGCTTTTGGGAGGGATGGATGAATACCTGCGGTTTTTTCTGGGGCAGCCATAAAGCAAAAAGAATCAAACCCAATTTGATCTCCATCCTCTAAAACAAGTGATTTCCTTTTCTTTTTTTCTTCGAGGGAGATAAGATCGGCGGGGGGGGGCACGGGGAAAGGGGCTGAGCAGGCAGAGCAAAGCCGTGCCAGACCCGGGCTGGGATCCGGCAGCTCTGCGGATGCTTCGCCCGTGTCCCTGGCCCAGCTTCCCCCGCAACTCTCGCTCAGCTTTGACGAGCAAGGTGAGGGGACGTTTCGAGGGAGAAATTTTCATTTCGTTAAGTTGAAACAACAGAACTGGGTGACCGATGGAGCAACATCTGAAAAATCTGGCCGGAATGTAACGGGGGAGATTTTTCGCGGCACAGACTTGGGAAATTCGAACAGTATGTGGAGCAAACTTTGTGAGGATTTGATGGCAGCGTTTTGCAAAAAGCCCTCAATTTCAGCTTTCCTCTGTGATGGAAATTTCAATAATTTATGCCCATCTCAAACGAGTGCAGTCCTCCCTTTCCAGCTACGAAGAATTCCCCCGCTGAAGTGTGATCTAGCCAGAATAAGTGATGGAGTCAGCAAAGCGAAAGTTAATTTCTTTGTAACGAGGGTTTAATTTAAAATAATTATTGCTATGTTAAAGAAGCGGTGTCCCCCATTATTTATTTACAACACGCGCATTAAAATGCTTAACTACAGCTCAAGCCTATTAAGCCAACCTGCAGCATCAGCACATTATATAGTAAGTTTTGCAGCCTCCTGAGAGAGGCCGAAATGATCCTCCTTGTATTATTGTAAACGCAGACCCCCAAAGTCACACCGATGCCGGTAAGGGATTTCTTACAAGGCAACGAGTGAAGCCGTTACTCGCGCTCTTATCTGGGCCTAAAATCGGAGCCGAGCAGCAACGCGCTTTTCAAATGTGCAAATACGGAATATTCACATGTAAGCGAGTACGGCTAGGAGCGCGTGCCAGGTTTCATTTTGGTTTTGGAGTCAAATAAGAGCAATTACAGAGTGTGTGGTATTGTGGAACCCGTCCAGATTTTTTTAAGAGGGACCGCTGATGCTTTTTCAAAAAACACGATCCTGCCCTGTGAAACGAGTGCCTTTCTTCACCACCTCTCCTGGAAAGCAAAAGGCTTCGTCTCCGGACGGAGCCAGCGACAGAGCAACGGGGGGGGCCGGGGGTGGGGGGCCGGTCTCAGCCCCCTTTACCAGAAGAAATGAAACACGGGACTTGGTAAGGCTTTAATATTTGGTGGTGGTCTGGATGAGCATCAAACATTTTAGATGGTAAGTTCCTGTTGAAGAGCATCCTCCTTTTTTACGTAGGAAAATAAAACACCCTGGAAGAGCCTAACAGCCCCAAAACACAAGATCCCGACAGCGTGCTGTTTTTGGCTGATGTGTCCCTTCTCCCCGTTACAAACCATGGTTCTGAGTATTCCTCCTTCCCAGCCCCACAGCGAGGGATGATGAGATCAGGAAACTCGTCCCATGCCCACCCCTAAGTCAGCGCACGTGGCTCAGGATGGGACGAGGTCCCGTCCGTGGGGATCGCTGCAGAAAGCAGACCAGGTTTTGCCTTGCGGCCGGGCTTTAACCTCTTCGCTCCGAAGCCAGGGGTTATTCCTAGGCACGGCTTTCCCGACCTCCCAACAAACACCACGGGCAAAGCAGGCGGCAGCGCGTCTTGTCCGCCTGGGGAAGGGATACGCGGGTTTCTATCGCGCTTCCCCTCCTTTTGAGATAGCTTAATTAATGTACAAGGCAAAAAAACCCGCAGAAGTGATTGTTCAGTGAGTGCGGCCGGCGACAACCGCGAAGGACAGGTGACATTGCAGGCAACGAGAAGGGGTGCGGGCTGGCACCCGCGTGATGGCGTATGGGGTCAGCGGTATCCTCAACATAGGGAAAAATCCCATACGGAGCGAGGTCCGGCACTCCTTACAGCAGCTTCCAAAGGAAGACGGGCCGGGGCCGCAGCTCGTCCGGCAGCGGGGCAGCAGCGGGCAGGAGGTGGTGGTGCACGGTGGCGAAGCCTGACGGCACCCATCCTGCCCGCGGGGACGGGGCCGCCTGGTGGGTACGGGAATAGCTTTTCCACGGTGGACAGAAGGAGGAGAAACCGTCTTAAATTACAGCAAGAACAGTTCCTACTGGAAATGGGTGACAGCTTGCCAACAGCGGCGGAGAGGAGCTCGTAAGGAAGCCGTGGCGTTTCCAGCTAAACATTCGGTTGGTCCTTCGGGGTTACTGAGCCCTGCGGGGAAAGCCGAAGGGCAGAGCACCGGGTCCTGGTTTGCAGCCGAGGCACGAACCGTCCCTGCTGGTTTCTGGAAGCCCAGCGTGGCTGCTGCCTTCGGGGCTTGGGCCACTAGATGCCCCCGCGGGCTGCGGGCAGGGCAGAGCCGCCGTGCCCCTGGTCAACGGGCGCACCGAGCCGGAGCTCAAGCCGTGCGCCTCTTGGCTTCTGCAGCTGCTTGGCACGCTTCGGGCGCTGCGTGAGCCGTCGGGTTCTGCAGAGAGCCCGCCGGCCCTCGCCGGAGCAAGGCGGACTGTGAAACCGGCAAAACTATCGTCACCCCAGCCGAGGGTTCGTCCTCTGCGCCCCTTAGACCTTTGCTCCTTCTGCCCAGGCTCTTTGCCCGCTTGCCGAGGACTAGCTCGGAATTTCAGACCTGGCCATCGCAGAAGCATTTCTTTAGCGGTGGCTTGGCCCGCCTGGGCTTTTCCCCAACGTTTGACAAAGTGCATTCGTGGCTTTTGCGTTAAAGGCGGAATTAATCACGCCTGGCAGGTCAAGTGCGGCCCGGCGCGGAAGGGCAGAGCTCCAGCGAGGCCAGCGGCTCCTGCCAGCCCTGCGCCGGCATCGTCCGTCTGAAGCCGTTCCTTGCAAACACTGATTTATGGCCGAGACAGAGGGGGGCACTCGGTTTTGGTGTGTCTCCTGGGCAGGTTTTCTTTTTTTTTTTTTGTAATGTGACTGGCAGGGTCAAGTGACAGAAATGCTTTTCTTTGGCGATGGGCAGCAGAGAAAGGAAGCCTTTGTCAGCACGGAGCTGCCACTCTTTTTTGGTGACACCTTTCTTCCAGGACTGCCAGCGAGGGTGAAAATGGCAGTGATTTGTTTGGTAACTCCTTACGGACATGCCTCCACTTCCACCAGGCGGGTCTGTTTATAACCCGAGTTTATAACCCCGCGTTAGCCCCCGGCTGCACGTAGCCTATGCCATCAGGCTTGGAAAAGATTGCAGCAATAGTTGTTGGATTTTTTTTTTTTTTAATTTTTTTTTTTTTTTTTTAAGTTTGGCTGAAACATTAACAATGTACGTGCAATGTTGTTATTCTTGTTGTTTGAATCGCGTAACTCCCATTCCGTGCGCGCGTGTATCCCGTCGCACCGAGTACCCGTGCTCTCTGCCCGTGCAGAGGGCGGACAGACTTTGCTGCAAAAACCATCCTGCAGCAAGAGCGACCCGGCCTGTGCTCTTCTCTCTTCCCCGCTCCCTGGGGCCGAGCAGGCTGCTCGGTTCAGGCTGCGACTCGTGCGGCCCCGCAGCCTGAATCCCGCAACAGCTGCGGCACGCTGCGTGCCATCGCCCTGTCCTCTCGGCTCGCCTCTCCGGGGACCCCGTGCACCGAATCCGAGGTTGCTAAGCATCTAAAGCCCCTCGCTGTCGGCTTTACTTCTCCTGCGAGCGCGGGCTGTGATGAGAGCTGGGACGGCGGGTCCTCGAGTGCAGAGGCTGGGTGCGCGGGGTCTTGCGTTTAACTTTGGGTTACAGGGATTTAAGCGCGCGCCCCCCAGCAAAGCACGTGCTGGGGCCGAGAGAGGAGCGTGGCAGAAGCAGTGCCTCGAGTGCATGACCCATTTCTTCCGCTGAGTTTTCCCTGAGATAAAACCTTCTCCAAGAAAAAAATGGAAGCTTCCTCACCTTCTGTGCATCAGGGAGCGTGATTTTTCTCGTGTGTCAAGCATCAGTAAAACCGAGAAGTCCCAAGAAAAACATCCTCCGAGTTCTCTCTCTGTAAACGTCCTCCCTTGGAGCATGCCTTCCCTTTCGAAATGCCTGGAAACCCACCTCCCTGCTTTTCTTCATCATGCTCCCAGTCCCTTTCCTTCTCCAGAAATAAATCTGAATGTCTCTTGAACTCATTTATACTGCTCGGTTGCCTTCCCCAGCCTAACTCGTTCCATATGGCTATTGCTCTTTGCATGGAGCAGTTCTGCCTGGGTTCCCTCATTTACTTCCAAGATTCTTAATTTTATGAACAATTTCCTAACAATCAGATCAATTAGGATGTGGAAAAGTCCTCCAAGGGAAGCGGTGGGATCCCTGTCACTGGTATAATGCAAATTTGGGCCAGACAAAGCAATTCCGCCCGTCCTCTGCGGAACAATCCCTCGGATGGGCTGATCTAATAAAGCAGATATTTTCCATCTTTGCGTTCCTGGGGCCTGATCCTGCTCCCAGTGCCACCAGTGGCAGCGCTCTCCCGGCTTTCGGGGCGGGGGGGGAGAGCCTGGGTTCCCTCTGCCCATCACGCCGGGGCTTTGCCTTTTTCCAGCACGAGGGCCACGTGGTATAAAATCACTTTGGGTTATTTAGGCTCGCTTTCACAATTATAGCTGCTGCTGCTTTGCTGGTTCTTTTTTTTTTTTCCTTATTTATTCTGAGTAATGCCTGACACATGCTTATTTCATGCTTCGTACCAATATATTTCAACAAAAGGCAAACATAAAGGATGAAACCAATACAGTTTTAATGGATCAAATACCATCCTACTAAAAACCACAATTTTCAAATCAACATTTTTATTGAAACAGACTTTCATTCAGAGCAAAGCATCCTACTGAAACCCAACATTTTTTCAAACTCTTGTCCAACAGTCTCTTTTATTTTCCCATCTCAAACAGGTAATTTTCCAATCAGACCTATTATACCAAATCAATTTACATTTACCAAAAATATATAATTACAAGAATTAGCCCAAACCAACGTATTTTTTTAATCCTTCGCCTGTTAACTCAAACCACATATATCTGCAAGTAGGAATTCTTTTGGAGACCAATGGAAATGTATTCCAAACAATGCATTCTTATTCAAATTCTTATACATTTTAATCAAAAAAATCTTGTATTATCTGCAACCAGTATCTTCGAAGTCAGCCCATTTTATTTCATTTAAGTCAGACCACTTTTACTAACCCCCTGGTTTATATGGAATTAATATAGTACGCGTATTGAAGGCGATGCCTAATGACTTTGGTATAATAACACAAGCAAGTTCTTTTCAGTATGTATATATATATATAATGAATGGCTATAGTGCTGATATTTACCAAACCAAAACATATTTTTATTGAAAACAGGAGGGATACCCAGCGAGGACGCGCTTTTTCCCTGGCCTGGCATGGCTGAAGGGGTTTGGGGTGGAAGAGTGGAGGACCAAAGGGCAGCGCTCAGGGGAAGGCGTTCCCGCTCTCCGAACTTCTGCTCTCTCAAGTAGCACGCAGGTGATAGCATCTCTGCGTTGGAGACTCCCACGTGGTGGTATTGCACCTTCCGTAACCTCCAAAAACCCGCAAACGTGGGAGTTTTCATGAGCGCAGCTCGTATGGGAAATTTCTTCAGGAGCGTCTCCGTGGATGGTTGGGAACCTTCTTCCAGCTGCGGGCCAGCGGAGATCCACCTGCCTGGAGCTGGCACTGGCCTCGCTGGATCTTCTCCATCCCTGGGATGTGGTTGTCGACAGGAGTTATATCTGCTCTCGGCTTTCACTCCTCTTGGCTACAAAGCAGGCTCTCCTTCCTCCGGGGTATCTCGGAGCTCGTCTCGGTGCTGGCTCGAGCTCCGGCTGAGCTTCCTTGCACGTGGATGACCGAATTCCTGAGTTCTCTCTTAAAGAAGGTCTCAACAGAGTTTTGTAAAACAGCAATAACTTTTTCCTGTCCTGGGTAGACTAACCCCACACGATACATCCCCTCGGTTGTCTACCCGCTCCTGCCTGTGGCTGAAATTCCAGCTGCTGCTTCCCGGGAGCATCCTGGTCATCTCACCCAGCTTTGGCAGCCACCTCAAAGCGAAGTATCGGGTCTGAGCTAGCGTGGGAAGGAAAGGTGCCTCCCCAGGGCAGGTCCTCCCACCTTACTGCGGCTTGGGTCACCCCTCGGAGATGCTGGTCTTCCTCCAGCACCGTGAGGAGAGGGAACAGGCAGCAAGAGATACCTGCGGTTGGGTGGACAACCATGGACCGTGGCACCTGGGGCGTGCCGGCCCCCGGCGAGCTGGGGGGACGCGGTGCCTGGGAAGGGGGAGAGGGGCAGGCGGGTTTCTAGGCACCGGCAAGTCCCGCTCTCCATCCCCGCCGCGGCTTTTCCCGGCGAGCCGGGGCTGGCGATCCAGTCCCTGCCAGGCAGCGGGGAGGCTGGGAAGCTGGCCTGGCTAAATTCATTTACTCCTCTGCTTGCTCCTTTATTTATTGAGGGGCTGAGCAGGCTTGGCGGTATTCTGGTATTTCAGCAAAATTAGATATTAATTTTCTCCTAAATGCTCTATAATTTTATTTTATTAAAACTTTTACAAGGAGAGAGAGAGGGTTTTCTTGCACCATCCCAAATGGGTGCCAATAAAATCTTTATACCCTACCGCAGTCTCAGGTACTCCACGTTTGCAAAGAAAAATACATTATGCAGAGAAATTATTTTTTTTAAAAATATATATTAGAGAAAGGATATAAAACTTTATTGGCTCTATATTTCCTACCCCTCTCCTTCAGAAAGCCAGCTTTCTCGAGCACTATACACCGAGCGTACAGTGCTGAAAGGGAGGAAAAGGGAAATAAAGCTTTGGGCAAACGTGGGGATATCTGAGAGCACTCCCCATAATTTTTACTGCGAAAGTAATACCCTGATTTTAAGGTCTGGTGCTTTAGGAACCGAGACGGGTTGGGAGGAGAGCAGCCCCGGTCCGAGGGGCTGGAAGGTGTCCCCCCCGCTCCGGGAAGGTGATGGGAGCCGTGCAAGCAGAGGGGTTTGCCTCCAGCTCTTTAACCCCAGAGCTCCTGGCACCGCTGAGGACAAACCCCCCCTTTACCATCGCCCCTTTCAGACCACGATGGGGGAGGTTTTGGGGGGGTTTTTTTGCACAAAAAGGCGAATCCGCAGCTTGGATAAAGCCGGGTAGCCCTGCTAGAGCCAGACGATCGCTCTTGATAGCCAAGAATCTGGTCCAGCTTTCCAGTCTTTATTGGGAAAATTTGTTTACAGCTCTATACTGGGCAAAGGAAGGTGGTGCAGCCCTTCCACAGCACTTATTCACACAAAGCTTTAATATTTGATAATGTTATTTAATAAAATCTGTTACAAGGTTCTTAAATAACTCTTTATGACCCTTTTATGATTTATGTCATGACACATAACCTCGGGTGTATATATTTTATGTTATTACAGATGTGTAAACTGATATTAATTGTACACATTTTTCCCCTGAAGTATAAGGACTTATTTTTTTTTCTCTTTTTCCCTTGGCTATATAACTAGACATATAATAATTTCTACAGAAGGTAAAACCAGCACATATAGTAAAAAATGGATGAAAAATGTTTGTGCAGCTCTGCCTTTCATTTTAAATGAATATAAATGTTCGTATATGTCATAAATTTAAGCTGCAAGTAAATTACTGCCAAGTTCTGAGCCCATCTCGTGTTTGAATCCTGGAGTAAAATAGAAAACATTTGTTGAATCAGTCTGCTGAAAGCAGCAAGGAAATGATGTAATGTTTATGAAATATGCAGTTTTGATACAATCCAATTAGCACTCTCGGTTGCTCTCTCGCAGGCTTGCCGCAGGTTTGCTGGGGGGACGGGGGGGGGGGGGGCCGGCCGCGGGAAGCGGGGATGCCCCCCGCAGCAGCTCGCCTGAGCAGGGTGCCCCAGCAGCTCCCCGCAGGTCGTTGCTCACGCCGCCGCGAGCGATGGCCCCGGATGCTCTCCCAAGACCTCCAGTCCAGGACGCGCTACCCGAGGAACCCGCTGGGCAAAAATTCCCTTGGCCTTGGGCAAACCACCCGTCAGCAGCTGCCGCGGCCCCGTGCGATAGGGACCGCACCGCATCCCCTCTCTCTCCGGGGGCTTTTACGGAGCGGAGCCGGGCAGCTCGCCTGGCGGGACCGTGCCCAGCAAAACGGGGTCGGGACACGCGATAAGGTCCCCAAAGTGGAACCGCAGCACCGGGAGCTGCATCCTGGCTGTCGGAACCGACGGGATTTTTCCACCCCTGCAAATGATAACCCGGGCTGAGGAAGTCCCGGCATCAAAAGGAGGGAAAATAAAGCCAAGATACCTTTCTCTTCAAATGCAATTTACAAAACATTTCAGCATCTGGAGCAAGGGACGTTAGTTTTGATCATTTCCTTATGATATTTATTCAATTTGTTATACTTAAAACTATTATTGTTTTCTATTCTATCTCTCCCTCACTCTGTTCTTCTCTTTCATCCCCATATTTCTGTTCATTTGTCAAGCACAGCTCAGGAGAAAAAGTCAGCGGCAGGAAAAAAAAGAAATCGAAATACGTCATCGATGTGGCCTTTTTTTTGTTGTTTTATGGCATTAAATGAACTGCCTGCCCAGGTAGAAAAAAAATAAAGCAAGCATTTGAAATCGGACATTATAAAGACGAAAAGCAAAGCAGGGAAGCGAGCCGGTAATCAGATCGTTGGGTAGCGTGTTTACCCAAACCTCTGCTAGTGACGGTGTCACGCCACGCTGATGGGTGCACACACGTGTGCCGCGTCCTGGGCTGCAAGCTGATGCGAAGCTAACTTGAACCAGTCAAAGCTGCCGAAATCGGCCCAGAGGTGCTGGCAGATGTTCTCAGCAGCTGGGTCCGGCGGCCACACGCCTTGTTCTCCATCTGCGTGAGGACAACCGCGATGGCCCATCGGCCGAGGGCCCATCCTCTCGCCCTTCAACGTGCCCACCCCGAGGAAGGAGCAGCAGGGACCTCTCCCCACCGGGGACTCTGCGGAAGAGCTCCTCCTCCTCAAGCTGGGCTGATAATGGATTTTTTGGCTCCCTGGCCAAACCAGAGGAAAAAAAAAAAGAAAAAAAACCAAACCAAACCCAAAAAAACCCAACACATGTTGAATCTCAGCTTTTGGGGGGAAAAAAAAAATCTAAAACCCAAACCCATGTCATGTTGGGTCAACCTGAAACATCATCTTTGATTCAAATCTGAAGTACTTTGTTTTGCTTTGCTGAGTTATTTAACTCTTTTGTTCTAACTTTTGTCTTTCAATTTGGGTCAATTTAGAAATAAACAAATGCAGTTTGGAAACAAAAGGCTTAAAGGTTTTGTTTGGGAAATGTCAAATGTTTTAGCAAGTCTAAAATGAAATGTTTTGACATTAAAAAAAAGAGAAATCCGTGCTTTTTAATAGCTGAAATCAATAGCTGAATTTGACCTGAAAGCATGAAAAGTTTCTCTTTTCTTCTAAAACTCCATTTCTAAATGAAATTACTTTCAGTGGCAAAAAAAAAACCCAAACCCAAAACCCTGTGCCCAAGCGTAGTTATTTTCTGCTGTTGCAAGGACGGAAGCCCTGTGCTCTCCCGCTCCGGTGCCCGAGCTGGACGCGTTGCTTCCCACCGGACCTTCCTTTTCCGACCAACAGCTACGCAATAAAAACGCATCCGTTGGCAACCACGTGGGAGGTGGCTCTTGTTTTTAGGGTGAGGACCTCGGCCAACGCATCATCTGCAAATCGCTTCAGATGATAATCCCTTCTTGTTCCTCCCGCGTTGCCCGGTTAAGCCCTGCTCTCTTTAGGCGGCTTTGTCCGGGGAATAGCCGAGGGCCGGTGCTGATTTTGGTGGTGTTTGCTGCTGGAACGCGTTCCTGAATCGGGGCCGTTCCTCCTCTCCGGTGCCCGTAGTCGTTAGAAGTTGGCCGGTCGCTCCATCCTGAGCGAGCGGGGTTTATTTAAGTCGGTTTACAGTGGCATGGGCTGCGGCTGGGTGTTACAGCACACACTCAATAAATTACCAGCTGGTAAGAAATGTGTTTGGACAATGGGAAGAGACAATAGCGGAGATAAAAAAAAAGAGCAGAAGTCATGCCTGCTTGGAGGAAAGCAAACACAACGCTGCTGCCAGCAGCCATCCCGCACGGCTCCGAGCTTGCGTTTTCCACATCTCCCACGCCCGGGCCAGCTAACTCTTTCTCTGGGCGTGCGAGAACCCCGGCTCAGCGTCAGGCCGGTCCCTTTTGCTATACAAACGCAGAAGAAAAGTCCAGCCGGGCTGGCGTGGGTGACCATCAGCCTACCCAGTCCCGTGGGACCACGTTATCTCTCCATCCTCACCCGGGCGCAACGCAGCGAGCTGGGACGTTACAGCCCCCCCCCGGGTGGGATTTGCAATGGAAGAGCAGCAAAACCCTTAACCCCGGCGTCACGAAACGCCCGTGCTCGGGCTGAGCCCCGGGCAGCGCGGGGGGCTCTTTCAGCCGCCTGCCGAAGCGACGCGTGGGGCTGCTTTGCTCCCCGTCCCGGGCAGAAGAACGATTCCTCTGGGAAAGTTTACTGTGGAAACCGATACCCTCCTAAAAAGTCCTCCCTCGCCCCGGTGTCACTGCAGGTAGGGCTGGGTCAGAGGATTACTCTGGGGCTGCCCACCGCCACGCTCATTGTCCTCCGAAACGTGAATGAATGGGGTAATTTAACCCGGAGGAGAGATAACGAACCAGGAGTTGTTATTAGCATTTCCCATGAAGCTGCCGGGTGTTGGTTTAAAGGGTCTTTTAACGAATTGTCAGGATATCTGGCTCCTTCCAGGTGCTGGGCGTCTCGGTGGCTCCCCTTCTCGCTGGTCGTCAGCTAGGAACAGGCAGGAAAGCTTTAATTACCTCCAGCGCTCGTTACACGCCCGTTGGGAACGTGGAGCGGGGCTGTCGGGTGGTGGGTACCACGTCTTACGCGCCAGCGCGCGCGGTCCATCCTGCTGCCCGAGTTTTGCTCCTCAGACAATGCCTGCGCTCAGGGAGCTTTATGAAGCGTTTACTCCGCTTTTCTGGATGTTTTTCCTTCAAAGTGGGATTTAAATAGGTAAGAATTGCACCGGTTCAGGCTAATATTGATCACGCTTACACCAATCCATACCAATAATCATGAAAAATACACCGGTCTGTGATTAGACCAGTTAATACAACTGGAAGCCAGTTGTCCCCTTTGCCAGCTTTTATGGGCGGACATCTTCCACGAGCAGCTGGGCACGTTAACCCGGGCTGCCTGGTATACGCCAGCAGATTTCCCCGCTGATGGTAAGAAAGAGGTCAGCTGGAGCTCCCTGGCTGCTTAGCTGCAAAGTTATTTGCTCCTCATGCAAAACGTGGTCACCGGCATCGCGTCCTCGCTCTCTGCTCGTTTACTGCATCCGTCCAATCGGCCTTGATTGACACCGCTCTGGAGCGGAGAAGAACCAGTTGTGGGTAGATGGGATGGGTGGGAAGGGCTATTACATCAGTATCCGACCCAAGCCCACCTTGCGCAGACCCGTCCTGTGTGCACCCCATCACCTAGGCTTTTTGGGTGTCTGTCTGCTGGGGGTCCCATCCCAGCTGCACCCCGCTTTGGGACGGAGGGCACAACTGCAGACGGGTCCCCTTGGATCACGTCTCCTGCGGTTCCTCCCGCGTCCTCGCCCTCTGCATCCCTGCGCTTAACCCTTATCCTCCCTGGAGCGGGATCCCTGGCTCCCTCCGCCCGCCGTCCCGCCGTGCCCCTGCTCTCCCGCCCTTCCACGGAGCGGGTGGTCCCGGCGTGGGGGACCCCTAACCCTAACCCCCAAGCTGGGTTTGGGGCTTTGGGGAAGGCAGCTATGTCTTTGCCGCGGCTGGGGCTCCGTTGTGTCATTTCCCCAGCCTCTCCTTGTCCGCCCGCGTTGCTGTGTCATTTGTGTCTCAGTGCAACTGCTGGGGGGGGAAAGTGGAGGCTGTGGCCGCTCTATACGGCCCCTTATCCTATAGGCATCGCCTATATTCTGGGCTCCGTGCCCAGCCAAGACACCTGGTAGCGGGCACGGAGCTCTGGCTGCGTCGTTAAGCTGCGGGCAGAGGATTCGGCGTTTCGGTACCTATCTTCACGAAAGCCTGCAGACCTTAGATCAAAATTTTAATTTCGCCTTGCGTCAGGTTCTCGAGCAGATGAAATGCATTCTGCTCTGGGAAGCCATCTACCACTGCAAATGTCCAGCATGAAACAGCATATCAGTTTTATTAAGCAGGATGCTAGGCAATTTAATAGCCTCGTTTAATTCAGGAGAATTCATCCAGCTTAAGTATTTTTCCATCTTCTACTCAACCCGTTTTATGATTTATCAATTCCCTATTTCACATATATCATGGGTTTAACTTTTTCACTCTGTAAATCATATTCCTGGCTGAAGAAATAGAGGGTTGTTTTTTTTTTTTCTTTACAATTTAAAAAAAAAAAAAACAAACCCAAAACTTGTCTCTCCATATAAGAGACATAATACTTTCTGTGAAATATTTAAAACATCAACTACAATAGATGCAATTCAGCAACGAGTCAGGAGATTTGCAGGATGTTCGCGAGGTTATAGTGACCTTTTGAGGATAAACTGTATTAAGTATTAATCTTTTCTACAAATAAACCTGATTTCCATCAATAGGCGGTTCTTCCCCCCCCCCCCTCTTTTTTTTTCTCCCCCCCCCCTTCTCAGCATCCCACCCCCTTTGGAGAAAGCCGCTCCCCGTAGCATCGCCGGCATCTCATGGCTTGGGAGGATCTGCCCTCCCATTCAAAAGCAGAGATGACTTTTCATTGACCATGGGAGGTTTGTGGGTGTCTTCCCCAGAGCCTTATTTTGTCAGACACTTACTGAAACGCTGCCTGAAAAAACAAACACGAAGCCTAAAACCCTCACCCGCATCCCGAGGGGACATCTCCATTCACTCCGGCGGGCGCTGGCCCAGGCTCCGGCTGTGCAAAGGCACGGCAATGTAATTGCAATAGGCGCTGCAACGGCACTGCCAAATTACAATTAAAATTTTGTAATTCTTTTCTTTTAATCGCCCATTGTATCCCAGCCTGACCAACTCCCGAAGACTTTAAAAAAACCAGACTGCTGATTAAAATCCTGGCTTCGCCGAGGTCAACGGCAGAAACTTCCATGGGCTTAATGAGGTCACGGGCTCTCCCCATGTCTCTTACGACGTTATTTATGTTGTGGTTTAATGAATGATTGTCTAATGCAGATGCATAAATGACTCCAAATGAGACCGAGATCCCAGCGGTGGTTGGTGCTCTGTGGAAACGTGGTATTAAGCTGTCTCTGTCCCAAAGACCGGGGCTTGAAGGGAACAGATGGGGAGAAAATACAATGACTCACCTACCAGTTTTAAGCCAGGTGGTAAATTTTGCCGGTTTTGCGGTGCCATGATCACACCCATGGCAGCGACAGGCAAAAGGGAATTATTGCTTTGCAAAAGGGAATTATGACTTTGCAAAAAAATTATTACTTTGCAAAAAGGAATTATGACTTTGCAAAAAAATTCTTACTTTGCAAAACGGTATCGTTGCTTTGCAAAAATACCCCCCAAAAGCAACAAAAAGTCAGGCAGGAAACCTGCGCCGGAGGAGGGTAAAGGCTGAAGCCCACCACAAACCCCCTCTACTTGTGCTGACAGCTCCTTCGTACGGTCCGTAGTGTTATTGATCCATCGGCATCTAATCGATAGGGACCAATTTAATGAACTGATGTGATAGTTAAGCGGGGGTTTTGTGGGTTCAGCCTGGAACGTGACCGCTGGCGAACATGGGTTTGAGTCGAGGTTTTGAGATGGAGACTCAACCTTTCGCAAAAAACCAGAATCGCTGTTGCTGATGCTGTGAAAAGCGTTCCTCTCGTCCTCAGAAACGTACGTCCTTCACGTTTCGAAGAAGCGTAACCGAAAACATTATCAAGAGCATTAGAGGGTTTTTTTCCCTCTGCCAGGAACCAGCCGGTTGCAAACACTTGCAAATGGAAACAACTCAGAAATTTCAAAAATGTTTGCAAAAAAGACATTTTCACTTTTCAACCAACTCTGTTATTGATTTTCCAGGCTGAATAAGGAATGCTTGTTGAATTTTATGGAAACTGATAGTGGGACTATATGAAACTGGCCATAAAAGATAACAGATTTTGTTTTAAAGTCAGATAAAAGTTATGGTCCCATGTTATTTGGCATATGAATTTCCTATGATACCAATAAAAATGTTAGTTATAAAGCATTTCCTGAGGAATGGTTGTAACCCCAAATGATCATGGTTATTTGCTGAGGAAAATAGGTTTTATTCCGAACAATAAACCTATGCAGATTTATTAACCTGGGAAACACACGGCCATTTCATGTACCAATCCGGTTCGAGCTGATGGAATTAATAACACTGATATAATGAAAAATATCTTTTACACTCCAAAACCATTGCCTGCATAATGTCACACATAAAAGAGTTTACTTAACAGCCCTTTAGCTCTATTTTCCCATTCTTCGCAGAAGTCTTCATTCACAATGGGTTGGTTCTGTTTAAACGGTGATATTTGCCGTGTATCGTGTTACCGCGGCACTATTCCCCCTAGATGAATGAAAGCCGAGCATGAACTAACAAGAAAAATGCTCGGAAGATGAAAATTCGAAACAACCGAAAATACCTTGCGTGCTTTCAAGGTGATGGCAAGCGAGCCCGACGGGCGCTCGCCGTACCCCCCCCAAACCCTCCCCGGCTCGTCTTTGCCGCGAGCGCAAAGGGCCTGAGCCCCCTCCCCGGGATTCGGCTCGGAACATAGATGGGGAGAAGATGAAAGGGAGAGTTGGGCGGCGCGTGCTCCGCAGCCCTCCGAGCTCACCTGGGAACCCGCCTGCTGCCTCGGCGGAGGGCTGGAGCAGGGACACGGCCAAGCAAACTCCCCCCTGCGCGGGGACAGCCTTTCTCCTCAGCCAATGAAGGGGTTTTTTTCATGTTATCACGCAATTTTCTAATTTTTATTTTTTTTTTTCCCTAACGTAGGAATAGCTGTCTTTTAAACTGAGATGCTGCAAATAGGCTCGCTCGCTCACCGGCTACCAGCGGTTGGGGCGGGGGGTGTGTGTGAAATATTTTTGGAGGGCAAAAGCTAAAGCTAGGATGAGGAATCACCTTTGAGAAAGAGACAACTGGACGTAAAGGCCCGCTGAACGTGAGGCTTCCTGTAATTAGGCATTTAAGCCAATGCGAGGATAAGATTCGGTGAGAAGAATAAGGCATTTTTTTCCCTGACGTTGCTTCTTTTGATTTTTCTTCATTTTACCCTGAAACCGGCTACCACTGTTTAATTCATTCCACATTTCCCAAGGTCGAAGACCGCCATCCCGAGCAGCAGCGTGCTCCGCAAATGTTCTTTCTCTCGGCACGCAGAACAATAAGCGTTTTATCCCATCGGTTGCCTTCGCATCCTCGGGACGGTTGGAAGCTGCGCCGGTGGCACAGCACAGAGCTGGCCGAGAAGGCGGCCACCGTGACCCCCCCCACCCCACCTCGGTGTGCAAAGCAGAGAGAAGTGAGAAAGAGGGGGTGACAGCGTTTTTAGGAAGGTCTGGCCCCAATACTCCTCGGTCTGGGCCGAGGAGGTAGCGATACGGCTGAAGCAGCGCCCCGGAGCTGCGGATGCTCGGTGCTGAGCACCCCGTCTGCAGCATCCCGAGGGCCGCGGAGCGGGACGGCCGAGTCCCATCTGTGGGCTCTGCCTTTTCCCACGCAGAGTTTGCTCCCCTGGGAAACCCGTCTTTCCAGAATCATTCACCTTAAAAACGCCTCTGAAACCACCACTGAAAAAAATCAGGTGGGGAAACGTTATTTCACCTGCCCCGTGTGCAGGCAGAGCACCGACGCGCTCGTCGCAGGGACCTGGGGTGGCGACGAGGGTCCGGCCAGGCACCGCGGCTGCCGCAGGCACCTCTGCCCCCGGAGAAACCAGGCAGAGGCACTCAACCCCCCTCCCGAAACCTCACTGTCGGCTCACCTGGCACGTGAGGCTTGCGAACGGGAGGGAAGGGGTTAACGGAGGATTTTGTACAAATCAGCACATTCTGCTTTTGTAAATGTATGGATCTATATATAGAGAGAGGGGTGAACGTGCTGGCTAAATTGTGCGTTTTTATAAAGCAGAACCTAAGTCTACAGGCCACGTATTAAGCCAAACAGCATGTTTTCAGGTAATTAGTGTTTATAATCAGTTTGTAAAGCTAAAGTGACTCCAGATCACGATGCACTCAAGAAAAAAAAAACATGTAGAAAAGATGATTTTTTTCTTTACGTATGCATGCAAATGCCAAATTAACATCTGCATACAATATATGCTCCGGTCAGGCCCAAAATATTGTTGTGGTTATGGTCAATTCACTTAAAAGCCTATATGTTTAAAACCTCACATTAGTATGGATGAAATGTTTTCTGTTCCTTTAACTTTTTTTAGGGTTGGGTTGGTTTTTTTTTAAGTTGAAGTTTCACATTAATGGTACTTATAAACCACAGCTGTTTCACTGTACTATGCAACAATAGTGTTTTATATCTGAGCAAGTTTGGAAATCTTCATGCTTACTCAATTCTTCCAAAACCAACAGCAACCCCACTTGTTCCTTGAAATGGAAGAGGTATCTGTAGCGTTTGCAAAACAATTAGATTCTTGACAACTTTTCATAAAGACGATGTTTTGTTACTGCTTCGGAGATGAGGTGAAATTCAATCTCGGAGTCAGATGAAATTTGACAATTTTGGCTCTGGGACCTTTTTTGTTGGTGGTGGTGGTGGTATTGCTGGGAACGCGGAGAAGGGAAGGCTGAGCGGGCTGCTTCTCTTCCACCGGCGGGTCTCTCCAGGGACGGAGACACACCTCGGGGGCTGCGGGAAGGCGAGCCGTGCCCCTTTCCTCGCCGGGGAGCGCAGCCGAGCCGCAGGCCGTTGGCTCATCCTCTATCGAGAGCAGCACCCGCTTTCGCAGCGACAACGAAAGTTGTTGGGTTTTTTTTGCCTTTTTTTTTTTTTTTTTTTCTTTCTCAGCACATTGCATCTCTTTCTTCGAGGGCAGGGGCCGGTTGCGCAGCCTCTGGGCGAAGCCATCGGGTGAGGTGCCCTCTGAGGAGCTTCAGCAGCAGGAACCAAAGGTCTGCAAACACGCCGTGACGAACGGCTTCGTGGGGCAGGGCCGCTGCTTCCCCCGCCGTCGTCCTCAGGTGGATGCGCCGGCGGCTCCGGTCAGCGCAGCAGTTTCCCACCTTGACGGTCAGCCTCGCCGCACGCGGTCTCTCTCGGCCACGCCGATCCCGTAAGACCCCCCACCCCCCCCGCAGGACCCAGGTTGGGAAACCCTCCTGCATGTGCTGCTAAACCCTGAGCGCCTTTGCGAGCCCACGCAGCCGCGGGACTCTTTGCTGTAGAGCTCGGCTTTGGCTTTGGAGGTCGCTGGTTGCGTGCGTGAGGATGCACGGGGCAGGGTATGTGCTGCTCCCCTGCCAAGAGCAAGCAGAAGATCGAGTTCCCGACAGAAGGTATTTTATTCTCACTTTCAAGCAGATTATGAAGCAGTTTGTTGGGTGTGCTTGCTTGCTTTTTTGGTTTATTTTCTTCTTTTTTTTTTTTTTCTTTCTCAGCACATTGCATCTCTTTCTTCAAACCTCCGGTTTTCCGGGAGAGGTTTTGAAGTGGCCTCATTTGTAATCTGACCTCGCTTCTTGTCGTATTTGTGTCATCGGCTCTGGGGGCCGTGCTAGGATGCTGACAAGTATTTCTAGCTTTAAAATACAACTCTTTGGCAACCCAAAGAAGAACAAAAAGACAAACGCCCCACCGTCTTTGGAGCGTTTCTGCAGAAAAGGGATGAAGGTTCGTGGCACAACTGCCACCAAGGTTGCCCAAAGCTGCCTGGATCCCACCCGGGTTTATTCCCTCCGGTGACTGTGAGCCCGGCAATTTTTCTCCCAGGGGCCAGCGGACATCGCAGCCCGGGAAACGTGAGGAGCGGGCATTGCTGCTTGCTGCACGGGGACGCGTGGGGCTGAACCCTCCACGTCTCCGCACGCCTCCCGTCTTCTCCCTGGGGGTCGAGCGGGATCAGAAAAAGGCTACGGCGAGCTGTGGTCCTCTCCGGGCGGGTACCAGCCCGCAGGACCCGGATGCCGTCGGAGCCTCCGCGTGGCCCCGCAGCCCTTGGGGGGGGTGTTGCACATCCCGGGAGCAGCCCCGGGGCTTTAAGTGCATGAGGTTTGGCAGGTCCGGCCAAGGCCACCGCAGCTGGGGTCAGCTGGCCAGACCTCCTTTTTGGCGCAGGGAGGTCTTGCCTGTGGCGCTGGGTCGGAGCAGAGGCAATTACAGCTCCTAAGAAATAAGCAGGGGCTATTTTAAGGCCCCTTCCCCAGGCTCACCAAACCGATCCTGTCCATCCCACCTCCCCTTCGTCGTGGCCCGTGGCTGGGCCTGACCCACATCAGCGTCACCGAGGCCAAAGGCAGGCCGGGCTCGGCCGCTGCGTGCTGCTGCTCTTGGCAATAGCACGACCTGCCTTGGAGCTCGCGGCAGCCGTGGAGCCTTCTGTTTATCTTCCCCTCGAGGCTACGTGAAACCTTACGTGATAAGTAACACTTTCGTGCTTTTTTTTCCCCAAGACCAGCTTTTACCAACCATAAAGGAAAGTCTGTTAGACCTTTGTCAGAAACATTCTTCATGATAAAATTAAAATACCCGACATTAGATCATATGCTCATGAGAAGACATGCGTCCTCACTGACTCAGTGGAGCTGCATGGATTTCTGCAGTCTTGATGTTTAAAAAAAAAAAAAAATAGTTTAGGCCCATGTAGATTTAGCAGTAATCTCTATTAATCCCTCAGTTCTTCAAGAAACTCTTCAAGAGTTTAGGGCTTTACATGCGTGTAAGCATCTGCAAGGTTGAAACCAAAAGATGTTTCAGCCAGGCCCGAAATGAAAAACGTAAATATGAAATATTAAAAACAGATCTGCTCTAGAGAAGAACTTTGACATTGCCACAAATCTGAAGAAGAAAGAGAAAACTCTGGCATATAAATTCAGCATGACATCACTTTCTGAGAACCTGATGCCAAAACAGTGCTATCTCTGGGAGAGCTTCAGTGAAAGCTTGTGTCGTCTTTGCCAGGTTAATATAACTGGGAGATAAAAAAGTACTTTCACATTTACACTGCAGGATGGGGGGGGCAGGAGGGAGGGGGTATGTTTTCCCCAAGGGAGATCCCACGTCCATTTCTGTCGTACCAAGAAGGAGAAGACTTGCCATCTTTGCGCAAGTCATCGATCTTCCTTCCCCAGCTGGCTCCGAGTTCCGTTGACACACGATGCTGCTGAGCGGAGACCGACAACCGCAGTGCCCCGCTATAGAGTAACGCTATACTTAGGGTTCAGCAAATTCTTTGCTTCGATTTATCATCACCAGCTTTCTGCGAATTATCGAGAGGAGCCTTTGTCAAAACTCTGACACCGCTCCTCTCCTTGAGTTCTTCTCCCGCATCAATCAATTTGGGAAAGGAACGTCCGAAAAGCTAGAATGAAACACAAGATTGTAAACCAGCACTTTTCTGGAAAAACACCTTCTTATCGAGTGCAATCTTTGTAAGTCGCTTCCTGTTCCCTTGCAGCACGCTCCGTCCTCGGGAGCGAACGCCCCGTGTTTCGTCACGATCGCTGCAGCGGCTTCCAGCGCGGCTCGCAGAGCTGGCAGGGCAAGGCCACCGCCGCTGCAGCGAGGGCTGAGGCGTACGTGTTGTGGCACTCGCGAAGAAAAGAGCGGTTCGTGTCTTTACCCTGGAATCCAGGGAGGAAATCGGGTTTTCTGCGGTTGTCCGCAGCGGGCAGAGCTCGCACGGTCTGTGCGCGGTCCCAGAGAACCCGCAGCAAAGGAAAGAGAAGCGACAAAAAAAAGCTCTCGGGTCCCATAGCCGCAGCGTTGGGATAGGGGCTAGTGCGCGTGGTGGCTTTGGAGCCGCGCTCGGTCCAAGCCCAGGCGATTGCTGACCTCCGCACTCCACAGACCGGCTCGTGATGCTGGTAGCTGCTTTCCCGCTAAAGCTTCAGATTATAAACATCTCTCAGCACCTCCAGGAAATCAAAGCCTGTTCTCCAGACTCTCGCTGTCGGAGCGGCCGTCTTGGATACCAAGCGAGCAACATAAATATTGCAGCTGTACGAGGTGCCGATGTGAGCGGGGGCTTACGCGAGCAGAGTTACAACCGCGGAGATTATCGCGGTCACCTTTGGGACTCGCTGGGTAACGCATCTGGCCCAGCGATACGCTGCACCTCTCGCCGTAGGGGCTGTATCGGCTGCAGGGCTCTGGGGACTTCTGGCCCGGAGCTGCCGCGCGGGGAAGGGCAGAGCTCAGTAAGCCCGCAGGAGGTGAAAGCTCTGCTCGGGGTGACGTGCAGCGCCACGCTCATCTCTGGCTTTGCTCGAGCTGATGCCGAATTTCCCGCTGGCGTCCCAAGGGGCTAGGTTTTCAGCCAGAGCTCCCTCCTCAGCCGGGAGGTGAGGCGATGAGGTGCCGGTTTGTAACCAGAGCTGCCGGGGAGATGGACAGCCTGAGGAAGGGGGACCCAGCGGCTTTCGGAGGCGTGAGCTTTCGCAGGCTGTAACCCAGCCTGCGCGGGGTAAAGCTCGTCCCTGGCTAGCGACGTTTGTAGCTGAGGCACGGTTAGGTTTCATCACCTCACGTGTTTGGGCTCTCCCCCCCCAGTGTATTTGCTCTTAATTAAGGCAGTTCGAGCGAGGCTGGGCGAGTCGCGGGGCAGGGACGCGTTGGGATAGCCCCTGGCGTGGGGGACACATCTGCCGCAGCCCCGTTACCGCGCAGGGAGATAAAGACGTGCGAGCCTGACGAGCGGAAAGCTCCGGGGGCTGCGAGGCTTGGCTACGCGTGCCCACGGGGCTTTACCTGTGCTCCGGGTGCCGTCTAGCCGAGCTCACGAATCAAAGGGGCGGGAGAGGGAACTGCCTGGGAGGAGGATGAAAATTGCAGGCACACGGGTTTCTTGGGGAGGAAAAACTGATTTATTCATTTGGTTCAGGTCTGGAGCACGGCTGCCCACGATGCAGTCATTTTAATGCCCAGATTATTTTATTTACCCTGCTGAGCTCCCACTCTGGAGCTCCTAGGCACTGCCCAGAGACCTACCAGATCTGGATGCTGATCCCAGAAAGTGCTGGCAAAGTAAGAGTTAACCGTTGGGCTGGTGGCTAATGACCCTCTTAAACCATCAGCGATTCTCCTAGAAGCCTCGTTTGGCGTTGGACCGTTATTGGGCATCTCAAGCTGTGAAAAGAGGAGCTGAGCCCAGAGCTTCTCCTTTGGCCGCGGGCTCTGGGTGGCAAGGAAGGGTGATGGGGGAGGTCTCCACGGCAGCCAGCACCAGTGGAAACCTGCTGGTGGGCAGGGCTGGGTCCAGCCCGGTCCTCACCTAAAGCAAGCGAGCGGAGTGCCCAGGAGGCTATTTATTAAGAGGAAATGTTATGAAGTGCCTGAGTGATCTGGGAATCAAATTCCCATTTTCAAAAGTGACTTAAGCAATTGTGGGAAGGTTTATAAATTTGCAACTGATGGTTTGGTTTGCAAATATACGTCATCAGTCTAAAGTTTCTCTTCTTTGGTTATTTTCCAAGACCATCTGTATTTTCCTGCCGGTGCAATGAGAAGACCCCAAGCGCGTGGAGTCAAACGCAGGGATTGTCAGCAGCTGGCACAGGCAGGGGCTGGAGCTGTGTGCACACGTGTATATGCACACACATACGTGTGTGTGTGTGTGTGTGTGTCTGTATGTGTGTATATATACACATATATGTAGATATGTGCATAAGTATATGTCTATATGTATCTAGACGTGTATGTATATATCCGTGTGTATGCATGTGTGCATAAATATTCTTTACACGCTTCCCTAAGCGCCCGCCACTGCTGCGGCGGGAGCCAGAGCAGGGGGGCAGCCGGATCTCTGCGCACATCAAGTCTTGGCTCTTAACAAGGAGCAAAAGTCTGACTGCCACCCACTGCTGGTGACCCGGGCTGGGGCCACCCGGGGTCACGTAGGGGCTGTAGTCTTCCCTGGGCTAACATCAGCATCGCCTGGTCTCTGAGAGCATCACCTCTCCTCCGGCCAGCTCCTGTTGCGAGCTGCTCCACGTGCCGACAAACACACCGGAGCGCGGTGAGAGGCGCCGGGACCGTGCCCAGAGGCGGGTGTGCTCGGCACGCTGCGCGGCCGCGGAGCACGGCTCGAAGCGATGCGGGGGGGGGGGGGGCAGACCTTGTGCGAGCAGCCGCAGCCTGTACTGATGCCAAACATCTGCGAGCCCCACTTCCACGGCATGGCTTGTTTCTAACCAGAGTGATGTTTTTAAATCTTTATGATTCTTAACATGCCAAAAAGAAAATAAATATGTGGTCCACCAGCGAGTCTCCAGTAACAAAGTGCAGGTCTTTGAACGAGGGCTGTAACGCTCCCCATCCTGCTCCGCGCTCTCGAAAGGAACAGTGCTAAAGACATATGGGGCAGGTAGAGCTGATGGAAACAGTTTCAACCTCGGGGTTTTTCTGTCAGAAAACACCATTTCATCAAAATTGACGTGTTCCGAGGGATGGTATCGATTTTGACAAAACCGTCGCTGAAAAAGTGTCAGAGTGGATTGTTTGCACTCTCTCACTTTGTTCCGATAAATTCAAAAAGTTCCGCCCCAATCAAGCCCAATTTTCTCTGGGTTATGTCAGTCTGCCTGCACAGAGAGGAATTTGCTGTGAGTCCGGAGAGGCAGAGCAGCACTTTGTGTCGCCCTGCTTAAGAGACTGATTTTTATTGCGGGATTTATTCGGGGTCTTTGCTCCAGCATTTTTCTGTGGTAGGGAATGAATTAGCTGAGATGCATGGGGCAGACGTCGAGTTCACCCGGTTCCTCCGGGGATTCTCCACGTGGCCGCTGGCCTCAAGGCAGGACTCCACCGAAAAGCAGAATAACACCTTGCCGTTGGAGGGCTTGCCGCCAAACTCTGCAGCCAGGCACTTTGGAGGCTGCTCTTTCGCTGGAGAACCCACCCGTGTACGCGCAGAGGCTGGTTTCCAGCCCGCAGCCGGGCAGAGCTGCTGCGGACGAGCGGCCCCAGCGCTCCTTTGCCATCCAAAGCTGCCGTCTTCTTCCCTTCTCTTTTTATGGAGCAAGCAAGGCAACGAGCCGTCCTCTCAACTTCGGTAGGTCCTTGCAGGAGGCAAGAAAATTCTGTATTAGCTACAGCCCTGGGGAGGTTTCAAGGTGTGAATTATCCACCTCCCAGCAAATTCCCATCCCTCCACCCCTCAGATCCCCTGTAAGTCCCCCCCAGCCCCTCTAAGTTCCCCTTTCACGCCGTCTGCATTGAGATCAGCTGAAACAATCCCCAAAAAAGTTGTGGGTTTGTTTTTTTTTTTTTAATGAGAAACTCCCTTCCCTAATTATAATTGTAAAAACTGCAGTTTTAATAAAGGCTATTGACAGTCAAACAGTCAAGAAACGAACAGAAACCAGAAGCCCGGCTGCAGGAAAGCCACTCCGCCGTTACCCGGCGCGCCGCGTTCTGCCCGCAGCGTCCCGCGGATTGGCACAGCACCTCAGCCCGAAATACCTGCAGAAGAGCAGGTTGCTGCCGTGGCGGGGAACACATTCTGTGCGTCCATCCGTCTGTTCCCGGCTGGGAACGCGTCGGCTTCCTGGCCAGCTGCAGCAGGCTGCTGCTCCGTGTTTGTGGAACAATAGGGTCTCCCTCTGGTGGCAAATTCCGCCCGAGGTGTGCTGACATCGCAGGCAGCGATGGGGCTGCAGGACAGCAGCGTTGGCTTCCAGCCTGCCGCCCGGGCATCGCGCGGCCGCGCAGCCCTGGCTGGCTGGCTCTGGGGATGAAGGGGCTGGTGGCCCCACCGCCACTGGCCTCTGCCCGGGGAAGGGGGTTCCCCGGCGTGCCTCGGGCAGCGTCGCTGGCGTGAGCTTCGTGCGGAAGCCTCTGGATGACCGGGCACACGGTGCATCCCATCAGGCGATGCATCCCATCAGGCGATGCATCCCATCGTCGCATGAACGCAGCCCAGATGGTCTCAGCCCCGCCACTGAAGCCTGGCGGTCGGGTCCCCGGGTTCGGGACGCAGCACCTTGCCCACGTGCAGCACTCCTCCAGCTGCCTGCGCCCGGCAAGCGCTCGTGAAGGGGTGTCTGCCTTGGGGCTGTGGCGGATGCTAAGCATCGAGTTGTTGTTTGGGGTTTTGGCAGGTTCGTGGCAGTCTTGGAAGGGAACAACTCAGGCACTCGCACACCATCCCAGCAGAACACTAATTGAAAGGATCAGACCCTGCGCTACATCTCTGTCTGACCCCAGCGCTCGCGTCTCACTTGCCCCAGACGTCCGTCAGAGCCCCCGGCCCCGTCTCCACGGGATGCAGGAGCGCTGCCCCATCCTGCACGGGATGGGCGACGTAAGGCGTTGCAGCCGGGTCCCCACACAGCAGGGTGCTGCGAACCCACCCAGCTAACAGCAAATGCCAACGTGAGCATGGGGCACTGGGTGGCGGGGGGTTAGGGGGCATCCAGCCCTGAAGCACCCCAAGGGCCCGGGCTTTAGGAACCAGAAGGTGCTGCAGGGCTAGATGTGGCTAGCAGGACAGAACAGCCACCGACGGGACACGGCACAGCATTTTCAAGCTCTTTCAGCCTTTTCACAGTGGGCTGCCACCATGGTGGTGGGCATTCCAACTTACCTAGACGCCTCCGCAGCGCGAGAGCTCAGCGTGGGGTACCGGCTTCTCCCAGCTCCCCGGCAGAAGGGCTTTCTGGCAGCCCTATACCGAGGATAGGCTCGTGAGCAGTAAGCTTTCAGCATTGGGGATGCGAAAGGCTCCTCTGACCTCCCAGACCAGCAGAGTCTGAGCGAGACAGGGCTTGGGCTGTCCCCACGTTCCCCTCTTCCCTGGAGGGGTTGTATTTCCCCAGCTGCCGCGGTGCCGGGGTGGACAGAAAGGCTGTGCGTGCTGCGCTCCAGCTTTAAGGGTGTTGCTGTCAGTCATCTTTTCCAAAGCTGCTCTGCCACATACTCAAACGTAGCTTTAAATGGACAAACCTGGCAGGGGACTAGCCAGAGCTGTTAGTCATCCGTTTCAGGTGACTCGTCCATCCTCACATCCTTTGAAACGTAGTCAGTAACAGTTTGGCATCAGATCTCACCCCAGGACAGTACTCTCGCCTACTTAAAATTCCCTCCTTTCCCTCCCGTGCTTTGTAGTCGGTTGCAAAGACCAGCTCTAGCTGGAGGCTTCGCAGCAGCAGAGGCAAAACTGAACTTTGCCACCCCGAGGTTGCAGGCAAAATAATTTCCTGGGGTGGGATGTCAAATTTGGCATCCTTCCTCCTCCCTCCCTCCCTCCCTCCCTCCCACAAAGACACACTCTCTGCAAAAAGCCAGGCGTGTATTCTCCTGCCAGGATATTTCCTCCCTGCCCCGCTGTAGGACCTTCCCCTTCTCCAGACAATGAAGGGACCGAAGCCAATGGCAGCGGCTGGTGGAGCCAGGGAATGCAAAAGCCCAGTGGAGCCCGTCCTGAATGTTCCCCAGCCGGCTGGACAGGAGGGGGATAACAAACCCCCGTGGGCGGGCTGCGAGGGGCGGCCCTGCCACCAGCCCCCTGCTCGCCCGTGGCCAGGTGAGGTGGGTGGGAGCCAGCCCGGGGCTGGGGGGCGGCCGCCCACCTCCCTGCTCGTGCGTAGAGCTGGCCCGTAGCCCCATAGCATCAGGAGTCCCCCAGCGGGGCCACGGCCCTCCCGCTGCAGGAGACCCCCAAATCTGCACGTGCCATTAGGCATGGGGAGCACGGCTGCAACGTGCTCGCAGCAACACAGGGTCCCCGGGTGGGCAGGTGGGTGCACGAATCCAGCCTCGGCACAGAGCAATTCATCCCCGCCAAGCACCCCCAAGATCCCACCGGGTCTCTGCCACGCACAGGCAGCCCGCAGATGCTGGGGGACACCAGGAGAAGTGATGGTGCTCAGCCAGACCCTGAGGGAAGGAGGTCAGCGGCGTGCACCCACGGTAGTCACTTTTTATTAAGGTTTGTTATTATAAAAATATATCATAAAACGTCCATTTCCACCCTGGAGCAGAGGCACTGGAAGGCTCGGATGGAGCGGGCTCCATCGCTCAGCTGCTCTGGCTGCGGCGGGGGGAGGCCAGAAACCGGTCCCTGGAGGAAACGTGCTCCCTTGGGCTGGGACGGAGCCGGGGACGCTCCGAACGATGGCTGGGGACGGGGCCGTTCGCTGCCCTGCGTCCAACAGTCTTTGGGGACATGGGAAGGAGAAAGAAAAACTGAAAGCGAGGGGAAAAAACAAAAAGACAAAATAAAGAAGGGAGACTGAGTCTCTTCTGTCACTCCTTTCCAATGCGACGGAGGTAAAGCGTCCCTCTGGGCAGCGTGAATGAACATCCCGACCGTGCTCCCCTGCGCAGGGATTTGCCGTGGGAGGATGTCACCTCTCACCGCCCAGGCTGTCTCCTTGTCCCTGCAGGCACCTGCCAGAGTCGGTGGCACTTTGGGCACAGTTCGGTGGCACCTTGGGTTTGGTTACCGTTTGCAGGTGCTTATTCCAAGAGTCACTGTCTCTCGACTGCTGCTCCGCGGCTCTAGGAAGAGGAGGCTGGGATAGAGAGTCCGTGGATGGTATTTAGAGGGTCTGGAGATTTCCCCACAGGGCTGGCAGGTTTTCTGTCCACGACTGCAAGAAGGGTAGAGGGGGAAAAAAGAAAAAAAAAAAAAAAAAAAAAGACAACAACAAGGCAGTGGATTGACGGACTCCAAGCGCATTGCCGCAGCCGGGCACATCCCACGTCTGCATACGCACAGCTCCTCTTCCAACGGCTCCCCAAAAACGGCTCCGCCCCACCAGGCCCCCGCCTGCCTGCCCCCGGGAAAGCCACCCCCTCAGAAAGGGGCTGCCAGGCTCTGCGTATCAGACCTCCTCAGGGGAAACGGAGAGGAAGGGGGGGGGAGGCATCCCCCCAGGGACGGGGACAGACCCCCTCTGCCATTGCCGGGGATCTGGACCTGCCTGGGGAGGTGACCCAGACCCACCCCGGGCACTCTGTCAAAGCCTGCGGTTGGGGTGCCCCGGGGGGGGACTGTGCCACCGGAGGAGAGGAGCTGCACGCCGTGCCAGCCCTAGGGACGCTCCTGCTGAGCTTCTCGCCAGCCCCAGCCGGTCCCAGGCACAGCCTGGCCCCGGGAGCCATCCCGGTGCAGGGCCCGAGGCTGGGCCGGGCTCCCTGTACCCCCCTTCGGGGAGGGCGGGCAAAGCGTCCCGGGGCTGCCGTGGGGATAAGCGCGGAGATTTTTCCGGGGAAATAACGGCTGTGAAATCCGAAAAGGTCTGAACTGCAGGGCGAAACTTCCTGGATGAGTCTGTCTTTATTTTGTCTCTCTCTTTTTTTTTAATTTTTTTTTTATTTTTTGCCTTCTCTCCTTCCCTCTCCGCCCCTTTCCCCTCTCCCTCCCCCCCCCGCATCCTCTCCCCGGGCGATGCGGGAAGCGGCGAGCCCGGCCGATCGCCTCGGGGGTGCGGGGCTGCCAGCCCGCCCCGCCGGCCCCGCGGGTCCCCCCCGCTCGTCCCCCGCCACCTCGGGCCGGGGGGGAAGCCTTTTGCCGGATAATCCGATATTTGGCTTGTCCCAGATAAGCAGCGGAACCAGAAAACCGATCCGAATGAAATTAAAAAGAATAAAAGCTTTCGAAAGGGGGGGGGGGGGGGAGGGAAATTCCCCCCACAAAAAACCCGCAGAAACAAAACTCAACAAAACGTTTAAAGAAAGCCTGTGAGCCTTTCGGCAGGGACAGCTTGAAGACTAACAAGTCGGAAAACTCGGGCTCCGAGTCACTTAAATACACTAAATACGCACAGATAATCTTTCCTCCTTCGTTCGCTTTCTTTCCTTCTTCGTTCGTTTTCTTTCCTTCTTTCTGTCCTTCCTTTTTTCTTTCCTTCTATTCTTTTTCTTTCTCTTTGCCTTTCCTTTCTCTCCCTCGCTATCTCCCACTCTGTTTCTCTCAATTTTTTTTTTCAAATAAATGTTTACAATTATCTATTTTCACCCATTAATACTCGCAGTAACTCATCCTCGGGACAGCTGATGTTACAACTCACGGCAGGTTGCCGTAATTAGATAGAAACGGTAAAAGGTCGTATAAAAAAAAATTAACACACACCCCTCAAAAAAAAAAAAACAAACCACAACCAAAAACACAAAACCAAAACCCACCAACAATAAAGAAATAAGTGGGAAATTAATTGCAAATCTGAGAAAGAATAGACAGCCTAATACCACGAAAAAGGAGAAAGATATCGACGGGGATTTTATATCCGGAACAGATGAGTTGGGATTTTTAAAACGAAACCGCCTATCGAGGAAATAACGCTTTCATCGATTAACCGAAATAATTAGCAGGCGATAAAAGAAACGCCCCAATTAACAGCCTCCTAATTTACGTTCGGACCAAACGCGTGTGATTCTCACCGGGAGTTTATCTTTAAACACTCCCCACGGCGGGGGATTTATATCGCGAATAATCCCGAGTCGAGAGTCCTGCCTGTATCCCAAGGCTCCTCGGTAAGATGGATGCCGACAGCACCTCTTTGGGATCGCTGTTAATATTCGGAGGCTATTAACGGGGTCCTGCCCCGCCGCACCCCGCAAATTCCGCCGAGGAAGCTGTCTCGGGGGGGGGGGAAGGGGAGGATTCACCCTAAATCGTCCCGCTTCCCTCGGCGGTTTCCAGCGCACAGGAGCGCAAAAGGCGAGGGAAAATGATTTCCAGTTTGGAATTCCGATGTGCCGGCTGAGGCCGGGCCGGGGGGCTGGACAGAGACCCATCGAATGCTGCAGCGGGGGGCACCGGGGGGGGGGGGGTCAGAGCCCCCGGCGAGGGCCGGGGCTGCCCGAGGTGCGGGCAGCGGCGAGGCAAAGCCCGGGGACCGCAGCCGCCAGCCCGGTTGAGCCGGCGAGCGCCGGCCGGCAGCCTGACGGCCCTCATGGCGGGGCGGGGGGGGGGGGGGGGGGGAACGTTATGAATATTGAAAATATTCAGCGAGGTAACCTCTGCCTGAAGGTGGGGGGACCCTCACCGAGTCCCTCAGCCCCCCGCGTGCCTCTGCCGCTCGCCGAGCCGCCCCCACCGAGGCCCCGGAGGGGTCCGCAGCCGCCCCCCGGTACCCCCGCGGTGCCCCCCGGTACCCCCGCGGTGCCCCCCGCCGCCCGGCTCACCTTCCCTCCCGGGCTGCTTGAACGCCATCGCCGTGGCCAGGTCGCCGCCGTGCACCGCCACGCCGGGCCCGTGGTGGGCCAAGGGGCTGCCCTGCGGCTGCCAGGGGTGGCCCGGGGGGATGTAGCCGCCGGCCGGCCCGCCGTAGACGCCGTGCTGGTTGGAGGGGGGGTAGGCGCAGGCCGGGAGGAAGCTGCCCACCGAGGAGAGCCCCGGGGCGGGCTGGGGACAGGCACAAAGAGACACGTAGGGTACGCGGGGAAGCATCGCTGTGCGGGGCCGGGGGCACCGCCGGACTGCAGCGGGGGCTCGGAACAACCCGCCCGGCTCTGGGAGCGGGGGTTGCCCCCCTCGAGGAGGTGGGGGTCCGGCTGGCCGCGGCGGTGCGGAGCCCGGGCGGGGGGAGAATGGGAACAACGGGAAATCGCCCACCCACCCCCGCCTTGTCTCCTCCTGCCCCCCCTCCTTGTCCTCCTCTGCACACCCCCCCCCCCCTTGTCCCCTCCTGCGCCCCACAGCAGTTACCTGCGGGTACTTGATATCTCCTTCCATGGCAGCCTTGTCGATGCCGTTGACCGCCTGGGCCGGGGGGAAGGCCGTCCTGTTCACGCTGGGCCAGTCTTCCATTTTGGGGGGGTAGGCAGACCCCTCTGTGCCGGCCAGAGCCCCTGGGGAGGAGAGCGCGGCGGCTCCGTTACCGTCAGCCTTTCCCCCGGCCCGAGCAGGGTTTGTTCCCCGGAGCAGGGATTGGGGCGAAACGGGGGGAAAGCCCGGGCTGGGAAGTGCCTGTTCGTATAACCCTGATGGGCTGGGGGGGGGGAACAGATCCGCCTCGCCTCCCGCTCTCCGCCAGCATCCCGGGGACGCAGCCCGCTGCGGCCCGGGAAAGACTCGGTCCTGCCGGCCGAAATTAGCTGTGCCCTGGGTTGGTACCGCACCGGGGGGAGAGGCTGCGCCACCCCCCAACCCCCTGTCCCTCTGCCCGGCTCTCCTCGGCCCCCCCCCGTCACTTCCACGCTCCCGATAATTTAGGGGGCCCAATTTCTCTTCTGACGAAGGAGATTTATAAAAGTGACATCGGAATTTTAAAGATAAATGATTACACGGAGGGAAACGCATGCGGTTGATTTACTCGGGCTTTTGGCAGGATAAAAGGACTCGCTCCCCTCGCCCCGTCCTCCTCCCGCCCCCGGAGCCGGCGGGGCAGGCGGGCCGGGGCTCGGGGCTGCCGGTTCTCCCCTCTCCTCCCGCGGCTGCCCGGAGCCCCGGCCACAGCGGCCCCGCGACGCTCCTCGATTCCTCCTCCCCGCTTCGGTTTTTAACAAAACCGGGGCAATTTCGGGGGGGGGGGGGGGGGTGGGGGGGTGTCCGGAGAGCGCCGTGCCTGTTTGCCGAGGTGGCTTGCCGCCGCCTTTTTCCTCTCCCCTGGTTTATTTCCCCCCCCCCCCTTTTTACCCCCCTTCCATTTTTTTACCCCCCTTTGCAAAGGGAAATTCAAGGCTTCGAATTTGCGGTCGGCAATCTATCATCCCTACGAAAATATTTTCCACATTTTTCATAAAAAGTTCAAGATGTCTGAACCTCGCTGCATCTGGCCCCGCCGCCCCGTCCCGCTGGAGCGGCGTGCGGCCATCAAAATTTGTTTTTAAAAAAACAAACCAAATTAATGAAAAACCCAAACCGGACGGGGGGGCGAGGGGAGGGGTGGGGTGGGGGGGCCGAAAGAGCTGCTCGCCATTAGGGTGGCGATCCCTGCCCACGCTCCCCCCACGCGGGGCCCCGGCGGTACCCACCCGTCTGCTCCACGAAGGTGCGGATGCCCAGGATGTTGGTGACGGAGTGCGCCGAGGGCCAGGAGCGCGGCAGGCTGACGTGGGCCGCCGCCACGGCCGCGCCGGGGTGACCCCCCATCTTGGCGGCCGGGGGGGCCACGGGGCTGGGGTAGGGGTACTGGTAGATGTGGTTGTAGGGCAGGGCGGGCTGGGGGGGCGGCTGCTTCCCGCCGTCGTAGGGGCCGGGCTGGGAGAGGCTGCCGATTTTGTTGCGCAGGATGCGGCTGATGGAGCTGACCGAGGGCACGTTGTACTTGTCGCAGACGCCGTCCGCCAGCAGCCGGTCGCGGATCTCCCAGGCGAAGATGCCGGGGTCGCCCTGCTTGTAGTCTCGGATGTGCTTGACCACGTTGGGGGTGGTGACCCGCGGCTTGCTGCCGCCGATGGCCCCGGGCAGGATGGAGCCGGTCTCGTTGTAACGGGCCAGGATCTTGCTGACGCAGCCGTGCGAGACGCGGAGCTGGCGGCTGATGTCGCAGGGCCGGATCCCGAGCTGCGCCAGCTCCACGATCCGCAGCCGGATGGCGTTGGGCAGCGGCCGCCCGTTGACGAAGACGCCGCCCAGCTGGTTCACCTCCCCGTAGGTGTGCTCTGCGGCGGGCCGGGCAGCGCGTTACCGGCGGGCAGCGGCCGAGGGACGGACGGGGCCTCCGCACGTCCAGGCGGTAAGCGGGCGTGGGGCAGAAACGGGGGAAAACGAGGGAAGGAAAGGGAAGGAAAGGGAAGGAAAGGGAAGGAAAGGGAAGGAAAGGGAAGGAAAGGGAAGGAAAGGGAAGGAAAGGGAAGGAAAGGGAAGGAAAGGGAAGGAAAGGGAAGGAAAGGGAAGGAAAGGGAAGGAAAGGGAAGGAAAGGGAAGGAAAGGGAAGGAAAGGGAAGGAAAGGGAAGGAAAGGGAAGGAAAGGACAAAGAGAGAAAAAAGGACAAACAAAAGGCGAAGGGAGAAAAAAGGAGAAGCAAAAGGAAAACACAAAGCAACAGAAAAAAAAAAAGAAAAAGACGGGGGAAAAACAGAAACAACGAGAACGGGAGAAAGAACCGAAAGAAGAGAGCAGAGCGAAAGGGAAGGAAGGGAGAGGAGAGGACGGGGGTAGCCGAGAGCCTGCCCAGCCGGGCACGTCGTGCCGGACCCCCGCCCGCCGCCACGACGGCCCGGAGGGCCGCGCCGCAGCTCGGGCCGCAGCGACGGTGCCAAGGCCGGCGGGCGGGGGTCCGGCCCGGCGCCCCCTTCTCCCAATGTGTGTGTGTGTGTGTCCGTCCCCCCCCCCCCGCTCCCTCCGGGAAGCGACACCGCGGAGCCCGTCCCGGAGCCCTCCCCGCGGCCGCCCGCGCTTACCCATCGCCCGGCGCCGGCGGAACGCCGCTCCGCCCGGGGAGGGGGCACCGCCTGCCTGCCGCGCCGCAGCCCCGGCATAGGGGGCCCGGGGGGGGACGGTAGGGCGGGCCGGCTGGGCGGGAGCCGGCGGCGGGGGTGTCCTGGCGGCGCCGGGCCGGTTCCCCGCTCGCGGGGAGCCCCCGCCGCTACTTGGGATCAATTTGACGTGGGAAACACGTCAATCTCGGCCGTCACGGTGGAGGCGCCGCCGCGGGCCGCCCATTGGCTCCCGCGTCGCTCCTAAATGGCCGCGGCCGCCGCTCCCCGCCGCGGAGAGTGGGGGACGGGAGCGGGGGCGGCACCCTCCGCCCGCCCCCGCGGGGCCAACGCCCCGCCGCGGCCGCCGTTCCCCGCCCAGGGATGTTCACACCTTCCCCACGGGACGCCCCCACCCCCCCGGGCCCGTGGTAGGGATGCGGGAAGGCGGAGCTGGGTCCACAGTGGGGGTCCCCACGTCCCGTCCCGTCCCCCCCCCCCCGCAGCTCCTTGAGGCGGCACGGTTCCCCCGGCTCCCTCCCCGCGCTCGTTCCCACGCGGGACGCGGGACGCGGCCCCGGGCGCAGCACCGGCACCTGCCGCGGGGCCGGGACCCACGGGCGGGGATATCGCCAGGGGATCCGGGGCGGGGGGGGGGCTGGTGCTTTCGAGGGGGGAACCGCCGGCTGCCGGTGTGGCCCGGTGGCGAGGGGCCGCGCTCGGTAGCGGGGGTCTGCTGGGGGCCGGACGCCCTCCGCGCCTGGCTCCCCCTGCAAACCTGCTGCCGCCCACCCGCCATCGAAATCCACGGTTTTCTTACCCGAATACTAACGCACGAAGGCAGCCTCGTAAAACGTGGATGAGACGAGTGTTTGGAGGATTTTTGTAGGGGTTCCCCCCCCGCCCCCCCAAGAAAGGTCAATGGGAAGATCGTGAGTTTTTCTCCGCAAACGACTGAAATTGGGGGGGGGGGGGGGGAGTGGAGAGGGGAAAACCGCCTCGCAGCCGGCCGCGGGTATCGCCTTTGCAGCCGCATCGAAAACCCGCTCCTCCTCGGGTTTTAAATTGGGGGTGCTGGGCGGAGGGGAGGGCAGCGGCGCCGGGCAGCAGCGGGCGGGCAGCGCCCACCGCCCCGGGGTCCGGCCTCCGCGCAGGCAGCGCGGGCAGCGGCGGGCAGGAGAGGCAAACGGCGTCTGCTGCCAGGGCACGGCACCCCTGCGGGGACGTGCAGGGGGAGAACCCCCCACGCGGTGCCCACCCGGCCGCCCGCTCCTCTCCCCCCTCGCCCCCCGCCACCCGTGGGATGAAACCCCTGCGCGCCCGCCGGGGTCGGGGCAGACGGTGCCTCCGGAGCGTTGGAAATCTGTCGTCGGGAAAAGAGAGCGGATCGATTAAAAAGCAGCGGAGAATCGTAAAAGGATGGGCGCCTCGTGTTTGCCTGCCTTCCCCCCGGTCCCCCCGGCTGCGGACCCCGGGGAAGCGCCGTGGCGATGAGTTTGCCGTCCTCAGCCTCCGGCGGAGCGGGGCGGGAGCGGCCGCCGGCAGCCTGCGGGAAGGAGGCAATCGAAAGGCGGCCGAGGAAACCAGGTGTCTTTCTCCCTGTCCTGGTAATCCAACGGAACGATTTTTTCGGGGCGTGTGGGGGTCCCCTCCCACCCGCGGAAGAGCCTTTTCCCGCGGGGGCCGTGCCCAGCCCGCAGCCGCGGTCGCCCTTCGCCGCCACCCGCCCGGGGCCGCGGAGAGTTGCCCCCAGCCGGGATGAGGGAGAGGCCTGCCGGGTTAACGCCGGGCAGGGGCTCCTGAAGCCCCCCGGCCCCCCCCCCCCCTCCTCCTCCTCCCCGGTTGCTCGCTGCTCGGAGGAGCCCCGGCGCAGGAGCATCCCCGGGCGGCCCGACGGCGCGGCGGGCCCGGCTCGCAGCGCTCCCGGGACAGCAGCCCGGGGGCCGGGGAGCCCCTGCCCGGGCCCGCCCGAGCCCACCCGCCCCTCCTCGGCTCAGGCAATCTTTTGTCTCCCTCTGTTGGGAAGCGCGGAGAAATCCGCCGGCTGCGGGCCGGGCCCGCGGTGAGGGGCGGAGGGGAGGGCAGGGGCCGTGGGAGCCGTGGGAGCCGTGGGAGCCGTGGGCCCGGGGTGCTGGGCTGGGACGGCTCGGGCAAAGCCGCGGAGCAGCAGCATGGGCCGTGCGGGCTCCGGCGCTGAGCTCCCCACCGCGCCCGCGGTAATTAACGAACGCGCGTGGCTGCGCCGCCTGAAGCCCCGCGTGCTCGGCCCCACGCAGCCGCACGGCCCCGCGCACACGCGGTGTACGAGTGTGCCCGCGGTTTGTGCGCGCTCGTTCTCCTCCCGGGGGGGGCTCTTACCGTGATGCTCACGCCCACGCACACCCGTGATCGCAGCCCTGCTCCGTGGGGATGAGGTGACCGGGGGGGGTGTGTGTGTGCTGTGTGCGTTCCCTCGGAGTTTTAAAAACTAAAATCCACCCATCCTGAAGCAGAAACAACCCCCCGGCCAGCCCCTCCGCCGGGCACCTGCCGCGGGAGAGCATCGCGCACGGCGTGCAGCTCCCCGCATCCCCCCCGCATCCCCCCCGCATCCCCCCGTGCCTCTTCCCCGCTCCCGCCGGGCCCCCGGGGACGGGGTCAGGGGCTGCCCCGGTGGTCTCTGTCTCTGCAGGCTTTGAGCCAGAAAGCACCGGGAAATTTCGGACTCGTTAGAGGGGTCGGGAGACGTGTCCGTGGGGCTGCGCGGCTGCCTTGTACCGGAGGGAGAGTGTCCTGCCCGGCCCGGCCGGGTGCAGGCGGGCGTGCGTGGAAATAGCGGGGAAAGAAGGGAAGAAGGAGAAGAAAAGGAGAAGAAAACGAAGAGGGGAAATGAGAAGAAAAGAAAGAAGAAGGTAAAAGAATAATATAAAGAAAACGAAGAAAGAAGAAGGCGGAAAGTAAGAATGAAAAGAAAACGAAGAAGGACAAGAAGAAGAAGGGAAAGAGGTAGGAGAAGGAAAATAAAAAAGGAAAAGGGACGAAGAAAGGGCAGGGGGCTTCCTCCTCCCCCCCGGAAGGGAAACGAGACTCCGCGGGCCAGGGCCGGCCCCAGGGGCAGCGCAGCCGAGCCGAGCCGGGCCGAGCCGGGCCGGGCCGGGCCCCCCCACCGCCGGGGAGCCGCTGTCCCGCTGGTGCCGCCAGCCCGGCTCCCCAAGGGCCCCAGGAGGGACTCAATAAAGTGCCCCAGTGCCCTGCGCCGTGCTCGGCTCCCTAGGGAGAGCTGGGGGCAGCACCTGCGGGCTGCCCCCCCCAAACCCGCTGCCCCCCGGCGCCCAGCCCTTCCGGCCCGCCCCCCCGACCTCGCTCCGAGATGGTTTTCATTTGCTCCGGGTCCTTTTTTGTTTTTTTTTTTTTAATTTTCCCCTTCCACCCCTTTTCTCCACTCCTCTCCCGGCCCTCTCGGTTTATCCGCGCTCCCTCCCGCCTCCGGTTTTGCTGTAGCGTCGTGAGCTCACGGTCCGGCGCGGAAAATATTAGGCTGGGGGTACAGCTCTGCGTGGGGAGGGAAGTCCCTGTGTGCCCCCCCGGGTGAGGGACAGGCTGCCCCGGCCGAGCAACCCTCCCTTAGAGCGGGGGCAGCGGTTCCCAGGAGCACCCTGCTCCTCGGCTCAGAAACTGATAAATACTTTTTCCTTTTTTTTTTTTTTTTCCCCCTCCCCCTTAAATTTTCTTTTCTTGCTACTGCTGTGATGAAAAGCTCCAAAAAAAAAAAAAAAAAAAATCCTCTAACCATATTTGCAAAAGCTGCTGGACATTTGTGTGTATTTTTACGCCGTGCCTTCCGAGGAGCTGAGCTTCGTGTGACAGACGCACGATTTTGCATTGTGAGTTTTGCGGAATAAAAATACGTATCAGCAGCGAAGCAGGTAGCTCTGAAAGCTTTTTAAAATTTTCAACAGAAATATCCAGAATATTGCTCTTCTGCGGGAGCTGTCAACTAGTGCAGGTAAAAGTAGGGGTGCCCGTGTGTTTCCCCGTTATTTATTCTGTACTCATTAATGATTCAGAAATGCCGTGCCTCTTAGAGAGGATATTTAGTTTAGTCATGGTCATGGAGCTCACTTTCTGTCACAATCAATCAAAATTGGAAAATCCTATTGCAGCGGGTTCAAAACGAGCGCCCGTTCACCAAAGGCACGCTGCGAAGCATAAGGTTTCTCCCTTGCAAAGTGGAGTGCAATATTATCTGGGTGCCTGTGCATGTGCTTTCTGTGTCAGAAGGATCACAAAATTACTTCTGACAATTTTTTTGCTTGAGTGTTTTGACACTGGCTAAATACAGAGAGTCGAACAATCCCTCTGCCATAACAAAAACCGCCTTCTGTTTTCTGAAGAAAAGGCTTTGAGAGCTCAAAAAATAAAATCATTCTTCAAAGCTTAATGTGCTGTCTGAGCCATTTTGTTTAATCGTATATTTCAGTCTGGTAAAGGCCACAGGTTGAGTAATTAACAATAACTTGGTTTCATTTGTCAAAAGCAATTTAGCCATATGAAATATACCCTACTGCAAGCCAGAAGGCTCCACAATTCCACATGGAGGGGAAAAAAAAATTAAAAAAAAAAATACCAAAACCTTTTAGGTTGGGATTTTCTTTCCTAAAGACTAAATTTTTGGTCACAGATTGTTGATGTGAAAATGACAGCAGGATCCTGGATCCTTAATAAATTCTATCTGGTTCTTGTGTAAAACATTGTCGATCTGAAGGCAATACAGGTAATTTGAAATTAGTGCCATTGCTTAAATAACCAGCGGTGGATATGTCCCACCTTTCTTTTTTACTGACAGTATGATTATTTTCTTCTCCTTTTCTGCCCGGGAACCGTTTCAGATCACCGCGTGTGGATGTGAACTCTCTTTTAACGCCCCGAGAAGCACGCGGGCAGCGGGAGGGGGTTTTTTTAGCTACCGTCTGAATGCGTCTCCCACCAGCTGCAGAGGTGCACAGTCGCAGGCCGTCGCCTTAGCTTGCGACGTATTGAAATTTTAAAAATACGGAGCAATTTGAGAACGATATGAAAGAAGCCCGGCCGTTCCTGGCAGGCAGGGCTGTGGGTAGAAGCGGGCGAGCGGGACGGGGGCTGCCTGCTCTGCCTGGCCGTGTCTCAAAGGAGGGGGGCGAACCGAAGCCTCTTCCTTGCAAAGGCTTAATACTGCGAGCGAGACATCTGCCAGGCGTATGGAGGGGTTCTGGCTCGCAGGAACGGCTTCATGAACCGGCAGGGTCGGTGCTGAAATTCAGTCCAGCTGCCTGGGGACGGAGGAGCCTGGACTGCCCCGGCTGCTCGCTGCACGGGGGGAGGCTGCAGCAGCGGGGGGCTCCGAGGACGGGAGCGAAGCGCCATCGCATCGCAGCCCGGCACCTCCAGGCTGCCTTCCCAGCAGAGGAGTTTGGGGAGGATGAAAGCAAGCACCCACCCTTTAAAAAACAGGTATGAAACCCTAGTTGTGCAGAGGACAGCACTGCCCTCCCCGCGGTCTCACACTGCTGGCCACAGCGGCGTGACACAGGGAGGGGGGGCAAAAATCCCGAGACCAGCAGCTGAGCGTTCTCTTTTTCTGGCTTCATCAGGGCTTAGGTTCAAACCATCGCGGAAGCCGCGCTCCGGCACGTAAAGCCTTTGCGTGGGCTCTGGGCAGGTGCCGTATCTGCTCACAGGAGGTGAGTTCGTCCCCGGTGTGTACGGCAGCGCCTGCCCTGCTTCGGTGGGTAGGACACGGGGTGCTGTGCCACAGCCACGCTGGCTGCAGGCCAGGAGGCAGACACGTGTCCTTCACGGGGGAATTCAGAGCCGAGGGTGTCGCACAGCTTTTCAGTTTCCTCGGTTTGCTGAGCCCATTCCAAAAAGGCACCTTTCACCTTCCGGGCATCCAGGTCCTTTCCTTCCGTCGCGTCTCTGGGAGTGCCGACGACACCGTCCGCACAGCCCCCTCCCGCGCTCTTCCCGGGGCGAGAGCAAACATCCATCCCTCTCCTGCGAGTGCTCATCCAGCCCCAGCGCCACGCGGCACTGCGAAACCACAGTCCTTGTGATCTGGTGGGAGCTGTAGGTGCTGTGAGAGACGACCAGCACCTTCTCGGATGGAGCCCTTGTCTCCTGGCTGGCCAGCTGCCCCCGAGACCCCTGGAGTCAGCATCTGCGCCTCTGTTCACTGGTGAACATTTCTTTGGTCCTGCAGTGCATTGAGAGAGAAACAACAACAACAAAAAAAACCCCAAATATTTTCCTTTAGACTGAGCTCTTGCTTAATGTTAAGCTCATATGGAAGTCTTTGCCCGAGTGTAAATCTCTGCAAAATCAGCTGATTAGCTTACGCCCAACTTTGCAAACAAATGCCGCACGTGCTCGCCGACAGAAGGGATGAAGGGCTGCTAAACCTATTCCTTTGTTTTCTTGTTGAAATGGTTTTCTCATGACCGTAATGAAGTGGGAAGGCCGCACACTTGGCAAAGAAGAGGATGTTAAGTTGCGCTGGTGGAAAAACACATCGCGTAGACTGAAACAGCACCGGCTCGGCTTGTTGCATTTGGCACCGTGCGTACGGAGAGCGGCGGCACGCTGAACGGCGTGCACGTGGCCCCAGGGGAAGAGCAGGGAATCTTCTCCTCGTGGAAAATATTTCGGATGAGATTTGGCTACCTCTACTCGTGCTAAAGTCAGCCATGCTTTATGGCACGCATCCACCCAGCACATCGCGCCCCGGCTCTCGGAGATGGTCCTCCATCGGTTTTGTGCGGGATCTTCTCATCCCTAGGGAGTCCTGGAGAAGGACCACAGTGGGGGGGAAAAGGAAGGGATGTAACATCAGGGTGACCTGAGCCAACGGTTTGGAAGAAAGGCAAGATAAAGAATCCATCCCGACCTTACAGAGGAAGAACCTGCCCTGCCTTTCGGACAGCAATGGGCTCCCCAAACCTGAAGACGAGGTCCCACCTGCGGCCAGGCTCTCCTCCTGCTGCGAGAGTCTGCGGCCAGCCGAGGGGCGGCTGATCCCAACAGCACCAGGGCAGCTTTGGGGGGGCAACCCTGGCCCCGACCTCCCGTGTCACCCGCCCCAGCAGGTGACGTGCCTCGCAGGCGTGCGACAGAAGGCGGCACCGTCCCGAGCCCTTCGCCTCGTGCATTTTGCTCGGTGCCTGGCTCGGCCTTAGGGGTGGTGAAGGATGCAACAGGTTAAATTTTATGGAGCTGGGCTATGAATATAACGTATCTTCTGCAGCTCTTTATGACCCGGTGCCACACTTCACAGCTCTTAACAAGGGCGCTGTATGAGGTATGCGCTCAGCGTGTTGTTCCAGCAAGCCGAGAGCTGTGTTTCACGGTGGTGTACCAAAGCATTTCACGGAGTTCAGAGCCATTTAGTGGCAGGTAAACTCTTTTCAGGGATCATTTCACAGCAGAAACTTGTATCAATATGAAAACGCACCGAGGTAGCAAGGCAAGAGCGAGGTGAGCAGCAGAGAACATTATAACCATCATAAAGACTCTGAATAATCATCACAGAACTGTGTTTACTTCTCCCTGTATGTGGCACGGGGGATATAAAATGGGATTTACAGCACGTAAAGCTGTGAAGAGCTGCCTTGTCCATTCTAGCTGGCTGCTCCAGCCCCGAAGCACCTCGTTAGGGACTGCTCCGGCGATGCTCCCTTTGCTTCCCACTCCCGCCTGCACACGCTGGCAGCGCCCTCCTCGCACAAGGCCCTCAGAATTAAAGATATGGGGCGGGGGTGAAATACCTTATCCTTGCTGTCCTGGAAACTGAGCAAAGACTAAGAGCACTGTGAGCAGCAGCCCGCCGTGCATGAAGGCACAGCCCTTCCTCCTCCTCCTCCTCCCATGGGCGCAGCAGCTAAACCCTGCAGTTCACCCCGCAGAGCTGCGGGGCCGATGCACCCGCGGACCTGTAGCGTTTGCTTCAGGCAAATTCAATATTGCCAGCTCCTAGAGCCGCTTTGCCAGGTTTGCCCAGATTCTCCTTCCCCGCTGCCTGGCCACAGCAATGCACCACGACCTGGGCACGAAGCTCTCGGGGGCAGCGGGATGTTTCTCAAGGCTTCGTCTCAGCCAGGAGCTCTCCAGCAGGTCCTTCGGTGCAGCTCCCACACCAAAACCATGGCATGGCCCGCGGGAGGAGCTGCGGGCGATGGCCGGGAGGGAAACCCAAACCCTCTGACGGGAGGAAAGCGATTGCTCCGTTCCCCTTGTCTCCTTGAATCTACAGGGCTGGCAAGAGACGATGAGAATAAATCAAAAAACATTAGTTATTTATGTCCCTATAAATTGTTTTCACTGAAGTCTTTCTCCTGGAAAAAAAAAGTCCTTTCAGGAAAATGGGTCTGTTTTTTGCAGGGGCCTGGGGTTGAGTGGCAATGTTTTCAGATGCAAAAGATGGGTTTCTGGCAGTGGTTTCTTGACAGATAAGAGAAAATGACTAGTCCTGTACGTCTGGAAAAGTTTTATTTTCATTTCAGGGAAAAGCCAAGACATTTTTTTGATCTCTCTGGTTTGAGTTTGATGGGAAATGCTCTGTTAGTTTGCTTTGAAAGAAGGGAAACCACCCCCAAACTCCTAGCTTGCTTCAGTTCAGTTTTTTTCCTGCAAAACAGACACAACATTTTGCAGTAAGCTCCTGTAAAAAATATATTCGTGGCACCGGTCTGCAGCTGTGAGGGCATATGGAGTGGGACAAGAGCTGCTGAATAACACGATCGTGTTTTCCCAGCCACTTCTTCAAACCAGGACCCCGCTTCCAATCGTGCCCTGAAACCCTCCATCCCCTCCTGGCCCCTCCTCACCTCTGCCTCCATGTCCGTCCCTGCCCGGCAGAACCCCAGCCCAGACCTGGTTCCGCTGCCGCGTGTTGGGATATAGTTAATACGGACGGCATTTGACATCAGCTCTCATGCGAGGCTCGTTGCGGCAGGTCGGATCGAAGATGCCTAGCCCCCTGTCAGCAGAAATGGGCGTAGGAAGACCCTTCCTTGCTCCGTACCCTCCCAAGCAAGCTCCAGAACAGAGGGACAGGCTGGGTTTTGTGCATAACACGCCAATGGGTTTAACCTACGTAAAGCTGTCTAGTTCTATGAGCGCCGGTGGGCAGGGGGCACCTGGGAGATGAAAGCAGACCCGAGCAGGAGCTGATGGGGACTTGCAGTAATTTCATCGTGCGGGAAGCCAGGCACCTTCCAGAGAGCCTGTACGGACCTGGCAGCGCCTTCTTTCTGTTGAACCTGCGCCCATGATACCAGCTCCTGAAGATTTTAAAGAACAAATTAAACACGTTGTACGTTACGTGAATGCTGCTGCTGCCGCTTGCCGGTAGTTTTCCCGGCGCGGCGGCGGCAGGAAGGAAGGAGCGGCGAGCGTTGGAACGGGAACCTCTGCATCATGGGCTGCCACCGTCGGGATGGGGACCGCGGACCGCAAACAGAGCGGCTCCTTTCTGGAATTGCCCCTCTAAATCAAACGCGGCTCCTGTAGGGAAAGCGTACGGGTTGTTTGAGTTATTGTGTGTTATGGGACGTAGGCAATGCTAGAAGGAACAGCAGTACAGCCGTTTGCCGGTCCCCAATCCAGCCTGAGCAGCTCCGCTCTCCACGTTAAGATTTATTTGCGCAGTACGTATCGTCCCGTATTCCGGCACAAACCTTATTTCCCTCTGTGTGCTCCCTCTGCCTTTGTTCGTTGCCTCCTTCTCCAACAAGGATTTAGGGGGGTTAGCAGCGCCCCAGCCTTGCTGCCCCCGGCCCCCAGGCCGCGTGCCGGGTGCCAAATCCTGCCCTCTCCTCCCCACCCCAAGGAACCGGGCAGTGCCGGCGCAGAGCGGGGGTCCCCCTCAGCCCGGGGCCGGGCGAGCGAGATCCTCGTGGATGGCCGGGCCAGTAATTCGGGTAAAATGTGAATGAAACAATGTAAGAGGAAAATGTAAGTACAATTTGTAAAGGCTGCACACAAACAATGCTTCCTGCTATTAATTCAAAGGCATCAATAGCTGAGTGCTTTCAGGGCACAGTATCTATTCTGTTTTCCATTTATATGCTAGAATTGTGGTAGATGTCAGGAGAATTTAATACACATGATGTAGGCATATGAATAAGCTGGATCCTTTTCTGGGAACAAGTATTCATAAGTCTCCATGTGGTTCCACATCTACAAAGACATGGGTATTTATTTCATGAGATCTGGACTCCATTTCAGGCAAGAAAAATCCCACTAAAGCCAATGGGGAATCTTTCTGTTCACGTCAATGGATCTCAGAGCCCCGATTCAGGAATGCACTTAAAACACATGCTTAACTTTAAAGCCAGGCTTAAGTCTCACTGAAGTCCATTAGATGTAAGCGTATGCTTTTGCTGAAAGATGAGGAATTTAAACAAGCATTTATGTGCTTACCTGAATCAGAGCTTGGCTCGCGCTCGCAGCAGCGCAAAGCTGAGGCTCGTAAAAGCAATACTACAGAAATAGCACACATTTGAAGTTTTACGGGTCCGGGTTGTCGGTCTGCGTTATCTGGCCAGCGCGGGGGGGAAAGGCTCTTTTGCACACGAAGGCAGGGTTCGGCACGCGTTTGCGTCTGCTCCGATTCCCCAGAGTTGTCTGGGTAATCGCCGCCGATTTGCACGGCCAGCAGCCGGGGCGGTTTTTGGGGAGGCTGCTCTGCCCTGCCCTCCTCAGCCATCCCGGGAGCGAGCGGAGCTGCCGCCACAGCCCCCAGCCGCCCTTCTCTTCCCTTTAGGGCTCGTCCGTGCTTTTCCAGCAGAAAAAGGCAATTTGTCCAAATGGGTGCGCTCCCTCACAAAACGACGGCGTTTTTGGGAAGCAGGGCCTGCTGACCCGTGGCCGAGCACAGACCCCCACACACACACTCGTACCGGCGCCGCCCCATCGCTTCAGAGAGAGAGAGACGCCTCTGTCTTCCCCCAACTCAGATTCAGTCCTTGCCGGTGTGAAAGCACCGGTTCCTCCCCAAAATCCTTCCTCGGAAGCAGCCTGGCTTTGCCCTGGGGGCTGGAGGAAGCCCCAGCAGGTGCCGCAGCCCCCCCCCAAGGGTAACGGTCTGGGTTATTGCCCTCCCCGTGCACACCGTATCATTTTGGGCAAGAAAGCGCGAGTCCTACGGGAGCCCGATGGCTTCGCCTCCCCCCTCGGGTACGAGCCGCTGCCGGCGGGCACCTTACCGACAGCAGGTACCATCAGCAGGTTAACGACGAGTCTCCAGCTCGGGCGGGGAGAGCCGCGGAATCCCTGGAATAGCTGCGGGGCGGGACGGGGGCACTGGGAAACCCTCTGGAGAGACGGACATCACCTCGTCCACCTTTGCCGTGGATTTATTTTCCCTCTCCCAAGCCCTCGCTCTGGCTTTCTGCAACCTGCAGCTGAGTGAGTGACCTGCTCTGGGCTCCAAGGCTCAGCATCTGCAGTGATTAATTTCCTCAGGATTCAGTTCCTCTGATTTAAAACAACAGATAATGGCTAATAAGGGGAAACATCCCTATCATAAACACTGCTTTGGCATTTACCATTTGAAATAATTTATATTCTCTGGTCTAGTGGGTTTGTATCACCAGCCTTAATGACTGTTTCTGTTTAATTTTCAGATGCTTAATTGCAGTAGAACACTTCAACACCATTAAATTAAAACAAGCTACCAGCTTTTCCTTGCCTATGCTGCTGGCCTGGCTCCAAGTGACATTTAAAGCAGATGTTTTATTCCCGCCACACAGGCTGCTCGCTTACGAACAAAAAGTGTGTGCGCACGTCGGGGCGGGAGGGGTACGTAAAGCCACCAACGTGGGAGCGTTAAAAACAACTTCCAGGCGGAGGAGAATCGGGGTGAGGCTCGGTAGCCGCGACTGCTTTCCCTTCCTCGGAGCAGAGCTGCGGCACCTGGCCGTGCCGACGGCCGAGCGAAGGGTTTGGGGGCACGGAAGGACCCCAAAATGGGAGCAGACCCTGGAGAGGAGCCGCCAGCCCCCCACCTTGGCAGACCCCTCCGGCCCGACACGAGCTCTGCGGGGGTTTCGCTGGAAAAGATCCTGTTAAGGGGCTTTATCTCGGGCAATTTCACGTCTTTGAGCAAATTTTCCAATGTGGAAGTACTTTGGGTTTCAGGTACCTATTAAAAAGGAGTAAGAGGAAATGGAGTTCCTCTATAAGTTAATATTCCTTGGTAATGGATGTTTAGAGTTAGTATGTGTCTTTACAACATCATTCATAGGGGTATTGTTTGCTTCTGACAGTTTTTCTTTTAAGATTAATGTGCTTATGAAAACCTTGTGCACTGCTCCATGAGGCAAGCTTGAAATCCATCAGCAATACCATCGCCATGACACAATGCTGGGAGAGCAAAGCAAATGACAAACAGAATCTGGTTTTTCAGAGACCAGTGTGTGTTGAAGAGAAATGATCTGAGGCAAAATTTGGCCTCTCTCCAGCCACCCTTCCTGTTCTGCTGTTGGCACTACCAGAGCAGAGGGAGAGAGTAAAAATACATGCGAGGGAGTGAAAGAAAACACAATTAATTGGGGGGAAAAAATAACTCGAACCTGCTAGTGTTTGGTCTCTTTTTAGCAAACAAGCATATGGAAAATCCATATAAAGTTTAAAGACTATTTCAGCCAAACACGCTTGTTATACATATAAATAATTTCATCAGAGATCAGCGGAAACAATGCAATTAGAGGCGAGTTGCATTTAGCATGTTGGGATTGCATCCAGTTGACGTGCATCCTTGTGAAAATTCAAACATCATGGACCAAACTCTCAGCTACTCTCAACTGCCAAAGCTGTGTTGATTTTTTTTTTTTTTTCATGGGTTTTTTTTAATGTTTGCTCACCCAAACCCTGATTAGACAAGACAAGGGTCTGGCCTGGCTGCTGCAGGAGACAAAGCAGCGTGCAGCAGGAACGCGCTGGGTTAAGCGTTACACGCTGCAGTTGGAGGCAGGGGACCCGAGAGCCTCGCGGGAGACACCGAACCATCGCTGGCAGGGATGGATGGTGGGACTCGGCCCGCCCTAGCAGGGACCTGCAGGAGGAGGGGGGCTGATGTGCTGCTCCATGGGGCCGTGCCCTCCCCCCCCGACCATCCGGAGGCTCTGCAGAAAATTGGGTGAAAATAGGTGACATTTGGAGGAAGAGAGAAAGTTAAATATTGCTCTTACTTGGGCAAAGGTGGCCTTGTATTCACACCGGTGTCCTGGTCATCCGCAGGAAGGAGAAGACTGTCCACGCCCCAGACAACACCGGGGCTACACGAAAGCAGCATCCTCCGTTCGCCCTGCTCGGAGGTGAGAAGAGACAAAAAAAGCCTTAAAACAACATTTGTGCCGAGTTACCTGATCCCAGCGCTGGGATGAACACAAGAACAGCCTGGATCCAGCCTCCCGCACTCCTGTTTTGATCATTATCTCAAAAGGAGACACAATGCCCTATTTTTCTTTCTGTTACACCTACCTGGAAAGTACCACTTAAAATTAATTTCACTCTCCTGAGCTCTTTAGCAGAGCAACGAGCAAACGCAGGAGGCGCAGACCTGGTGCTTTGCACCTCCTTGCAATGAATCTGATTTCCTGATGAAAACTTGTGGCCCTCTATTTAATAAAGCCTCTGATAAACCTGAAAGCGATTCATTTTCCTCAGAAGGCCCGACAGTTGAAGTCACCTGGGATTGCTTTCCCATCTCCTCTAGGAGCCTGAGCAGCTTTCAGCTTTCCGAGGGAAGGAGACTGGCAGGGGCCATCCATCCATCCTTCTTTTGGACCCCTATTGCTCAGTGCCCACCCACCCACTTTGCCATCCACTGGCAAACATCAACAGCAGCCTCAAAAATATGAATTTTCTACCGGTGAGGTGCAGGGACTGGGGGACACCCTAAGCCGTGCTCCTACCCCAGGGAAGGGGCTCCCCTGAGCAGCCATGAGGACACCGAAAAAGGCCCCAGAACTGCTTCTTATTGCTCTGTCTACAGTAATTTCCATCAGACCAGTTCAGGCAACTCCTGACTGTGGGTGCCATCCACAGCCCTACCGAGGAGGCAGCTCTGTGCCAAAGACCTTGCCCTGGTCAGCAAAAGAGGAAGATGAACAGAGAACCAGAAGCCCAGGAAGGGTGAGCAAGTGCCCCAGGATAATTTATAAGAGGAAAAAGAAAAAAAGACCAAAAAAAAAAAAAGACCAACAAAAAAAAAGACCAACAAAAAAAAAGACCAACAAAAAAAAAGACCAAAAAAAAAAAAGACCAAAAAAAAAAAACCCAAAAAAAAAAAAGACCAAAAAAAAAAAAGACCAAAAAAAAAAAGACAGAACACAAGTCCCCTGGCAGGGAAACCTCCCTTTCCACCAGCCCGTTTTATTTCTCCATGGACAAGTGCTACTGCCTTGCACAGCACGGACACCATTGTCTCTTACTTAGGACGCCTGAGTCCCCAAACACAACGCGGTGAAGCTGCAGATGCCCGTTTTCCTGGACTGCTTTCCAGGGAGGATCATTTCCGTGAGGGCTCTGGTTTCTGCTCTTCATCAACTGCTCCGTCACTTCTCGCTGTCACCATCGTCACTCCTAGGATGAATGTTTGCAAAGCTGGACTGGCGCAGGCGGGGGAGCACGAGGAGATGAGAGCCACCACGTCCACACCTCCAGCTTCTGCCAAAAAAATAAAAAAAAAAAAAAAAAAGGCAAGCAAACATCAGTTTGGTAGGAAAGGGACTCCTGAAGGGGATATCTTTCACCTCTTTGTGACTTCTTCCACAAATACGTTGTCCTTCAACACCTTTTTGTTGACAAAAATCTCTGTCAACACAGCCTGAACTTCAAACTTGATACCATCTCTGTATCAAGAGGAACCGGTTGCACCAGAAGTGCTGCTGTAAGAGATGTCTGTGTGGAAACCCAGCCCCCAGCCCCCGTTTTGGGGCCTGGCACGCAGCGTTTGCTTTGCGGCAGGGCATTTCTCATTGCCGGTAACAGAAAACTCATCCGGTGAAGAGCAGCCTTCAGTACACCAGACACTTTGCAGTACACTAAAGAACAGGCTCTAACACGCTGCTCGACATATTATGCAACAAAAATACCCGTATGCTGCAGCACCTTCACTCGTCGGATAAATCCGGGTAGTTCTAAGGGAGCCACAACCCCGACCGTACCTACAGGAGCTCGGGAAAGCCGTGGCTGGCAACAGCTACGTGCCACGCATCTGAAGTCCTGCGCTGGCCTGAGCGTACACCATGGCCACGTCCCCACGGAGAAGGGCTTTTGCGCAGCAAAGCAAATCCCCAGCGGTACAGGGGACGCCTCGCTAGCCACCGAGTGACCAGGTCAGAGCGAAATAGCCATAATTTGGTGCCCAGAGCCAAGGAGGAATGGTAAGAACCGTCAGACTCCCGGTTTCCCCACCAAGGTTTGCCCAGGAAGCACCTCCAAGGAGCCACGGGTGGTAGAAGAGGGACTTGCTCTCATCCTGCCTGCGTTTTGTCGCAGGTAATCGCAGAGGCAGAGCGCAGATTGGAGGCAGCCACGTGTCGGGGGGGACCAGCTCACAGTGGCTGGACACCAGAGCAAGCCCTCGAGGGACGGGGGCAACACCAAGGGAAAAGTCCACAGGAGCAGAAAAAGTGTTGGCCATTTCTTTAAACCCTCCCTCACTCAAAAAGCCGCTGAAAAGTAGTGTGTGTGTATATATATATATATATTTTACATTAAAGCTTGCTTTCTTTTTGGCAATGTTACTGGATTTAAGGGGAAATGAAAAAGTAGAGATGAAGGAGGTCCTTTATCTTATCAGCCATCATTTTTAGAACCATAAAGGTCTGAAATTTTAAAGTGGAGATAAAGTTCAGCAGGGTTTCTTTGGCCAAAATTAGAAACATTTACCAATTGTCAGCACGGCCCTCCACACATGCATTTTCAGCAAAGCTTTAAGTTTTTAAAATAAGGAGAAAAGGTAATTTTTCTCAAAAATTAATTTCTCTGGTGAAAAAGCTTGGGGTGGGGTGGGGTTTTTTTTGTTGTGTTTGGGGAGAGTCGTTGGGATGGTACCAGCTCTGCAGGCCAAGTTCTCTCCACACACACCTCTGGGGCAGGTCAGGGCACGCCGAGCCCCTGTTCAGAATCGACTGGAAAGTCCCCTGAACTGAGAAAAGCAGAAAAACAAAACAAAACAAATAGAAAAATGGACAAAGTGGGCTGGCAGCCTGGGGCTGTGCTCCCTCTAGTGCCGCTCCCCGAGAGGTGCCGGGCGCTGGGTACCAGGGGATGCTCTTGTCCCGCATCTTGGAGCGGGAAAACGTTCTTGGAGTGGGGGGACACACACACACACAGTAACTAGAACTCACCCCAAGGTGCGTGCAGATACAGTTGCTATTCCCTGATGGTAATCTGCTCCCGTCCACCCCCTCAAAACTCTGTTTCATCGACCCATTTGCAACCCGGTGCAACAAGATCACCTGGATTAGACCCCGCGGGGCAGCCAGGGCTTTCTCCAGCTCCTGACGACCCCGAGAAGCGATGGGCAGCACAGCTCTTGTCTGGCACGTACTCCCTGCCACGATCTTTCTGTGGCGATTCCAAGAAAGTGTTAAAAACCATAGGAAATGAAAGGTCCGAGCCCCGGTTTACATACCTTATTATATAGCCGTGTCCTTGCCAACACACACAGAAGTGCTACATATCAAATATTTGCCCAGGGAATCTGATTCAGTTCACCTGCAAAGAGGAATTGAAATAAATGAGAGGGGCTCACGTGCGCCGTCAGTAGGAGCTGCAATCAGCGCCTGCACCAAAACCCACCACAGCTCTGCGGATTGACTGCTCCGAGACTCAAACTGGGCTGCTTTGCCCTGCTCCTCACGCAGCCTTTTCAGCCCCAATGTCCCCCCCTCCAAGGGAGAACTTTCCAGCCCCCGATACCATCGTCTTGGAGCAAGGGATGGTGTCAGGTACTAAAGCACGAGCCCTTTAGACCACGGGCAAAGCATTTGTCCAGCAGATCGGAGCCTGCCCCGCACCCCAAACCTGCTTCCCAGCGAGAAGCGGTCCCAGCCCACCGCGGCCTGGCCGACGCTCACGTGTCAGGGGCCGCCCAGAGCTCCTGGAAGACGGGCAGCTGCCTTGTCACGGGGCCAATCTGCCTACGCAGTGCCACCTCCACCCTCTCCCCGCACCCCCTGCCCCGTACAGCACGGCTCTGGCCCCAGGGTTAAGTGAGGGGTGCCACGCTGAAACGGAGAGGTCGCTGTCAGCGAGCCACCACCCTTCCTCGCCCCAAAAAGTGCTCCTGATCTCTCCCGCTGAGCCCGGGTGGCATCTGCATACGCAGGAAAGCTGCGGGCAGAAGATGAAGTCAGGATGAGAAGCGATGGGCATCAAGAGACCCGCTCGCGTCACGGAGGGCGGCTGAGATAACACCACTACGTGTGACAGCTGGGGGGGGGGAAAAAAACCCCACAGGAGAGGAACGCTGAGGTCTCCCCGGACCACGGGGTGGGAAGGTGGGTGCCCCCGTGGGCCCTGCCAGGGTGCTTGGCTCAGCGGTGATGCCGCGGCAGCGCCGTGCAGCTTCGCAGCGTGCCGGGAGATGGCAATCTTCATCTTCCCTGCGCCCGCGAAGGGAGCTGCAGGCCTGCTACCCAAACACGCAGGGAACAGAGCTGTTAAACTCAACAGCCTCCCAGATAAGTCCCGCACAGGGAAACACCTCTTAAACATTTTTAAATGAATGGGGATTTATTTTTGTATTTAAAGCAATAACATGTATTTGCCCTGCAGCGCATTATCTCCCTCTATATTCTCGAATAAACTACAGAAAATTAGAGTGTCTCTGTTATCTGTTTGCTATCTGCGGTAGGATTAGAGGCGTCATGAACTAAGCTTTGAATCAACAATGTTTTATTGGTTCATGTCACTAAAGGCTGGTTACGACCGAGCTAAATAAGACATCAAGCCTCCTTCCCTCCCTCCCTCCCGCAGCCCGGGCTGAAGCACTGCGGATGCTCGTGCGGGCAGCCATGGCTCCTCTTTTTGGGGAGGGGAGAGGAGAAAGGGGATTGCACCACGATTTCCAGGATTCCCTCCCTCCCTCCCTCCCACAGGGGCCGAAAGAGCAGACGGCGCTTCTCCTCCTGGGGAAGGAGGCGGCGATGGCCACGGCGCGCCTGCAAGTGCCACGGCCAGGCTGAAAAAAAAAAAAAAAAAAAGAGCTGTAGTTTAATCACTGTTTCTCTAGCATGTTCCTAGAAATACTTAAATACAAAAGGTAACCCGGGAGCCTGCACCCTGCCCTTCAGAGCTCCCCCCTTCACACTGGGTCCCTCTCGGCTCTGGAAGCTGGAGGAGAGGGATACGTTGCAGGCACAGCCACTCTGCAAGTAAACGCTCGAAGCGCAGCCAGACAGGAGGGCCAAGGGATGGGTTTGTGACCTCTGGAGATCTTCCTCTGTTGGCAAGCATCAGGACCAGCAGGAGCGGGTCCGCCAAAGCCCAGGACCACGTGGCAAGCCGGTCTCCTCACCCCGCTCGATTCAGAGCAAGCTTCAGCCATTGTTTCAAAAGGCTGGCGAAAGGGTCCTTCCCGGGGGGGGCACCAGCCCCGACCTACCTTCGGCAGCCACAGCTCACAGGCAGGCTCCTTTCCTCCGGGTAACAAAGTCACGCTCGGTTTTAAACGACCGTTTGGAACTGCCCAGACGCGGGGGGGATGGCCCCAAAAGGGCAGCTAGCTCTGAGGCCAGGGTGGATATCTCCGGTGGTGCTGGTGCCGCACAGACCTCGCGGTGCGGGGAAGCGATGAAGCGGCAAGTTTGCTTTCTTCAGCCCTCTTTGAGCAGCAGGGAGACTTGGCCGCCTCTGCCAAGTTTCTGGGGAGAAGAGAAACACGGAGATTTGATCTTCTGCAATCATAAAGCAAAAGCACAGGTTTTTTTAAAAAGGAAACAACATTCCGACAAGGGAGCCCCAAATTCCCCCCAGCAGCCCGCCGGCCGATGCTGATTCCGATGATGCTCTAAAAAATCCGACTTAGAGCTCCACCGGACACAGCCCACCTCCGCACTCACGTGAGAAAGCCCGGTGATGCCCTTGGCACCGTTTTCACTTTTCAGTTCCACGTCTCTCGGTGGCTCCCAGAGCTGACGGCTGCAGCGCAGCGGGAAAAGGGAGCAAGGACGTTTGGGAAAGGAAAACAAACGGGTGACGACAAAAAGAAGGGGAAGAGGGGAAAAGAAGAGCGGGGAAGGGGACGTGCCCGATAACCCCAGTAACCCAGAGCTGCCATTGTTTCGGTGCCGATTCCAGCACCCTCGCCCCCTCCTGTGCCACGCTGGTCCCGTTTTCAGGCCCAAAGAGGACAAGTGATGGTTCATTCGTGACACAGCCCCCACCTCGGCGGGAGCCCAGCCCTCCCCGCCCGTCCCCCCGCCCAGCCAGGGCGGCCCCTCGCTTTCCCCACGCGCGGGCCCCAGGAGGGTTGGTAACCCATTGCCTCGCAGCCAGAGCATCGCCCTCCCAAAGCCAGGCTCAAAGTGGTTGCAGATATAAGCTACATCTTCCTTACCTGGCTGGTGAGGGGAAAGGGGACACTTATTCCCAAAATCCAGGTCCCAGACATGTTGGTTTGATTCTCCCTCCTTCCTTCCTGCTCCTTTTTTTTTTTTTTTTTCCCTTTTAATTGTATAAACGCAGTTCCATGACCCCATAAGCCACCTGGAGAACAAAGTCAACCGAGCGGTGACAATCACGCGCGAGAACCGCAGTATTACTGTTTGGATATTTGCGCTCGGCGCGTCGCGCTAGACGGAGCAGTGAGTTTTACTTCGCGCTAAATAACCTTTGGCTCCGTGCATATAAGAAATGCAGCCGGGCTGTTTCCTCAATAAGATGTCCTTACTTAGTTTTTCTATTACTGTTATCAGAGAGGATCAAAACAGACAGATGCATTTACTCTTTTTCCATCAAAAGATAATAAAAAGAAACAGTTTATAAAATCAGATTATATGAAAAATTGCCTAATGATTATAATTTCTAAACCCATTGCTGAATAATGATGTATTCAAGAGTTGTCATCGAATGATGAAAGAAACCTAATATGAAAGATTTTCTCTATGAAGAATGACTACAGATGAATTGCAGAGAGATACAATCCTCTGATAAAGGACAATAAGAGCCTCTAGAACACTTAATAATAGACTACTCAGGATGAATTGAGTATTGCAATAAAAGCCCATAAATTAAAAAGTTTCAAAATGATTTCTGATAAAAGACATGCCAAGGTGAAATATAAAAAAATCCTTGAAATCAACAGATATACTGGCTACAGCACATTAGGTAATAGAAAATGCACTCTATAAACTCAAAATAATTGATTTTAAAGAGAACGCTATCGCGCTCTGTACACGGCAAGCTTTTCCTTGCAAAAATCTTTTACGTAAGTCAAATCAGGGTACGGACGTACGTGCGCCGGCCGCCCGGGGGGGTTCGGCCGCTCCCGTTGGTGGGACAGGATGCATTTCTGCTGTGCTGCTGAGCACCCGGCCCCTGGATCCTCTGCGAGGAAGAGCCCGAGGGCGAAGGTCAGATCTGCAAGCGAGGAGGAAAGCGGGGTTTAGGCATCCGGCAGTCCCTTCTCAGCTCAGGGCCCCCAGTAACCACCCCCCCCCCCCAGCTCTAACCCACCCTCAAATCACTGAAACCCATCGGGCTTCACTGGCCTTTGACGTTTCAGGGCTTCCCAGCGCCCTAAACCTTTCCAGGACCATCTCCCGAGGGGGCAGAGCCGGGAGCCCACGCTCTTCACTCTCGAAGGCAAAGAACCCCAAAGGCTGGGCAGGAGATTTACCCTTCCCTTGGGCATCTCCTGCCCGGCGGACGGGCTCACCCCAGCACGGCGGGGCTGGAGGCACCGGCTGCACCCCAGCTCACGCACCGTGCTCGGAGCCAGCGGGCCTGCCGGGAGGAAGGTAGAAAAGGGGTTTACAATGTTAGACCTGGTCTGTAATGCAGATGGCCGTACTTAAAATAGCCCTGCTCACTTGCTGGTGCACAGGGAACCAAGATGATTTATTATAAGCTGTGCCAGCATATATTATTCACGTTGGAAGCAAGGAAAGGTCTTTGATATGTATCTGAAAGAGCTTCAAATCCATAAGAGAGATAAACTTGTATGAATAGTGTCACCCAGAGTATAGATGAAACTCTCAGACACATCTTCATATCACATAACGTAGCGTAGGACCACTATGCTTATACAATCTGTGCATTAATTTCACTTAGAAGAGAAATTAATTACCATATCTCTGCAGAGGGACAGCTGACCCAGCCGCAGCTTTCCAGGAGCATTATTAAGCCTTTGTTTGCTTTTGATGCGCACCACAGCCCGTGCTGGTGTGCACGCCCCGGGAGCCTGGCTTACTCCAAACTTCCCGGTCAAACCCACCGGTTTTGGCTCAAAATGACCTCGGTCCACCCCAAATCCCACGCCATTTAGGCAGCGAGTGAGGGAATGACAAGAACTGTCAAGGGTCCCCTTGCTCCAGACTCAGTAGTTACATTCCTGCAGGTCTCCTGCAGCACTGGGATTAGGCTGTGACTAATTAAGGCTTTATTTCCTTTAATAAAGAGACACCCAAGTGTTCGGCACAATTGCGGCAGAAAACAATAATCATAAAGTCTCCCACTAAATGTCTGCAATTAGAGCATTCACTATTAATTGCACTAATTAACCTCACGCACAGAGCAGCTGCTGGAGTAGGCGCAGGGAGAAGCGGTTCCGGAGAGTTTCCCCGGCCGGCAGCAGCACGGAGCAAAGCTCCCTAAAGCATCCTGCGGCCACGCGGGACCGTCCCAGCCCACGGAGCGACGGCAGCATCTCCCCCAGGTCACACAAGTAAAGCTGGGGAGAGAGGGAAGGTGACCAGGGTGGATTTTGATGCTTATTATGGCCAGGTGATTTTGCCATCACTGGTTGCATGGGGAAAACGATCACTCGCCCAAAAGCAATTATTGGTGGAGACAGACTCAGGCCTACGATACCTGAAAACGGGCCGGAGTCCTTCCAGGAACCAAGCCCCAGAGGGAGCGGAGCCAGGCCGTGCGTCTCCATCCAGCACACAACCCCCTCAGGCACCCTACATCTTCAGCTCTCCCTTCCCAGCTTTGCTCTAGTTCAATTTTGCTGTGCTTGCTTGGGTTTGGGGTTGTGGAGTTGGGTTTGGTTTTTTTTTAATTTCCCTCAAATTGTTTATATTTTCAACTTCTTAAATCCCAGGAAAATCCTTTAACTTCCCTGTAGGCTCTCCAACTCTCACAGCTCATTCCCAGAGTATATAACACAATAAAAAGACGACAAACGAAAGTTGGGGAGACCAAGAGCCCAGGCGTCTCTCAGTAACGCAGCCCTTGTGCTTCAAGTGAGAGCACAGCCCTGTTTCATCTGGCAGCCAGGGTCAGAATTAGAGGAGAAGGAAACGTTTTCTAATTTTTCCTGTCTCCAGAAGAATCTAGCTTTACGTCCCCTCGGTATTGCTCCTGCACAAAACTGCTACCGAAGCCCACCCCACCGAGCTGCAGGCAGGCAGCGCAGCACAGCACAGAAAGGGAACGAGACAGCCCGTAACGTTTTCATCCCAAACTTTCTGCCCTTGCTGGCACCACCAGCCCGAACTCACTCACAGCACACGGACACAGGGTTTGGTCCGGCCCAACACTCCTAATCCAGGGTGCCTGCGACCCAGATGCCCCCGCACCCCCAGCCCCCGGGGAAAGGCACTCGGCAAGCAGTGCTGGGCACAGACTGCAGCTCCCAGCCTGCGCCCGCTCCACCTCTGCCCTCCCGAGCCCCTGATGCTCCGGGAGAGGGGCTGCCCTGGCTCTCCAGCCTCGGAGCTGTGTCTGGGAGAGGTTCAGTCCCTTTCTGCTTGGCCCTCTTACCCAGAATATTCATATTTTCCCATCTGTGCCCTATTTTAAAGCCCTCTCTCCCCCTTCCTTCCTTTTTGACAGCAAGTGTGATGCTTTTGTTCCCATTCTTTCTCTGGCCCTGATCCTGTGAAAAAAAAAAAATGCCACAGCATCTGAAGTGGCTGCACAGTGGGTAAAATCCTGGCTCCCTTGAAACCGAGAGTAAAACACCCATTCATTCCCCTCCGCCATGGCGCTCACCCCGTGACTTCAATGGGACAAACTCACAGGGCATAAAGTTGTTTGTTGTCCCTTAAATGGCTCCATTGTCTATTGTTGGGGCTCTTTCCTGAGCTCTAAATCTTCCTTTAGCTCTGCTCTCCGCCTGTCCGAGGGCCCCGAGAGGAGAGACATCCTCCAAACACTGCAACCGCCTTCGCAGGGTCCCGGCGTTGCTCTGAGCAAGACGTTTGTTTCCCTAAACACATTTTCTGCCCCGTCTGAGGGCCGTTAAAGGTCTCCCTCCCTTTATTAATGGTTTTATGTTGTAGCAATAATGAGTAATTTCTTCCCCCCCCCCCAAAGAAGAAAAAAGACTTGATTTTGGCAGCAGGCTCGATGGCCCCCCACCTGCCTTGCCGCCCCCCAGCCCCGCCATTCACCCCCAGAGCGGGGCTGGCTGCTCAGGGGCATTGCTCCGCTGCTCAGGACCCGCAGCGGGCAGAGCTGAGCTGAGCTTTGCGCTGCCAAATCCTTGCGACTGGAAGGGACCAAGGAGAAAAAGCTTTTTCCAAGAATACACGTCGTTGAATCCGTCAGGCACGGTTCTCCTCCAGAGCCTCGTACCTGCCGAAATCGGAGGTGAAAGGTCTCCGTCCTTCAGAAATCCGCTTGTTTTCCAGAAACTTGTGGTTACTGCAAGAAGGGGGAAATACGAGCACCTGGGGCCAGCGGAGACCATCCAGCCGGGGCGTTAAAACCCCCGTTGCCGGGGCGAGATGCGGGGACCCGCCACACGGTGTCAGCGCAGATCGCCGCATCGCCGGGCCCGCCCCGGCCCCCCCTCGCCCGGAGCCCCACGGACACCCTCGGCGGGGACAGGAGGGTTTCGCTTGGGGTCCCTGCTCCCCAGGAGCATCCCCCCACCCTGCCTGCCGCGTCTCTTCTCGGCGGTGCCTTGGGTGAAAGGTCCGGGGGTCCCAGCGATGTCCTCAGCCGGGGTCCCGAGGCAGATGCTGCTGGTCCTGCGCCGGGCGGTGCCCCGTCCCAGGGAGCCCCGAAACCCAAAGGGTAAGGGACCAGCAAGGCTGTCCGTCCTGCACAGAGCTTCGTGGCCCCAGCCTGTGCCACAAACTGGGGCCAACCGGCCCCAAATCAGGTGGCGGGCACTCGGCAGTGCACAGATAGATAGCCCCTGCCAGCATTGCTTCCTCTCTGGTGGGTTTTTCCACCCCCTTTCCCTTTTTCTGCCCACTTTCTATTCATCCCTTCACCATACTTCTTTTTTTCCCCACCCATCTTCCACTGCCAGCATCCCCAGAGAGATCCCCGGCACCGGCCCTCCCTCCACGCACCAGAAGGCTCCTCAGCGAGGGGACCCAGCCCACGCAGCACCCCTCGGGCCGCTTACTCGCTGGGCAGTCTTCAGTCAGTGTTTCCATTCTAGTTCTTGGGTACTTACATTTTTAGCTGACTGGTGGGTTGGGATCAGCCAACCGATTTCAATGGTGCTACACCAGGGTGGTGAGTGCTAAAGATGGAGCCCTCTGTTTGTATCATTACTGATTTACCCCAGGACTGTATGGAAATACAGGTTTCAAACATAACTTCCCAGTATTTATCCTTGCCAACCCCACATTGGTAGTGTCTGTCGTGGTTTCGCAAACAGACAGACCTTTTCAAGCAAAGTCTTGCTTCGTACACTGGCTTTATCCTGGCACCACCAAGGCAGCGTTATGAGAAAAGGTCTAACGGTGCGATGATACTTTTTTCTAGGCAGAAGAGACTACACGGCTGGCAACGTGGGTTTCAGCAGATATTTTCCTTAAATGAGATTTTTAGTAGCGCTGAGTGTTCACTACCACGAGCACTGACTCAAAGCAGCCCTCAGGGAAACCCAGACAGCGGCTGCCTTTTCCATCCCACGCTTATCCACACAAGTAATAGAAAACCCCGAAAAGTCACGAGTTCTGCTTCAAACATAACACAATTTTTAAAATGCAGTAGGTTTCTCTACACTCGTCTTCAGGTGTCCGTGCCCTTTGAATGCACCTACTTCAGTTTTTCCACTACAGGCGGCGGAGCTAGCAATTTTTCTCCCCCTTTAAAGCAGAGCAGAGATCACCCAAGAATTAATAGCAAGAATACAACGAATGAGGCTCTAAAACTAGATGTGTACTCTGGGGTTTCCAATAAAAAGGATCAATAACCCCAAGTATGATTTTATGGCCTTCTGGAATATGAAACTAGTTGAGCTGGGGCATCTGAACAGACACTTTGCAATCACGGAGAGACAATTACTACGAACCATTTCAGAGATTAAGTAAAGGCAATCGCTCCCCTTGGCCAGAACCGCAGCGAGGTCTCGGTTCACACCTGGGTTCCCAAGTATTACAAAAGCCCTCAGAGCAAAAGCAGGGACAAACGGCAATCAGCAGCCTAACCCTATACTTTGCTGTAACGAAGCAGCCCACGTTTACACCAGGTGGGAGTGTTTTGTGAACTTTTCTTGGAAGTTCGGAGTTCTCCTTCCACCCAAACTTCCCTTCTCTGGCACTCCAGTCATTTTTGGAGTCTGGCATTGGCCAAAACACTCTTTTCCTGCAAAAGGGACCCGAACTGCTCCGTGGAGGAGTGAAACATTGATATCTCAGCCCACCCTTCATCAGGCGGGGAGAGGCTGGGGCTCTAGAGGCGCGTAAGGACCGCTGGGCACAAACTGTGCCGTATGGCATCAGACTCCCATCAGCTCGTCCTGACCGTCCTCGGGGACCTCGTCACACAGCCACCAAACCCAGAGCTGGGCCGTGCCAGGATTTCCCTCCTGCCTGTGCAATCTCCCCGAGCGTTTGAAGCGGACTGCTCCCAGCGCAGGCAGGTTGGATGGGACTGGGACGGGGGAGCGTGGCCATGCGGCGCCCGGGGCAGCGGCCAAGGGCTCCCACCCAAGGGCAGAGGGAAAGGCGGCCGGTTTGCCTTGAAACATTTGCTAGAAACTGAAAGGAAAAGGTCTGCGGATCTTTCCAGAACAAAGAGCAGATGTTTTGCAGAAAACCAATTCCATTTCAACAACAACAAAAAAAATTATACATATTGGTTGGAAAAGTCCCCTCCACACAGAATTTCAGTGGGCTAAATTGGAATTTTCACCTTGGGGCAGACGAGCGGTCGGGATGGTGTGAAACGAGTGGAAAACCGGGCTAAGCCACGGCAGAATAATCTTTTGGTGTATCCACTGGGACTCTCTTCTCTCCGACGCCAGCATAAACACACTTCACATAATGCTATTCTCAGCCAGAAGATTATCGGTGCGCTCGCGCGGGCATAAAGAGGAGGTCTGCTCCACAATGAGACACCTTGAACAAACAGCGCGCTGAACCCTAACCTCCGCCGGCACAGCGCGCCGAGGATTGCTGCACGCGGGTCAGCGCCGTTCCCGCTGCCGCCGGCACTGCTTCAGCACCCAAGTTACAGCGCCGGGTGACTGCTGAGCCAGCCAGCAGGAAGGCATTCACACCAGCGAGCGTGAAAACGGGCTGCAGCCGTACGAGGCAGGCTGGCACCGTGATAGGAGTTATGTTAGTGTGGCCATTTCAGTCTGTTCCCCCCCAAAAAAACACACTCTCCAAATCAAAACTGTTATAGCACTACCAAAGCCACCTCCAGGACATATACCTGTTTATAGGGGGCAAGAATGAAATCAAAGTGTGCCGCCTCTGCCTTGCGGAGAGCTGTGGAGCTGCTGGAATTAAACCCAAACAATCTCCCAGACAGTAAAACACTATCTGCAGTTATTAAGGAAGAATATAGCTTTATAAAGCCTATATCGTCTGACAGGGCGCTGGGGCTAGGGGACAGTCAGAGCTGACGGCAGGAGATTCGTGCCATCTTCGTGGACCGCACATAGCTACTTACGGAGCAGCTACTAGAGGGAAAAACGTACGAGTGCAGTAATTAACAGGCAGCAGGACTGCTATCGGCTTCCTTCTGTCTCAACGAGTGGGTTCCTGCTCGCATGCCATCATCCTCTTCCTCCCACCCCCAGCCCCTGTCTGAGCCCCCCATCGCCCCCTCCCCTTTCCCCATCGCCTTCGCAGCGGCGGGGACTTACGGGGAATGTGTCAAAGCACATTTCAGAGTAATATGGCTGGAGAGCCGCATTCAGATCGGCGTGTTGTAATGTGTCTGACAACATTATATTCTGATCCAGCTCTTCACGTAACCTTCAATTTATTTCTAAGCCCCTGTGTTTATTTAACCGAATCTGTCTTCCGTCGTTTGGAGCAGTAGCACTCAACCTTTAAACAGCCCAAGAGCCACTTCAGCCTCGAACAGATGCAGAGAGCTCCCGAGTCAGGGAGTCACAAAAGAGCCCGGCGCATTGTGCCGCAGGCGCCGAGGTGCACCGAGCCCCGTGTTATTCATCGCGTCGGCACCTCGGCAGAGGTTGCAAACAGCACGGCTTTGCTCAGCGCCGGGCGTTTCAAGGCTGGGCCGTGGGGGCTTAGGTGGGCTCCAGCACAGCGGGAGCCGGGCAGGGGGGTGCAGGACCCCCGCAGCTGGCTCGAAGGTTTGGGGCTTCGCTGCGGTGCCACGGATCTCTCCCCCAGCCTCGGCGAGGTGACCCTTAGTGTTTCGGCATGCCGACTCATCCTTCAGGTGGTCACAGCTCTGGCCCCACCAAGGCACACGCACGGGCGACCATCAGCAGCTGGTGGCCACCGTGTGCCGGCACCAACCCAGAGGCAGCTTTGGCAGAGGTGAGCCGCAGCATCACCGTCTCCCTCTGACGGCAGGGATCACCAGCGCTCGCTCGATTATTTGTGCGCATCATCGCATCCTTGCGATGCGTCCGTCTCCGGAAAGGCCCCCTTTCCCCAAGCCTCTCCTCCTACTCCCCGAGACTTCCCAGCTAGAAAAGGAACCCAAGTCACACGCCGGGCGATGCCACGGCCCCACGGGTGTCCCGACATCCAGCCGTTCCCCCACTCCACCGGCGGCTACCCCCTCGGCGGCAGCAGCAGCGCCCATGTCAGCGCCTGGACCAAATCCTTCAGGATTTGGGTCGTTTGCTGCTAGGTTCCCCGGGAGTGCAGAGTCTCCGTGGAGCCCCAAAAAGCTGGGAACGCTCCCCAGGTGCTTTGGGCACCGGGATCAGCCCTTCCTCTGGCGGGGGCTGGGGAAGGGACAGGAAAACTTTGGCCGTGACGAATCCATCTGCCCGTGTCTGCGCACTTGTCACGCGGAGAACAAAACCTGGATGATTTCCTATTGCTTTCTCTTTCAATTCACCAGAGTTCTGTGCTGCCTTTGGGTTCACCACGTATCGTTTAGAAACCTAATGCAATTTATAGGAAAAAACCTTGGCTTGCTTTTCTGTTTACCGTTCCCAAGCATAATGAAAATGTTAAAATGCTAAGTCACTTGACATCTGTCACCCCAGTAATGCACTTGCTTTACTTTTTTGTAGTTACAAGAGTTGTTGAATATATTTAAAGCTCTTCAATTCACTTAAGTTGAGAAAGACATGCTGCATATTCAATGAAATGCCACAGTTGTGACATGTTCCATATCCTCCGCTGTGTTAAGTCTCTTCATTTATTCTTTTACAGACAGTCACAGAATTTATTCTGTTATGAATAAAATTATCTCTGATGTCCTTCAGAAAATAATGTAGGGCTTTTGACTGAATGCAAGAAGTTCAAGGAAAATATTCCAGGTGTCCAGGACATGAAGAACAAGTCATTGAACCTCTTTCATTGAGCTGTCATCTCTTCCTCCAGCCTACGCGCTGCACCCCTGATTCCAGACAGGCTTCTGCCTTAGTGAATAATGATTAACAGCACCGAAGCCTTTAGTCTGCTGAATGCCAGCCCCATGCACCAAAGCGATGTGGGCTGCTGCGTAAAAAAATAATAATAGTGCCCGTGGCACAAATTCTCCTCTGGTACCACTGAAGCAAGTTGCCCAGTGAAACCGCAGGGATTTGTAACAGCAAAGGAACCACCTCTGTTACCCCGCTGCGCGCAAGGGCTAACGCTCCGCGTGAAAATCGAGCGAAGGGCGGGCTGCCAGCCGGGCACACCACGCTCCTCACCGCTCCCTTGGCCAGGGGAAGGCACATCAGGCAAGCAGCTCGCTCTGGACTCACGTAAGCCCGTTTCTCCTGAGGAGACGACCACCACACCGCCGAATGAGGTGCCTACCCGGGGAGGCTGGGCTGGGGGAGCAAGCGGCCAGGCTCCCCCAGGACTACAGCCCCCCAAGCACGGTCACCCGAAACGTCAGTACCACGAGAGGGAGGAGGGGGATTTGGGGTGGCTTTGCTTCAGTCAGCAGCTCTGGGCCCCGCAAGCAGGAGCACGAGTGACCCAAGGCAAATACCGACTGCTGTCTCGGCAGAGGGCGAGGAAGCGATGCCTTTCCTCGGGGCTTCGGGGTTTTGATGGGTTGTTTGGGGGTTTTTGTGGGTTTTTTCTTTGAAGTGAGGATCCTGATCATGTTTATGAGTTTGGTGACAGCCAGGAGGGTGGACACACACACACCCCACACCACCCCAAACAAGCACCTACATCCCCCCAGGGTGTCCCCACTAGGGATGCGCTGGATCAAACTGTGCCTCAACGCCTTTAAGCTTAGACCAGCTTTATCACCAAGAAAAGCAACACTTCCAGGAACACTTATGCTGATGCCTACAGCCTTCCCTCCACTCACAGCTTCAGTTGAAGCCACCAGCAGCTCCAGCAGCCAGACTGGCTGGAGAAATGGGAACCAAAGAGCCTGATTCCCAGTCTGGGCTTTCAGAACACCGACCATTCTTTGCTACTGCCTGAAGCATCCCCCTCCCCAGAGATCCTCTGCTTTATACGCTCAAAACTGTGTGCTTTCCTACCTGAGGCCACGAGTCCCGCAGTGCTTCCAATTATTTAATGTGACCATGAACTTGTGCTTTTTGTAAAAGTCTGAGCAGAAGTAGCCCAAGTGACAGTCGATCAATGTATTAATTTGGAATACGGATACGTAGATGTTCTCTGAACAGCAGAATGAGGATGGGGATATGGACTCATTTTTGCTGTGCCTCACAATGTGATTTTTTTTTTTCCTCTATTGTCAGCATCATTGTTGATCCTGAAATTATAGTGTCTGAGGAGTTATTCAACAGGAGCTGTTCGACATGAAAAAAGAGTCTCAGAAAATAACTGCAACAAGAACATTTAAATAAACCCAGAGATTACAGAGGCAAAATACAAAAATGACTCCAAGAAGCTCATCTGGTTTCATTCCACTACATTTGAGTGTTATCTGAGAGTGGGAGAAAAAAATCCCAAATTGGTTGGGTACAATGAGAAAAAGCCCAGGCATCTCCCTACCTCCATCACAGCCTATTAATTACCCTCAGATTATAACGTGGGTCAGGCGTTCAGCATTCATCTAAGCCACTACTCAGAAGCTTTATCAGCTTGCCTGCATCTCTGCTCCATGGAAGAGCTTGGATTTGTAGAGGGCTAGAGTAGAATTGCTCTTGTATAGTTCGCAGAGTGGTGGTGGGGATCCCCCCCACCACACTTTTTCTGTTAATCTCCTCATTTTTAAGGCCTGCCTGCTGATTTTCTTTGCACACTTGGCAGTAGAAGTAGGAAATAATTCCCAGTTTCCCCGTATACCCCCGAAGAGTTGCAGCAAAGGGATTTGGTAAGCCCTGGAGATGAAGCCGGGCTTGCCAATGCTGCTCTCCCCCCAAAGTCGAGCGACCAGCACCTCCACACACCCAGCAAGGAGCATTTTAAAGGTACCCAATTTTCTGAAGAACCCCTAAACCAAAGTCCCCAATCTGGCCAATTTCTGCCCAACAGCAGTTTTACTCCTCTCTGCCTCTCGCTTGAATCAGGGTTTTTTTGAGGCTGCAGAACACCTTCCAGTCTGCCGTAGGGGAGGAAATCAGGCTGCTGGTAGTGGCGTGAATAATATTTTGAGATAAGTAAATCTTTTAGGTTTACTTCCAATTATTTTTTTTAAACATCAGGCTTTTATCTTAAAAAGAATCAACATTTCTCTGCCTTTGAAGAGCAGAACCCTCCTGATATTCATTACTTGACTCAGCTGTTCACTCAGGTCTTTTCCTTTGATGAAAAACTTTGGTTTACAGACAGTATTTAGCATCCTGATTAGTACATAATGTGACCTACTATTGGAGTAAATGGGGTATGTAGCACTATCTCATAAGCAAAAGAGTTGACTTAGTTGTCCTAAGAGAAAAAAAAAAAACAACAACAAACCCTTGAGAATCATTATCCAACATAACTACTTTAAAAAAAAATGAGGGGAAGGGAGAAAACAACCAAAATGGGCACTTTCTGCTTCCCACCTTGCTTCAGAGAAAAGGGGGAACACATCACAACTTATCATCTGCCCAGTGGCTTGTCCTACTTCCCCTGGGCTTGGAGTCCCAGGTACTTAACTCTTGGGGGGGGAATGTGCAAATCAATAAAGACACCTCTATAGCAAGAAAAGTCAGAGTTACCCCAAGGAGAGCTACCAATCAATGTATTTTTTAATTATTGCTGTGGCAAACCCATGATCAGTGATAGCTACAGCAATGCTGCTGGCTTCAGTGTGCGTATAAACAACAACCACGCAGCATCTTAAGGCTGAGCAGCACGAGTTCACCACGCCGCTCACAACTCCAGCAGCTCAACCTTCACAATTCCCCAACAAACGTGGCCCCGTGGACCAGGCAGCAGAACACCAGTGGACCAGTGTCTCATCAGCCAGGGGTCAGCAGGAAAACAGCCTCAGCGTGAGCTGAGTGTAGCACCTGAGCTCCCCAGGGTTGCTGTATGCCCGCAGGGAAGCCTTTAAGGTCACTAGAAAAATATTTATCCACAAAGATCAACAACATCAAATAGCCTCCCCAGCACACACCACCTACCTCCACGGGCACAGTCCCCACCTCACTGAGCCACCCTAGCTACTGGGACATCCTCATGGAAGGGAGCAGCAAATATCTGGGATTACACATTAGCCAGAGCAGCCACACCAAGGTCCCTGCTAATAGGAACGGTTAACGAGACAGAAGGAAAAAGCAGTCGGTCACACTGTTAATGTGTAACATCCGTGCCACCTTTACCTTGCCTTCTGCTTGCCTGCTTTTGGGTGTCAGCATCCACCAGAGCCCCCCAGGGAGCAGAGCCCAGGCAAGCCCCCAGGCAGGGCTTATGTACCTCTGGGGGCGTGTGGGTGGGCAGCAGCGAGGGGTGGGCGGGTGGTGAGGGAGGGGTGGGCAGCCTCGTTTGGCACCTGGCCGTGCCCTGCGTGCGAGGAGGACCCTTTCCCCAGGCTCAGGAGGGGCCTTGACGAGGGAAACCTGGTGAAGTTTGCTCTCAGGAAAGGTCCTGGATGTTCTTCTCAAGATAATCCTGACTCGACAAGCTCCTGCCAGGGCTGTCTTAGACCTCGGAGCCCCCTCTCTCCCTCTTCCCCCTCCTTGCAGACCCTCTTGCCCCCCGTCCCCTCCCCGGATCAGCTTTCCCGGTGTTGGGCTTCAAGGTGCAGAGCTGTAGGGAAGAGGGTTTGTCCGTCCCCCCGGTCAGGGCAGCCCCCACAAGAGCTGCACTGTTCCGCTGGGGACAGAGCTCAACTTTTCTTATCACTAGATTTGTATCCCGTTTCCATGGAAGCGAAAGAAACCGGGCAGTAAACCCCCTCCCAACCCAACTTTGAACAACCCTTGCACTATTCTCTGTCACTTCGGATGTCTCGTGGTTTTTCCCAGGGAAGTCCTTGAAGCACATGACGCTGTTGACCTGCTCCGGCCAGGGTTTCGCCGCTGCACGCCAGCATGGCGAGCGCTGGACGTGCCCGGGAGGGTGGGCAGTTGGTGCTTCCACCGTCACTGTCATTTTGCGTAGGGAACTCAGGAGTGATGGGCCAGTTCATCTGAAAAGTGATGAAAACAGATCAAAAATGCGCTAAGCAGCACAGTATCTCAGCTCCCGGATCACCCAGAGCAGCCCTGTCTCCTTGCCAGCAAGTCCCATCTCCATCAGCGTATCGGGGACAATATTAGGTCAAATCCTCCCTGCACACTTCCCGGGAAGCCACTGAAACGGGTGATGCCACCCCCACCTACCAGCCGCTCCTGTGATTTCTCCCTTGACGCCAGCCATCACCGCATCCCGTGTCAACAGCATCCCCACCAACAGCCTCCCTGATCCCTACTGACAGTGATGCCGCAGCCACGCTCCCATCCGCTCCTGCCGCACCAGGGTCCGGGCGCCTGGAGATGGACGAGTGATTGATGGGGCGCCCGCGATACGCCACGACGCGCTCCTTATCTGTGGCTTCCCAGTTGGTTCCCATGTCGCTCCCGGGGTTTACGGCATCAATGTCACTTTCTTTCCCTTGGATTTCTTTTTCTTTAAACCTGCTTTGGTTCTTTCATACCTATTCACGCACCCCGGTGAATCTATTTCATCTTCAGGATTAGTAAAATCGGGCAAACTATTCTGGGCAAGACCCATCTTTCCCAACTGTCCGTGGCTAACGGGTGAGTTTGAACAGACGGGTACCTGTTTTTCACGGCAGGTCCGCTGAGTGCTAAATCCATCTAAGGCACCTTCCATGGGAATTCTTAGTCAAACGTCACGACAGCAAATATCCTCCAAAAACTTGGGTGCACATAGAAGGACCAAGGTTGGCCATGGAAAAAGAAAAGTGGATGGACAGGCTTCGTCAAGAGGGGAGAAGAAAATCAGTCTGGGTGGGAGCATCATTGGTATCACCGGGAGATCCCTCCCTCTCGCCCTTTCTGGGTGGCCAGCTCTGCTTCCCCGGGGACATGGACCTTTGCTTGAAAACACCAGGAAACCACCCCTCTGGATGTGCCATGAACAGCGCTGGCTTTGCCAGGCGGGTGAGACCAGGACAAGCCCGCAGCATCCCCACGGAGTCCCCAGAGCTTGTGCAAAACTGCCGGCTTCACAGGACCCCGTCTGCTCCCCCCCGAACCCCCAGCACACCGTGTCCCATGGCCAAGAGCGGGTGTTTGAGCACAGACGTCATGACTTGAGGCTGCTGTGTCCCCATCGGCCGCCCAGCACCAGCCTCTGTGCCCTACCAGCTCCCCCCAACACTTGCTCCTGCTCCTCCCCATTGCAGCCCCAGGAAAAAATACGATAAGAAAACAAAGAATGGATGCCCACTTCCAAATCAAACCTGGCTGAAAGGGACAATTCACATCTACTTCTCCACAGGCTTCATCTCTCCCCTCCCCTCTCCCAGCCTGCGGAGACACTATGAACAAGAGCCGGAGCGAACACCCATCCCGGAGAGCGGGCTTTGCCGCTGCCAGATTGCGCTGTGTGCTCAAACCCGCAGGGACAACCCACGGCCATCTGTTAATCCCAGGTGTGTACACGCCACGGCTCTGCCCGCAGAGATAGTCTTCGGGCTCCTCAAACACACCGGTCGCCTGACTCAGCGTGCGTGGGGTTGTTAAAGCGGCACGTGGGTGTGCTCCCCCATCCCCTCTCCCATCTCCTCCATCACTGTCCCCGGCATCAAGGGCTTAGGTGGTGAACAGGTTGTCTTTTTTATTCATTGTAAAAACCAGTCTGGAACAAGGGACAACTCAGTCCGGACTGCACAGAAACTGCTCCTGCTCTTCCCCGAAACCTGACGTGTCCTGACACACAGTGCCATACGAGCACCTTCCCTGAGCTCTCCTCCTCTCCAGGGGAGAAGGTCCTGGTCACCTGGAATTCCTTCACATTTGTGAAAGGAGTGGGCGTGTGTGTATGAAAAGCAGAAACATACTCTTTCAGCCGGAGAAATCTTGGGTTTAGTACACCCTACCTGGTCACTCCTGAGCATCCCAAGCCCAGGCACAAACCCTTCGCGTTTCCCCTTGATTTCCAAGGAGATATTTGTCCCAGGATTTAGGCACCTCTCGGGAACGCTTGGGCTCACGTCTGCCCCAGCCTGTGCAGCCAGCCCAGGTTCTGGATCTGGTCTTAACCGGCGCAGACGCCCACACTCTCCGCCCGAAGCTCCGCTCCTGAGAAGGGGGTCTCCCCGGAGCCTGTGGTTGCATTGCAGCAGCCCAGGCGTTCTCAGGCCCCCTTGGCCGTACCCCTCCGTGCGCCATCGGACCAGCCTCTGCACGGGCCAAAGCAACATGGGCTGGCTCAGAAACGCTGGGAACGGGTCCGCAGGAGCACGAGCCCATCCTGCGTGTGGTGCCGGCGCCGTGCCCAGACTGCTTCGACCCAGCTCCGGACGTTGCTTCCGAGGGGCACTGGGGATCGCGCACTTGAAGTGCTGGAAGAGGGTTATTAACAGGGCCAAGGTAGCCTGAACAGGCTCAAAATCAGCACCAGCAGTAGCCAAGGGTTGTCACCTTACCCTTTGAGCAACAAGCAGGAGGAGGGCAGGCGGCTCCGCCACCCCCTGCAGCTGGAAGAGCCTGCTGAGAGTTTGGCTAAGCCTCGAAACGGGAAAAGCCCTTTCCCCTCCGCTGGGGCACACGGAGGCTCGTAACTCACGGTCCCGTCCAGAGCCAGGGGCACAAAGAGTTGCCGGTGGGCTCTGCACAAGAGAAGTTGAGGCCGTGACAATAGATGCTTGGAAATAACCATCCTGTAACAAGGTGGAGCCCGCCCCGACCTCTCCAAAGTGGGGTCCAGAGTGTCCACCTTGCACACCCACCTCTCCCAGAGAGTCTGTGCAGGCTCTTTTAGGAGCAGGGTTTTCCACGCTTGCCTCTTCGAGATGGGCAGTGTGCGATCCTACAAACAAACAAATACCTAAAAGCCTCCCCCACCTGTGAAACACACCCTCCAATAAAGCCTCCCAGCCTGGTTTTACTCACCGATAAAGACTTAATTTCCACGAACGGGTGAAATGAGGCCACGTGGGTTTGGTGTGGAAACCTGCATTGTCCACTTTACCCTCCTTCCCACGGCCTGAGGGTTTGGCTTTCAGCAGTTCTAGGGGATGGTAGGACATGCGCATCAGAAAAGGTGTGCGTTCAGTAATGAAGCCAAAATGGTTTTATTAATAAAATGGTAACGGCATGGTTTACAACACAGTCCGAGAGAGAGCTTGCCGCCGTCACAGGGGACTTGTGCAGGGCCAGACCGCTGCTGTCCCTCAGGCGCTGCGATGCGGTGCCGATACTGGTGGAACAGCACCAGTACAGCAGCTCCGGCGGCACCCAGCGCCGGGCAGGGGTAAGAGCCAAACCTTGCCCGGAGGTTTGCTGCCAGTCACCGGGCAAGGGCAGCGGCCTGGAGCCCAGGCTCCGATCAGCCTCCTGAAGGCACAGCTTGCTGCTCCTGCAGCTACGGACCGTCCTTGTCCTCTCCCCTCCTCCAGCCCCCCCTCTTCATCCAGCTGCTCCCAGGCTCATTCCCCCTCCTTTCACCTGCCCCAAATCCAGCTGTTGCACCCTTGCCTTTCTCCCACGCTCCTCCTCCTCCTCCTGCTGCTGCGCTGCGTGGCTGCCGGGGAGGCAGGACCCGCAGCTGGGGAGGTGGTGGGACCCGCTCCCGCAGCCCAGGGCGCACCGCAGGGGACCCGCGCGCGCGGTGCGTCCGCAAGCTCGCACCTCTTCTGCAGATTTATAGCCAAACATATAGAAGTGCAAGCTCAGGCCCCCTCTGCGCACTGTACCTGGGGATGTAGTTAGACAGGTCCGGAACATCCAGACTGAATTTCTTGTTATGAAAGCTGAAGACTTCCCAGGTATGTAAATAAAGAGCTAACTATTTACAGTTGTATTTTTATGCGGGCAACAGGATATTTTTTTCTTTTTTTTCCTAATTTCACTCCCTCAGTCAGCAATCTGGACACTTTTTTATCCAAACAGAACAAGCTTGGCAAAGTTATTAATTGCTCAGAACAAGATCTTTATTGATTAGTATAAGGATCAATCACTTTATCTGCGGGCAGCTCTGTTAGAGCTGCCTGTGACCGGGGTATTTAGCGAAGAGATATCTGTCCTGGGCCCTGGGGAGTTTCACAGAGGAGTCCAAGGTCTCTCCGGTTCTTTTAAAAATACAGCAGGTGGTGAAGAGAATTCGGATGAGGTGAGATGGAGAAAGGCCCCTGTGACCTCCCTCTAGCCCCAGCAGTCACCGGCGATGCCCCTTCAAGAGGATTTTGTGCTTTTTTCCTAGAGAGAAGGAGCGGGGCGGGGGGGCTTTCCTGAAAATGTCTGAAGGGTCACGGCGTTTGCAGACCCCTGGGGTTAAAATGGGCCGGCACGACCTTTTGCTGCGTGGGGCTCGCCCCCGGGGAGCTGCCCTGGCTTCACGCAGGGCCCAGTGGCCCAGACGGCTCCTGAGGGTGGGCAGCGGCCGCAGCGCTCACCTTCCAGCGGGGCTGCGCTGGTGGTGGTTACCCAAACCGCAGCCGCGGGGAGGGAGGTGGGCTACCAGGCTCGGCTACCCAGGAAGCCCTTCTGGCCAGCCGTGACCTGTCCGTGTGTCTGCCCGGGTTCGCGGGGCGTCGTACCTTTTGCAGGAGCCTCTTGCAACCAGGTACCGCTTTTCATCCCCAGCTTCGGGGAAGTCAGACAACGCCACTCTGCCCCCCCCCAACTCCATCACCTTTTCTTTGCCTCCCCTTTAAACCATAAATAGATAAAATTACCGTCAGAAAAAAAACCCCAAACCCCAACCCAAACCAAAAAGGGGCAGGGGAAGGGGGGCTGCAGCTGGAGCCGTCTCTGGCAACCCAGCTCTAATCTCTCGCAAACCCCCGCTATCAAAGCTTGGATCAGCATATCTAATGTAAACGAGCTTTCACACATAAATAACGTGCCACATCTGGCTATTTGGTTTTTATAGCGTCTTAGCTACCGAGCGATTTATAGAGGGCGAGCTTGTTAAAGAGCAGCCCGGGCTCGGCCGGGGGAAGTTGCGGGCTGCCCCGAGGCGGAGCGGGGTGGGAGGTGTGAAGGAGCGAGGTGGGAGCGGTGGGCGAGGGAGGATTTGGGCAGCGTCGGGGGGGGCCGGAGTCCCCGCGCCGGCAGAAAGCGGCTTCTCCGCATCTTTGGGGAAGGGGGGCCGGGGGGAGGGCTCTGCCCCCCGGGGAAAGAGGGGCCGGCTCAGCGGCAGGGCCGGGGCAGCCTTAAAAGAGCCATCCAGGAACCGGCGTGTTTGCGCTTATAACCAATTTATTACCGCTGAACATATGGCCAGTATTTCGCCTGGCGTCACCCGCCGGGGAGGAAAGCAAACAGACCGCGCGATGTAAAGCCGGAGGAAGGAGCGGCCGCCCTGCACACGGCGGAGACAATGCGAGAGGCGCGGAGCCGCCGCCGCCGCCGCGCTCAGCCCCCGCCCGCCTAGGGACGCCCCCGGCCCCCAGGTGAGCCCCGCCGCGACGGGCACGGGGGGGGCGGCGGGGTGTCCGCCGGGCGGCAGGGACCCGCGCCGTGACAGCGGGGGGAAAGGGGGGGAAAAAAAAAAAAAAAAAAAAAAAAGGCGGGGATTGGGGGGGGGGGGCAACCCCCCATCCCCGGCAGAGAGCCGGAGCTGCCGAGCAGCAGGTGGGAAGGGGCTGGCGTGGGGGGGTGCCGTGGGGGACGCGGCTCGGGCGGCGGCGCAGGTAGAAGTTGATGCCGAGCGGCCGCCGGAGGAGCGGGGCGCGGGGGGCAGCGGGGGGGGGGGGGGGGGGGCGCGTCCCCTTGCCCCGACGGTGGGGCTCCGCCGGCCCGGCCCGCCCACGCCCCCGGCCCCGGGTGAGCGCCCGGCCGCCCCCCGTGCGCGGCGGGACCCGGGGGGAAGCGCGGCCCCGCCGGGGCGCTCCGCCCGCCTGGCCCGGGGAGGGGGGAGCCGGGGGCGCTCCCCCCCGCTGCCCCGGCGGCGGGACACTTCTCGGCTGCGACGGCAGAGTACGCCAGAGGACCGGGAATGGCCCCGGCCCCCGCCCGGCCCGCCGGCCCCGGCTCTGCCCGCCGCCCCGCTCCCTCCTCCTTCACTTCTTCCCTTCGTTTCCCCGCTGTTGCCCACGCCGCGCGTGTGCGCCCGGACGCGGGCCCGAGTGCTTGGGTCGGGTCCCCCCCGGGTGGACCCTTCCCCATCCTTCTCCCGAAAAAAGCCTGACACGTACCCCCACCCCCCTGCGCACAGGGCGTGCGGGCAACCAAAGTCTTCCTCGGGGGCTTAACGGGGACCCCCGGCACCCCCACTCGCGACACACACCCACCAGCTACCTGCGCGGACAGCCGGGCTCCCCGCTGAGCCCTCCATGTTGTGCGTGCGGATGTGAGAAGTAAATTCAGATAAGAAAGTGCTCTCAGCCGTAAATCCCCCCCCCCAATTCCGCTCGCCCTCGGCGAAACGGGTCGGGTTTTTCTTCCCGAGAAGAAACATTTCGGACAAAGCTTAATCTCATTGGGACACGTTTAATCATTAGAGAGACGGGAACGAATACAGCCGGGGGGCTCGCTGCGAGGGGGGCGAAACGTTTGCCCGGCAAATAAACCAGTTTATAATAGACTGGAAGGGAAAGGGAGGCCCCGGGCCGGGCTTACAGCTTTCGCCGGGGTGGGGTGGGGGGGGGAATTAAATAAGACAAATAGCTGGGTCGGGCGGCTGGGGGCTGCGGGGGGCTGCGGGCTCCCGGCTTTGTGCTCGCACGCACGGCCTTAACAAACTGCCTCCGCCAGTATTGGCAATATTTTCAAAGATCTCATTAAAGTGCATTTATCAAAGCCCTAACATGTGCCCTCCGGCTCTGACATAACCCCGTTAGCCCCCAGGGAGGAGGGGGAAAAATCCCAATTTCGATTACAATTCACCACCTCGGGAGGTTGGTTGGAGGGCAGGCTAGATCTAGATCTACAAATTTATAAGTAATATCGGTGAATTGGAAGGATTTCTCCGTCTTTGAGGCTTCGGGGGGAAGGAGATAGAGTAATCGTGAGAATAGGAAAGCTCATTTAGATTCCTATGTCCTGGAGAAGATTTAATTGTCCGCGGGAGAAAGGCAGGCCGGCGCCGGGATTTTGGGGGTGGCAGGGACTTTCTCTTGAGCCTCGATAGGGAAGGCTGGTGCCGGCTCCCTCGCTGTGTGCGAGGGAATCTTCCCCCTTCCTCCCCCCACACCTTTTTTTTTTTTTTTCTTTTTTCCCCCTTTTCTCTTTCCCCCCAAAACATCCTTAACGCCTTTGTTAATGCAGTTTTTCCAGCCGTGAAAAGAGACGGGAATTTCACCCCGCAGAAACTCCGAGCCCCGCCACGTTACAATTAAGTTCTTGAAAGCGACGGAGGATTCAGAGGGCTCTGGTTCCCCCGATTTCAGGAAATACGATTTTTTTTTTACACTCCCTCCCTCCCCGGCCAGGCTGCCGGTGTGCAAGGTAACCCCGTGGCGTGGGTTCCCCGTCCCCGCTCCCTTTCCCACGGCCTGGCGCGTCCGCGTCCCCTCCGAGCCGCAGCCGCCGCCGAGCCGGCAGCATCTCTGCGGAGCTGCCGCTTTACGGCTGGAAAAAGGCGATTTAAAACCTCCTGTGCGGGGCTCTCGGAGGGTGTATTTAGAAGCGATAGTTTTACATTTTTGTTGGTTTGGGGTTTGTTTTGTCATCGCCAACAAAAGATGTCTTCTTTAATGACGCGGCTCTCCTTTCCCCCGCCACACTTTAAAACAAAGAGGGTGTTGCTTCCCGGGGATGCTCCCGAGGTGAATCTCCTAATAACAATTATCAGGAGCGGCACGGGCTCCGCTCCCCTTTCCCTATTTCTTTCAAGCGTAGCTCATCCTAAGAGATAAAAATAAACCTGTCCCCCCCCAACAAAGGCTTTGTGTGGGCTTCGCTAATCCGTACCGAGCGGCAAGGTGCAGTCCTTTCTGTTTGTTTATTTGTGGTCTGGACGGAGGGGAAAACAATAGCTTGCACCTTTGGTCTCATCAAACAATAAACTAATCCACTTGACGGCCGCTATGGGAGATGCGATGCGGGGATGGGTTAGAGGTCAGTGCGGGAGAACCGCACAGCAAGGGCGGGAACGGAGGGAGACTCCCGCCGAAGACCCTTCTTATCCACACGTATATATGTATTATTATATATAATAAATGGGCGTGATGTCGCTGAACAGAGAAGGGGATGAAGTCAGGGCGGTTTAAAACAGAGGGAGAGACCCGGCGCTTCTCGGGCAGCCGGAGCCCTCGGGCCGCCGGCCAGGCTCGGCGAAGCAAGCCGAGGCACCTCGCCGCTTAAAAACACAGCCCACGGGCCGCCCGTGGCGTGGGGCGAAGCACCGCGGGGCCTGGGCCGCCCCGCCACGCGTGACCGGGGAGAGCCGGCCCGTCCGCGCCCCGCACACGCCGCTGCCTCCCCGGGCACCGCAGCCGCGGAGAGCCGCGCAGAAGGGCTCTTTGCCTCTCTCATCCCCCACCGAGTGCCTCTTCTCTCCTCAAAAAAAACCAACCCAAAACCCCCAAAACCCAACGGGATTTAACGCCGCTAAAATCGACACCCGCCGGCCGTGGGGTGGAGGGGACCGCTCCCCACGCAGCTCGGGGGAAAGGGGGATCACACAGGGGAGAGGGAGCGGAGGGGAACGGCGGGTGTTTGAGCTACCTGTGAAAGTAAACAGGTAAACACTCCCCCGCTGGCAGAGGCACTTGTCCTGAAGTGCAGCCACTCAGCCTGTGTACACGCACCGCGCCGCCGGCCTCCTGTGGGCTTGTGCAAATAACCCCGCCGGGGCGAGCCCCCGGGGGAGCGGGCTGGGAGGGCCCCCCGGCAGGCTCTGCGGCTCCCCCCTGCCCCGACACCCCCTCCTCGTAGCGCTGGAGCATCACACACACACACACACGCGTGGGGAGGGCCAGGCCGCCGCGGGGCGCGGGCAGCGCGGTAGGTGGGCTCCCCGCGGGGTGCTGGGAGGGGGACACAGGGGGGGAAAGGCACGAAGGGTGGCGGGAGCACACCCCCCACGCCCCCCCGGCGCTGTCGCGATAGCCGCCGGGATGCCGTCGGGTTTTCCCACCGCGCAGCGTGGCTCCGGGCACGGGAGGTGCGGGGCTGCGTCCGGGCCCCGCGACCCCTCCTGACGTCAAAGGGCCCGAGAGGCTCTTACGTCACCCCCCGCCCCTGACGCCACAGCGTCCTGGGCCGCTCGCTCGGTGCGGAGAAAGAGCGGCCTCGCCCCTCAGTGTTGCCCCACGCGTGGGACCAGCCCGCGCCCCCCCCCCCCCCCGCTACCGGGCCGCGGGGAGGCGTGGGGAGGGAGCCGCGGCCCCCGGGGCTTTGTGTCCCCACAAGGGACCATTGTTCCCCGCGGGTTAATGGGCCGCCAGCGCCGGCTCTCCCGTGGGAAAACCTTTACCTCTCAGGTGGAGCGGGGCCCGGGCAAAGCCCCCCCCCCGGGCGTGCCGAGCCGAGCCGGGCCGAGCCGGGCCAGCCCGCAGCGTCCCCGGGGCCGTGTCCGCATTCACGCGGCTGACCGGCCCGGCTTCCTCCCGTGGGCATCCCCCGCTCCCGCCGCCGTCGGGCCCCACGTCGCGAGGGGTTTTTGCAGGACGCTCTGCCTGTGTTGTGGCATTCGCGCGTCTGTTGGGGTCTGAGTGGGACTATCGCTATCACTATCGCTATCGCTATCGCTATCGCTATCACTCTGGCTCTTCCCCGGCCCGAGGAGCGGAGCTGCCCGACCGAAACGGGCCGCCGGCCCCGCCGCCCCCGGCACACGCCGCCGCGGAGACGCTCTGCCCGTCCCTCCCCGGCTTGGCTTCTGCCGAGGTTCTTTAATTCGGGACGTTGTATCGTCGTCCTGCCTCTGTCGCGATTCTCACTGTTATTACGGGTATTTATTAATTTTTTTCCCCCCCCTCGCTCGCCGCGGCGGGAAGAAATTAAAACGCCATCCTGCCCCATCCGAGCGAAACGCTCCGGGCAGGTCGAGCCGGGGTGGGGGGGATAAATCAATCGATAAGCCCGAGATTTGCTGGAAATTAAAGCGCTCTGTCTGGTGCGTGTCCCAAGCCCCTCCCCCCGGGGAAAGGGGAGCGGGGCGGGGGGGCGCCCGCCCGAAGGGGTTCCCTCGATATCGAGGAAGGACTCCGAAATGGATGAAGAGATAGCCATTGAGTGCGGTTGAATACCATGACAACTAGGAACAACCTCAGATTTATTCCCAACAGTTAGGACACATTGAAAGAGGGCGTCAATCACGTATTATTTCGCCACTGAAATAAATGCAAAAACTGCGCCGAGACAAAGGGTTCCAACAGAAGCCGGACATTTGTCTACATTGCGGACATTGTTTCCAGCTTAGCCATAGGGTTGTATTTGTGTTTGCGCGGGTCCGACCACCCAGGATGTGCTCAGGGGCTCGCTTAAAAAAAAAAAAAAAAAAAAAAAGGGGGGGGGGGGAAAACCCTGGGCATTGTTAGCCACATCACATACTTTATGGGAGGCAGGCTGGGGGCTGGGGGAGGAAAGATGGGGGGAGCGGGGAGGGAGAGGAGGGGAAGGTGCGAATACATTGATCGGCAAATAGGAGGATGTCTGAGGGTCCATCTTCCTCCCCTTCCCACCACCAGCCGCCCCATTCCCGCTCCCTCCTCCTGGAAGAGTAACTCGGTCAACTTTTCTTTCCCAGAAATAAAGGTGGTGGTGGGAAGCCCTTTCCCAGACTGCAGCCTGCACCCCGCACATCACCGCCAGCCCCGCACGCAAGCCCATCCCGGGCCGGGGTCCGGCTGCGGGGCGCTCCAGGGAAGGGGAAGGGCAAGGGAAAAGGGAAGGGAAAAGGGAAAGGGAAGGGAAAAGGGAAGGGGAAGGGAAAAGGGAAGGGGAAGGGAAAAGGGAAGGGGAAGGTCCGGGCCGTGGCGGCGAGGGTGCGTGCGGGCAAGGGTCCTCGGCCGGTGCAGGAAAGGGGAGGAAGAAGGGAAATGAAGATAAAAGTTGGTGGCAGACAGAGAGGGAGGGAAGAAGTTAGGGAGGAGGGCGGTCTGCAGCCCCGCGCCGGGCAGGGGGGAGCCTCCGCGGCCGCGCAGCTCCGCACCGCTCCGCCGGGACCCGCGGCCGGGGATGCTGCGGGGCTCTGCGGCTGCCGGCGCCCTGTCTGTGCGTGTGTGACACCTGGAGACCCGGCCTTCCAAAACGTCCTTTTGGAAACCAACCCCTTCCTTATTCCCCTCCTTTCCCAGGTCCTGAAAAGAAAGGGGGAGGAAAAAAAAAAAAAAGAAAAAGAAAAAAATTAATCTAGTCATATTTGAAAGCCCGTCGGGCTCCAGCCCATTAAATTAACCAAACGGGTTGAGTTTTATTCCCCTGGAAGAAGGAGGCAAAATCAATGAGACCTCTTCAAACAAAGCCCCCCCCCCCCCCCCCAGTAATCACCTCCCGGATCTCTCCGGGTCGTGACTGACGATCGCATTTTGCCAGTTCGGTTAATTTCGGAGCAAACTAGAATCAATTACTTGCTGTTTAATTTCCAGCGTTCATCCCTAAGCCTCAACCAAAATATTGACCTAGGCGGTTTAGATAAGTTGGTCTCTTGCCATCTGAGCCGCCTCTCGTTTCCGTCCCGCGCGGGGTTTTGAGCGCGTCCCCGCGTAAAAGCGCTGCCCCCCGCGTTTGCGTGGGCGCGCAGGCTGCGCGGGAGGGGTGGGAAACCGCGCACGCAGCCTCCCTCGCTTCTCATCACCCCCCCCCACCCCCCCCCCCCCGCTTTCCAAGCAATCTGTGGAAAACACACTTTGGAGTGTGCGGAATATCGGGCTGGTGCGAGGCTCTTTGTATGTAAATACCGCGTTTAAAAACCCCAGAAAATCACACCCTCCCTCTCTCGCTGACACGCACACGCACCCGCGGAAGGGCCCTCCCCACGCCGGTAATTAACTGACACGTTATACCACTCATCACCAATGGTGGAAGCTCGGAGCTCGCCCCAAACCCGCAATTTCACATCTGCAAACACTGTCTTCATCCACTTGACTTCCAAGACCCGCCCACACGTGGCCAACCTTTCCCGGGTTTAATGTATTTTTTTTCTCCCTCCTCTCGGCAGGTTCATGTGTGGGGACCAGCCTTATATGGACTGTTCGCTCCAGCAATGGCTCGGGTTTTTCAAGCGGCAGGCACGGGTTCGGGGTGTTTAAGCAAGATCCAGAAGTGATCTTTTTTTTTTTCCTTTTTTTTTTTCTTTTTTTTTTTTTTTTTTTGGCGTGTCTTTCCCCCTTTCCCCTGGAGTTACAAACTATTTCCGAAGCCAGCTGCTGCTCCCGCTCTCTGAATTTCCCCCGTGGCAGAACAAGCCCGTAGAAACCACCACCGCAGAGATCCACCGCTGCGGCCGGGGCTCCGCTTCTTCTTTTGCACAACCCCCTTCGGTTATTTTTCTATATATCTATATTATTCTTTTTTTCCTTTTTTTTTTTTTTTTTTTTCCCTGCTCCACGCGTGCCGCCGCCCCGCAGCCTCCTCCCCCGGCTGCCGTGTGCGTGTGCGGTGGTGGTGTCGCCGCTCCGCGTGTGCGTGTGCACCCGTGACACGGCGGATCCGCGAAGCTGCTCCTCCAACTTTCCTGCCTAAATTTGGCCGGAACATGTCTCTGACCAACACAAAGACGGGCTTTTCCGTGAAGGACATTTTGGACCTCCCCGACACCAACGATGAGGACGGCTCCGCCGCGGAGGGCGGCGAGGAAGAGAGCGAGGCGCCGGAGCCGCCCAAGAAAGCGGGAGTTTTGGGACAAACCCCCTTGGACACTGTTCAGACGCTGCCTTTGAAGAACCCTTTCTATGATAACAGCGATAATCCCTACACGCGTTGGCTGGCGAGCGCCGAGGGCATCCAATACTCCCGTGAGTACCGCGCAGCGCCGCGGGGCCGGGGCCGGGGCCGGGGCAGAGCCGAGCTGAGCTGCTCCGCTCCCGCGGGGGCTTCCCCCGGCGGCGGGGGGCGCGGGGGGGGGTGGGGGGGTGGGTGTTCACCGCTCGCCACGGCTGGCTGAGCCCCGGCCGGTGCCTCCATCCCCCCCACCCCCCCCGGCGGGGCAGAGCCGGGCGGCGGGAGGGACGCGGGGGGTGCGCGGCGCGGAGCCCCCTCCCGGTGTTGCCCCGTTCCCCCCCCCCCCCCCGCTGACGGGGCGCTCTCGGCCGGACTCTCCGCAGTGCACGGGCTGACGGCCGGCGGCGGCGGCCAGGACCCCTCGGCCAAGTCACCGGAGCCGTCGGCCGACGAATCTCCCGACAACGAGAAGGAAGCGGCGGGCGGCGGGGACGCGGGGAAGAAGAGGAAGAGGAGGGTGCTCTTCTCCAAGGCGCAGACCTACGAGCTGGAGCGGCGATTCCGGCAGCAGCGGTACCTGTCGGCGCCGGAGCGGGAGCACCTGGCCAGCCTGATCCGCCTCACCCCCACGCAGGTGAAGATCTGGTTCCAGAACCACCGCTACAAGATGAAGCGGGCCCGGGCCGAGAAAGGTATGGAAGTGACTCCTCTTCCCTCCCCGCGGCGGGTGGCCGTGCCGGTCTTAGTCAGGGACGGCAAGCCCTGCCACACGCTCAAAGCTCAGGACTTGGCAGCCGCGACTTTCCAGACGGGCATCCCCTTCTCCGCCTATAGCGCCCAGTCTCTACAGCATATGCAATACAACGCCCAGTACAGCGCTACCAGCAACCCCCAGTACCCCACAGCACACCATTTGGTACAAGCTCAGCAATGGACTTGGTGAACGCTGGCGGGGAGCGCGCACACCCGCACGCCCCACACGCACACGCACACGCACACGCACACACACACACACACCCCCCGCGCGCCAAAAGGAGGAAAAACAAAAATAATAAATAGAGAGAAAGGAAGAGACAGACTGATGCTCCAAAACTAAAGTCAAAACTGCGGGGGAAGGAATGGAAAGGGAAACGCTATTATTATTATTATTATTGCTATTATTATTATTATTATTATGGGTTTTTTCCCCTCTCCCGTTTCTTTTCCCCTCCATTTTTTTTTGGGGGGGGGGCTCGGTTTCATTTCGGGGGGAGGCGGGGGGGGAAGGGAGGGGAGGTGTTTTTGTGCGTCATTGTTTACAGAATTTTTTGCGCCATTCAGAGTGGTCCTGTCTACCTACAACTAAAATAAAAGGGGAGGGGGGGGGTGGTCGTCACAACTAAAAAAAAAAAAAAAAAAATAAAGAATAAAACCCCCCCGCTGCTCCTGTGGTTTTGTGAGGAACGTGCGTGAGCCCGGAGCGCGGCCGCCGTGACGCCGTGCAGGGCACCCCGACACGCAGATCTCGATTGCTCCCCTTCTAGGACAATTTTCGTCCGCGTGTAACCCCCGACAACTATTAGCGGGCGTATTTTTATATCTCGTTGTGATTTTTGCTGCCGTGAGAAGCAGCCAGGGCTTTAATTTCGGTTGATCTTGTTTGGGGTTTGCGCACAACTATTCCCGAGTAACGGCGAGCAGCGGAAAAAGAAACGCGGATCAAACCCTGGCTGCTCGCCGCCGGAAAGCGGACTCATTGTGTGCAAACACCCGCTTGCCATATTTCAGTAAGAATTGGAATTTTACAAAAAAAGAAAATTAAAAAAAAAAGCTGTGTTTCGAGAAAAAAAAAAAAAAAAGAAAAGGAACCGATAACAACGACAAACCGTTTTTGTTCGCCTTCCCGGTGCGGCCGGCGCCCGCGGCCGCCTCCCCGCATCCCCGGGCGGCGTGTCGGCAGGGCTCAGCCCGGCGTGGGGCCAGCGGGGCCGGGCGGGCCCCCGCGGAGAGACGCGGCCGAGCAGGGCCCCACGCCGCCCCTGCAACTTCTTTTTTTCCAGGGGAAAGCGGCTTTTTTCTTTTTCTTTTTTTTTTTTTTTTGCTTTTTGCCTTTTTTTTTTTTTTTTTTTTTCCCCGGGGCATTCGGCTTCAGCACGGCTACTCCGCAACACCCGGAGCTGGCTAAAAACGGGGGGGGGGGAAATTATTTTCGATCTGTGATTGTGCTTTTATACACCCCAGTGCCCCCCGTGCAGGCGGGGTCCTTCGGCTGCGGAGTTTTGGATAGCAGCATCACCTCACCGGCCCCCTCCCCTGGCTGGGGGGGAGCGCCGAAACTTCGGGTTCAGCCCTCAGGATGCGCCGACGGCTCAGGCAGGCCGGGGGAAAGGGTTAACACCTGGGGCACCCCCCCCCCCAAAAAAAAAAAAAAAGAAAAAAGGGGGGAGATAAGGGAGAAGATAGGCGGAGCTGGGGCAGGCCGGGCGGCTCAGCCGGGCTGAAACGGGGACCGAGCCCGGCCCGGGTGAAGTTACGGCCGGTTTCGGGCAGGCGCAGCCCCGGCCCGGAGCGGGTTTGGGCGCAGCCAGGGCAGCCGTGCGCTCCCTCGCCCTGCCCTGCCATTTTAGGATGCTAAAGGTGCTTAAAAAAAAAAAAAAAATCAAATGGGCTTATCCGGTGTGATAGGGCCGGTGCAGCGCCCGCCCGGTCCTGCCGGGGCTGAGCAGGGCCGAGCCGAGCCGGTTCAGTTCAGCTCCCACAGCCAAGAGATGATCGGTACCGGCCGGCCCCGCCGTGCTCCTGCGCGCCTCTCCGCCCCGGCGCAGCCTCCGCCGGCCCCAAAGCCCCGGGCACAGCCTCCGCCCTGCGGCTGGGGTTTTTCCCTTTTCCTCTTTTTATTTTATTTTATTCCCCCCCCTTTTCTCGTTCCGCCTCCCCCCCGCCGGGTGAGCGCTTATCCGAACGGCCCGAGAGCCGGGAGCCGCTCGGCTTCGCGGCGGGGACGGCGCCGGCAACCTGCCTGCGCACCGGCGGAGCAGCCCCGGCGGCTTCACGGGCAGAGAGGCAGCCAGGCGAGCGGGGCAGCCGGCCTTCCAGCCCGGGGAGGCTCCGCAGGGCTCTCGGACCCGCGCCCCAGCTGCGGGGTACACGGACATGTGCAGGTTTCCCTCTCTCCAGCCCAACGTGCGAGCCAGAAGCGGGAGAGCAGGAAAATTGTCACTTTTTTTCTTCTTCTTTTTTTTTTTTTTTCCTTTCCCCCCAGGCTCTGCTAAGTCTATAAAACCAGTTGTGTGGCCCTAACCTCCGTGGCCTTATATCTCCCATGCTGCCGGGCCAGCTCCGGGCAGTCTATCTTTGCACAATATACAGTAGACTTCACAAAACAGCACAATGGGGGAGGCAGGGAGGTGAGCATGTTAGAGGCGTGCATATTAAAGAGACGGAGGCAAAGGCAGCCAGGGCTGGGCCGGACCGGGGAGAGGGGAGAAAAAAAGGAGAGACAGTTTTGGGAGGGGGTGGGCCCCCTCCCTGTGCCTCCCCCCCCCCCCCCCCCCTCTTCTTTTTAGGGCCATTCAATTCATTTATGGGAGGCAGTCCATCTCGGAGTCAGGGAGCAGTGTCCTTTGCGTTTTGTTAGGGCTGTCACTCGTGCTCATTGTTAGGCATGTTCTACATGTTGTATCCCATATGGCCAGCTGGGCCGGGGGACCCCTCACAAAACCCAAATTGTGCCCAGCTTTCAAAACCAGCATTGTTGTCTGTGAAAGAAAGACGAATTAAAAATTCGTGCTATATCTATTCTGGAAAAAAAAAAAAAAGGGGGGGGGGACACGACAAGGAAAAAGAATCCCTCTCTCTTTCTCTCCTTCTCTCCTCTCCCTCCCTCTCTCTTTGAAGACTAACAGAGGCCCTCCTCTTCTCCCAGTTCCCGCTGACAAGTTTCTCTCTCATTTCACAGGAAATTAGACTTCCCCCCCCTCCCCGCCCCAAAGACCCGAGCGCATCTCCCCCGTAAAACACGAGGCGATGCCCGCTCCTGCGCCCCCAGCCCGCCGGCGGAGCCGGGCTGCCCGCGCTGCCCGCAGTGCGCGGAGGCTGCGGCAGGCAGCAGAACAAGGCTGCATTCAGCGCCGGTAATGTTATGCAGGCTGCCTCCCGCCCTCCCGCCCTCCTCCCTCCCTCCGCCGCCCGGCCGTACCGCGCGGCGGGCTGGCACGTCCCGCTTCTCCCCCGGAGAAACGGCTCTTTCTTGTCCTGGATCCTCGCTGTTGCAAGGCAGGCCATCAGAGGGAGAGAGAGAGGAAGGAAGGCCAAAATAAAAAAAAAAAAAAAAAAAAAAAAAGAAATAAGAAATAAACAGAAAATAAAAAAGAAAAAAGAAGAGAAATTAAAAAGAAAGAAAAAGAAAAAGAAAAAAGAAAGAGAAAAAAGAAAAAAGAGAAAAAGAAAGAGAAAGTAAAAAGAGAAAGAAAAAAGAGAAAAAGAAAAAGAGAAAAAAGAAAAAGAAAGAAAAAGAAAAAGAAAAAAGAAAGAGAAAAAGAAAAAAGAGAAAAAGAAAGAGAAAGTAAAAAGAGAAAGAAAAAAGAGAAAAAGAAAAAGAGAAAAAAGAAAAAGAAAAACAGAAAAAGAAAGGGAAAATAAAAAAAGAAAAAGAAAAGCAGAAAAAGAAAAAGAGAAAAAGAAGAGAAAAAAGAGAAAAAACAAACCGGGGGCAAAAAAAAAAAAAAAAAAAAAAGAAAAACAGAAAAGAAGAAAAGACGCAAAGAAGCAAAAAAGGAAAAAAGGAACCCCCCCGACCCAACCATCCTTGGCATTTCCAGCCCCCCGGCAGAGCAGAGGGGATGCGCAGCGCTGCGCGGGGGCGTAGCTGCGCCCTGGAGTTGCTCCGGTGTGGGAGCGGGCCCGCGGCGCAGAGACAAGGCTTCACCTGGGGGGCCGGCACCTCGCCCCCCCCGACACCCCTCCTGCCTGCAGGTTTGGCAGCAGCCCCCCAGTTTGTGCCGCTGCCGTCGTGCGTCCCGCCCTCTCGGTGAGCCTCGAGAGTCGCCAGTCGGGCGTGGATCGCGACACGCTCCGCGGATCGCGATTTGGGGCACAACCGGGTCTTGCTCGGGGCGGGCGAGAAGCTGAGCCCGGCCTTCAGGCCCCTCTTCGCCCCGTTCCTGGGGTTCTTCTCCCTTTCCTTTTTTTTTGGTGGTTTTTTTTTTCCGTCCCCATTTTTGTCCCCTTTTCTCCTTCCCCCGCCCTCTCGTAGGGAAGAAACTATTTAGGCGCCTCAGATAACCTGATAATGAGCTGGAAGCCCCGTTAAGCCCTGGAAATAACTTACTTTCGTCACCTATTGACTGTTTGGCTTAGTTTGGAACCGGTGTGGATTTTTCGGGTCTTTTCAAGAGAGCCGGTCAATGAAAAGCTAATCCAATATTTACCAAGTATAAGGGCAATTCGCGGCGGTGTTTATTAAGGGGCCGGTGGGGAAGGGCTGCAGAGGGACATGGCGGGGCCGCCCCCCGCGGCCTGCCCGCTGCCACTCGATGCTCTCCCGTCCTCGGCGGCACCTCCCGTTATCCCCCCACCTCCAAACACCCCCCCCCCCCAGCACCCCCAGCCAAGCGGCCCGCCGCTGTCTCCCCGAAAAGGAGACAGTTTCGGGGTTTATTGCTTTCTGCAGCGGGAGGGATGTATTTTACACTATCCCCCCCCTCTCCCCGCGGTGTGGGCCCGGCGGGCGGCGGCCGCAGGGAGGCAGCAGAGCCCCGCGCAGCCCGGCCGAGGACCGAGCGGCGGTCCGCTACCCCTCCGCGCTCCCCCGGGGCCGGGGAGGGGGGGAACCGGGGAGAGCCGAGGCGGTGGGCACCGGCCCCCGACACCCCCCGTCCCGTGGGCGGCCGCAGGGCGGCGCTGCCGGATAAGGGACGCGCCGTCGGGCCCCCCCCCCCCGAACCCCCATTCCCCCCCACCCCTCCCCAGGGGTCCCTATCGCCGCCCGCAGCGTCACCCCGGGGGAAGGGCTCCCCCCACACACACAGACCCCCCAGTGTCACCGCAGCGGCACGGACAGGATGGATGGACTGGGAGCACTCCGGCCCCCTGCTTCTCCCCGCTCTTGGGGGGAGCAGCTTCAGGCCTACTGCGATGGGCCCCAAGCCATCGCCTCGACATACAGCACGGAGCTCAAGGTGCGAGGCCGCGGCGTAACGACACCTGTCCTGTAATCCTTGTATGGGGCAAGACACCATAGAAGGAGGGGCTCCCGCTACTCACGCTCACAGTACTGCTGCCCCTTCTGCCCCCGGGGTCAAGGAGACCCCTCAAGACCCAAGAACTCACCCTTTGGGCAAACAGTGCATCTCCAAGTCCTAGGCAGGGTTTGGTACAAAGCATCCAGCCATTTTATGTAATTACAAGTATCAACCACAGCAGAAGAACAAACCAGCCCACAAGGACATCACAGCATTTCGGAGCGCTGAAGATGACGTGACGAGTACACGTATGGTTTCCCCCCCAGCGCTCCATCTCTTCTCACCCTTGCATAAAAGTCAGAGCGCTGGCAGCCACGGAGATGGCTGCAGCTGCCTTACCGCTTTTGCATGCGCCGCTTGCACGCTCAAAGGTAGTGAGGCATCCGGGCGTAGCGGGCAGGTGCTTAAGAACTTCCCTTTTTTGAATGATCCAACTCTAAAGTGCTTTGGGAAAGGCCAAAGAAATGAACAGTAGCCACTGGGTCCACCTGCTGTGCCTTTAGCAAGTCTCCCCCCCTCCCCCAGCACATAGCCCACTGCACTGTGCAATGGGCACAGGGATGCTCAGCTGAGCTTTTTTCCTCCCTGTGTTATTCAGCTTTTTTATTAACCACAACAAGCTTTAAAAGAATGTCAATACTCAAGTTTTGTGTCAAAAACAAGAGTCCGAGCTACGGTTTTTGTCCCCACTTCCGGCATTTGAAGTTATCTGAGCAGCAGGTTAAAGCTCATAGCAAGCAAGTTAGGACACATTTGTAACAAAAAAAATTCAATTCTGAGAAAGCATCAACTCTCATTCTTGAGAGCAGCGTTGCGTGCTCACCCCTCCTTAGAGTGAGCTCCTCAGGTGGACCCCATTAGGGACTGCTTCAGGAGAAACAGATACAGCCCTCACACTTAAGTAAACTCCGAGAAGAAAGGCCTGGCACTGGTCACCCCCATACCGCAGCCCCGCTGGGGCACTGCCAGGCTTGGTCTGCCGTTCGCTGGGGTGCAGCACGACCACCACTCTCCAAACCAGAGACCTCCATTTCTTCCCCAGGAGGTAACCCGTTTCCAGCCCCAGAAAGTTCTGGGTTTCTTCACAGGCTTATCCATTCTGTGCTTATTTCTGGGCAGGTGATGCATTGCTAAATTTTGCATTTAATTCAGCAACCAGCGAGACTTTCATTCAGCAGATTTACTATCCGATGATGAATTTGCTGGGCTTTGCACGGTATCATTAGTTAATGATACTTTTATATATGAGGACCCAACAATTCTGTGTCTCTTCATTTTTTTGTATGTACATATATACACACATATATAAGAGCACCTAGAAACAAACACAACAGTGCCCGCTGGCTGGGGCCGTCGCGGTGAAGACCTCAGTGTCCAGCCACCCACGGGAGGTGCACCCACCCACGCTCCCTCGCCACGCAGCGCTGCTCCCACCTTGCGCAGCCAGTGCTGTGGCTTTGCAGACAGGTGGCCCAGCAGCCATCACTCACCTGGGGGGGGACACGTGTTCTTCTGCCGCTCCTGGGTGCTTGGACCTTACCTGTCACCCCGGTTCCCAACACAAAAGGCTTTGGAGGCAGCTTCTGACACCAGCTCACCGCCCCAGCTTTCTTCATGCTGCCCGTACCAGCTGGCCCAGGGGTTGGAGAGGAGGGACCCCCCCGCTTCGGGTCCTCTCCATGACCCTTTCAGGCAGCAGCCCCCCTCCTCCCTCCCTGGCCATACCCCATGGCTGGAACAGGTTGGTCCCCTCCAAAACATTTGAATGACCAGCAGGTTCAGGTGCAAAGGACAAGCATTTGGTTGGAAAGCAAAATATTTAAGCCTGAAATGGGGGTTACAGCTTGGGTGCAGCATCCTTCCCCTCCTCCAGGCTCCCAGGCTGACCACATGGCTCCAGGGCGCTCTGCAAGTCTGTCCCATGGACAAAGATGAGCATCGACGTGCAGCAGCCCTCGAGGTGCCACAGGGCATTACTGACATGCCAATCTGACAATAGCTTCTTTAAAAAAAAGGTTTTACACATCAGGCAAAAATAATTCAAAACATGAATTATCACATCTCCATTTTAATGTTTAACATATTTTATTGTTTTACACAAATATGGTTTGAGCAGTTTGAGGAAGTGGGGTGCATGTAATAGGCCCTAGTTCCATTTACATGTTTGGGATTTAACTCCTTGAAATCACGTCAGTGCTATCAATAGAAAACATTCAGAATACGAGGTAAAAATCTGAGAGCTCAGAGATACTCGCCTTGAATTGTTGCACATTCACTTAAAACAGAGTCCCTCGATTCTGCATAGAGATCTGCTCTATTTCGTGGGGCTTAGCACTATTTCAGGGAAAAAGTTATCTGTGAGACAAAAACTGCAAGCAAAGCTGCTCAGAATCCTGGAAAACTTCCCTTCATGGAGCTTCCCAGCTATTTTCTTATTCGGATATTCCCTTTATTCCACAAAACCCTGAAAGTCACCAACTCCTAAGAGAGATTAAACCGCATGATTTGTTACCCAAGTAATTCAGCCTCACTGTACCTTTGATTAAATCCCTCATATCCTCTATCCAAGGCTCAGCCCAGCCTTCATCCTCCCCTACACCACGGAGGAGGACTTGGCACCATACCTCGCGGGGTACGACACGTTCCCGACCCTCTTCGGCGCAGTTACGACCTGCCCTGCTCCGTGTTCAGCAGCCCAAAAGGGGCACGGCGCTGCTCCCAGGGGAGCGCAGGGCCAGGGAACGCCGCGACGAGGGGATGCGATAGCAACGGCGTGGGACAGAAGAGGCACCTGCGACGCACACAACGGGAGAGACACGCTCTTTAAGAAAAAAAAAAAACACCAAACAAACCACAAACCCAAGCCCTCTTGGTGCTGCCTGGGCACAGAGCAGACCCGCTCCCAACAGAACCGTGGTGTCGGGGCGCGCGGGTCCCCACCTGCAGTGAGAGCTCCCCCCCACCCGTCAGGTAAGGCAGCCCATGTCCTGCAGTGAGCATCGCGTTTGCTCATGCTTCTTCCTCCCCTTTCCGTGTCTGCTTCCATAATCACTCCAGTGGCTGAGAAAAATCCAGTCCGTGGTGCAGCTCTCCTTCCACAACCTGTGAACAAGCAGAAACGCGTCAGTTCAGAAAGTACGGCAGGAATCATCCTGAAACCTGTACTTCAGATAAAGCTGCAGCAAAGCAACCCTTGAGGTTTTTCCCAGGTATATTCGCACCAGCCAGCCGTAAGAGCCCAGTTACACGCGTATTGTGGCCCCCTTGCCTGAACTGGGTGTAAATCACAGCCCACGGAGCAATTCTAGAAGACCCATTTACATACGAGTGACTCCTAACCTGACCTTATCCCCAGAAGCGAGATGAGACACTGCCCTCGCCCAGACGTTCGCAGAGCTCAGCGTGCACCAGGTACATCCAAAGATTTTCGGAATTCCCACGCCGCTGCCTCCCAGGTGGAGAAAGGCAGCGGCTGCGTGTCAGACCCATCACTTTCACACTCAAGTACCATGGTGACAGGAGAGGAAGAAAAGGGGATTAACTGGTGATTTTAGGGGTTGCCACAGAGCCCAGGTCAAGGGTATATCACACCAGCCCTTCTCCTCTTGCTTTCACTTGCATGCCAGTAACGTCTTCAGCATGTTCCAGTAAAGCCTTAGAGATGTTTGAGGCAAACCCTGGCTCTGCCTGAAGCCAGCCCAACTTTTGCAGAGCTGAGATCTCCTCCTTCCCTCAACCCATCTCCTGGGTGTGTGTAACAGCCAGTGGCAAGAGGACCCTGGCTAGCACTGCCACCTCTCTCTGCATCGCCATGCTCAAGCTCACGTCACCAGCAGGAGCCTGAAGCCCCCGGAGAGCCAAGCACAGCGTTCCAGGCAGGGGGTGGGAAAGGATGCCCTCAAACCCACCAAACGCCTGAGAACGGGGAAAACGGTGGTGTGTATTCGCTGCCATCCATCCCACCCTCACAGATCCTCTGTCCCACCGGTGCTGCCTTCACATGCTCAAACACCACGACCACCACCAACCTAAATCTGTATGCGCTTACATGTGCGAGGTGCCTGAATTTACACACGCGATTAAGAAAGGCAAGGAAAGTGGTGCTGGCAGCGCTAGACATCTCATTAACTTACTCCTGCCATAGCAGCATTTCAGACAGGATGGAAATACATTAGGTTCATGCAGTTCTTGCCACTGATTTCCGAAGACAAAGGCTTTAAAGGTCAAAAGAAAAACTCACTCATGGCTTACGGGATGCTTTTTGAAGTAATGGATAAATACGGAACTTGCCTTTGATGGTCCCTTGCAGAGTTAGGTAACAGCTGGATGAAAATCCACTACAAAAGAGAATCCAATGTTATCATTAACGGTGACTTTGGATAGCAGCTGTTTGCTGCATTTTTCAGAAGACTACTTGATTCGTCCCTCTCGAGCGAGGCCACTTAAAACTCCATATTATGGACAAAACAGCAACTGAAACATCCCCAGCTTTTTGTATTTTGGTTCTCAAGGTAAGTGTTTCAAAGTGAGGCGGAAATAAAACTCAGCCTAGAGTCAACAAAGAGCAACCACGCTGATTAAGATGAGGAGGGAAGGAGAAGCGAAGGAGGTACGGTCACCCAGTCTGTACCAGCAGGCAGCCGACCACTCTGTGTGTGTTTTGTGCTGGGCACTGCCCACGTGCGGTAATTGTGCGCACCCCCCCCCCAATATAAACACTTGGGAAAAATAAAGCAATGAAGATGGTTGGATTATAAAATTAATCTAAACCAACAGAGGAATGGTAATGTTGAAAGTAATTTTGCCTTTGTGCAGTCCAGGACATGCAGGATTATTTTTTTCTTCTTCTCCATACTTGTTGAGCCAAGTACTTTTGTGTTTGCAACCTGCAAATAACAACCTGATTGTTAAACTGCAGCCAACTCACTCCGGAACAAATTAGTAGCAAATTAGTGATTGCCAGCTGGTACACATGATCACAAAGTCATGACCTTATCGTCTTCGGTGTGAGCAGAAGTTTTCAGAAGGGATTTAAAGAAAGAAAGGGTTACGGCATCGGCGTATCAGCTCTGGGAAACGGCTTCAGCCAAAACCATGTGAACAACCTCTATCTGTACTGATACGGGTGGGTCCTTTTCCTGCTGACCCCAAGCCCACCAAAGTCTGAAGACACCCATTAACTTCATTAAAGAATGTTTTTGCCTTTGGAAAATATTTTTTCTGGACGCCCCAGCATCTGTAAAGGAATAAATCAACTCAGTGGCATGTTTTAAGCCATCTGGCCTAACATATCATCTGTTTTCTACCACTGTCATAAACCCCCTAAATGAGTCTAGACTTCCCACTCGGCTAGAACCGTTGTGCAAGCATTCAAATAGGATCCTAGAAGTAATCGCTGTTAAACTTTATTCCCCTTTCAGCTCAAATGTAAAGCTGGGGTTTTGCAGTAAACAAGACAAGACTGTTTTTCCCTAACCAATCAATTTGGTTTGGCTTAAACTAAAATTCTAGGGCTGCCTTTTCATTTATAGCTATGCTTCGTATCTGGGTTAAGGACTTTAAAGTATGCGAAAGATAGGCTTTTGTTCTCCATCTACTTGCTTTTACCTCTCCGTTACTACTGAGGTCAGATCTCCAGCTAGTAGGAAAGCAGCGCCTCTCCATTAGAGCCCGTGGGGTGTAACACTTGCTTCAGCTGAGAGCAAACTGCTGCGAACGTGCTCTCTTCTTCACAAATCACCACAGGTCACAGCTCCGGAGGAGCTCCTGGACAACTTTCTGTATAATTCATGATCGCTTCCTAGAGTAAATAATGCTTTCTGCCCTCCCCACGCGCCTTTGGTTATTGTGCTCCTTCAAAGGCCCAGACAAATAAAAGTTTGATGTTTATTTTATTTTAAGAATGACTATTTACCCATCTTCCCTGTTCTACCTTTGTCTTGTTTACTACCTCCTACAATAGGAAGAGTCACTGCCAGGTAACCCCTTTCATTTCAGCCCTCTCCTTGGTAAGTAAGGACGCGTAGCCTTCGGTCGCGCCGTGTGCTCTGAGCTGAGCTACGCAGTTTCGCTGCGAGAAAAAATACGCCACACTTTCTTCGGTTCTTCAGGTAAAGTGCTGACATCTGACCCTTGTCACGTCTCCAGTTTTCCATCGGGTTTGATCTACCTTCTTACCCTTAAATCATGTTCGCTGCCTACACCGGTCAGGACTCGTTAGCTGCCAAACATCCTTCACGAGATCGGGGAACGTGCCGGGCCAGGGGCCAGCTTTGTACCGGTGATGGAGGTGACAGCCGCCTGGGACACAGGGCTGGTGGCACGTGGTGGAGGTGCTGGTTGGGATCTGGGACCGGCTCAGACTAAGAACAGTTCCTCAGGTGAAAGCGGCTCCACCATCGCAGGTCTTGCTCACAAGATCATTATTTGGGTGTGTTTCATGTGAGGTATTAATAGAATCAATATAATTCAGAAACTGAAGCAAACAAATCTTTGCATATATTTGAAACAAAGGTTTTTGGAGATATTGAGGACCTGGGTTTCAGTAGCACCACTAATGACATTTAGGTCATTGCATCTTCTGAAGAGACACTTGGCTATGCAATGCATGAAGTAGTTTAGCCCCAACGTCATCCTGCGCTCGTGCTCTGGCTACATCAGGTAAATGCAGAAAGTGGCACCTACCTGGGCTTTGGGAGGTTCCTCTTCCACCTCAGCCAAAGAGGAGCTGCACAACTTTGTTGTTCGTCCTCCAGAGCAATGGCAAAGCAGAGCAGGGCTTGGGTTCACCCTCAAGGGCGGGCTTCTTAGCTGCCACTGCCCTGACCACGGCATCAGAACAGGATAAGCATCCTTCTCAGGATAAAGATTACCTGCGTACGTTTACCCCCCTCACCCATCTTCAAAACATTATTCTCCAAGCCTGTGGAACAAATTAAAAAAAAAAAATCAGGAAAAATATCCCACTCCTTGACAAGAAACACCTTAGTCAATCCCGCTGGGGAGGAGAACGGCACGCAGAAATCCTGGCCAGAAACATGAACAAAACAGTTTTCTTCCCCCTTCAAGAAATGACAGTGGAGGGGGCTAACCAGCTCCGTGTGCGCTTTATTCACATTAAACGCCCGTTCTGGGTTTGCCGGACAGGACGCAAGCGCTCACTCACCAGTGACTGCCTGGCAGGCAGCACTGCAGACGTCGAAGCCGTCGTCTCTCCTTAGCTTGGCTGCTTACAGCTTACATCTGCCCAGCAGTCCGTGCTCCCTTCCGAAACAGGGGTACTGGGGCTTCACGAGTTCCGCTCAGAGGATGCGTCTGCAGGTTGGGGGAGGGAGTCAGGTGTTTACAGAACTCGGCCGGACCGAGCGCATGTATCCTTCGTGGTTTATCCACGTGAATAAACCATTGATGGAGCCAGGCTGGGGGAGATCCCACACATGCTCTTCCATCGGCTCCTGGTCACTGCCAGGGACGGCGGTAGGCTGTGGGGACCTCTCACACGATCCATGCAAACAGTAATTATGTTCCTAAATATTCAGTTTCTACTTTCTTCAGCTTGATTTTAAAGGCAAACAACAGCTTTTCTAGTTTTCATCAATTATTCATGGGCCACTTCAGATAGCCATCAAATATATAATCAAATTAAATTAACATATCTTGAGTTTTGTAACCCAAGATTTCCTGTTTCAGCCCACAGGACGCCTGCTTCTGTTTGGGTTGCCACTTAATCACTGCATAATATTTGTTTTGGCTTCGTTGTGTGTAAGAAGAGATTTATACCATTCCATCTGGCTGCAGCATGTTAGTCATCAGAGGATAAAAGCTACCCTTAACTCCTCTACGGGCTCTGCTAGCGTAACACCGCGCTGCTTTGTGAAGCTTTGGAAATGAACACCGGAACGCACTAACTAAAAATACACATCCCTAGTTTGCCACACTGTTTATCAACCTTATCAGTCTTTATTTAATAATACATGCCACTTGAGTCTTCTCCCGCCTCCTAAATTGCCTACGCAAAAATACACGAGGGCACACGCTCTGCGCAGCTCTGAAAGCAGTAACTTGTAGTAATCCTACTTTTGTCTATGCCCCTCCAAAACCAAAATATAAGATGTGGTGCGATACAAGGGTTTCATCTGCATTTATTTAGGATGATTTCCCCGTCATTGTTAAAATAGCTCTGAGGAGCCCCAAGATGAATAAGGGTCCCATCGTACTAGGTGTACGGCACTCAAAGCCGATTCAAAGACAGCGCCTGCCATCTCAGTCTAAAGAAGAGCTTGACTTGACATCCACTGGAATCAATGGAAAGACTCACATTGACTTCAGGAGACACTGAATCAGGCTCTCGAAGGAAGACAAGCCACGAGAAGTGACTGATGGATACGGGCTTCACATTTATTGGCACTTGGAGATGTAACTAGGAGATCTGACGAGTCACAGACGTAAAAAAATCAACAATAAAACTCTACATCATCACCTGTAATCAAGTGTAAATAAGTGGAAATAGCAGCAGTTGCAGCACAAGGTACTTCCCGTGGTACTTATGGCCGATCTGCTATCAACGTGTTGGGGTTACAACGGATAAGAGCAGAGACATTCACACAACAGAGCTGGATCCGCAACAATTTGGTCATTGCGACAGCTCCGCCAGGAGGGGAAAAATAATCAGAGCGGAGAGAAGCGCCTTCAAGGCAATCCTGTGCGCCACTCCTGCCCGGTGCCCTGCAGCCAGCTCCCCGGGTCCCCAGCGTGACTTGTGACCACCACCTGGATGGCCAGCTGGCACGTGTGCTGCAAAACAGAGGCTCTGCCAAAGCTGTCCTCACAAGGTCCTTCCAGCTGCGGGACCTGGGGGCGAGGGGTACCCGTCCCTGGTTTTAGCAGAGCCGTTTTTCCCCGTGCACCCATCATTAGCAGGTTTCAGCCATGGCTGCGACTCGAGGGAGAGGGCAGACACCCAGAGGCCATTCTAGCACAGTGTCCCTTCAAGCCAGTTCTCCTGTGAGCAGTGGCAGCACTTACCACGTCTCTGATGCTAGCACGGTGCACTTGCAGATGCTTTCCTCCACCGCCGTGACACATGAGCGCGATGGACTTACCTGTGACAGCACTATAGTGTCACTTGAAGGCATCATGCCATCCTTTCTTGTCAGCCAGAAAACCACGGTGTCTGCCATCAGATCTGGAGCAGCGTGACTTTATCTTCTCTCCAGTTCCTGCCAAGGTGTGTTTGTGGGCTCCTCCTGCTGATACCTGCTAGCAGCACGGTTGTGGAGTACTTTGGATAGCATCTTCCTCCTAGCATTGGCTCTGCCTTCCACCAAAGAGGCTCCTCAAACATGAAGTCAAGCCTGGGACTTTGACTGCAGCGACCTGCAGAGGCCAGGACCTCTCCTTCTAGCAGACCACCGGCAGCCTCCTGCAAGACAAACACGTTAGCTCTCCATGCAGCAAGTCAAACCCCTCACATGCCAGAGCAGTCCAGCCTTTCCAAAACCACAGCCCGGGAGACGTCGTGCGCATCTCCATCGTGCAGGCTCTCCTTCCTTCACTGTGTGATCTGGGGTGATCCCGGGGGGGGTTCAAGGATTGCTGGGCTCCAGTGGTGGGCAATAGCTGCCACTCTCCTTTACCTGCACTCGCGGCAGAGGACCGCGGGTCAGGAGGCTGCACCCACCCAAGGTTCCCCTCCAACCTCTCAGCACTGCATGGACGGGGATTTGGCTTCTTCACCCACCCACGTCGCTGGCCTGGAGAATTGCATTGCCCATGGTGCTGCATGGATGTAGACCTGACCGAGGGGGGAGAGAGGCAACCCCCATCCGCCTGTTGGGTGAAGCGCAGAAGATGAACCAGCCCCCAAACAATAAAGTGCAAAGAAACACTGGGGCAGGTCTCCTGGGGGACCACCAACACCTTCCTCAGGGGCTTTGCACGTCAGCTCCGAGGTAGGCACCGCATCTACACACAGACAGAAACGTTCCTGGAAAACCTCTTACCCTTGCTATGCTTGCACGGGTCCTTCCAACCAGCACTTCATTTATTTCCTGGAGGAGGAAAAAGAGTCAATTTAAAATGTTATTTTAAAGAAGGGAAAGTAGATACCATCAGAAGGCAATGCGCTGAGCAACAGCTGAACAAGAGAAGCTGTTTTACTCATTGAGTGGCATTTGAGGCACAACCGTTTACATGTTAGATAATTCAGCGTATCAACTGCGCAACAAAAGTAATTCAGTGATACCATTTTCAGCCTTTGAGCAGCAATGGGCCTTAATTGCCAAAGAGACATTTTTCCTTCATATCTCTGGATCTGTACTTCACGATTTTTGTACTTTGAGCCTCAGAAAATTGCAGCTCTCTCCTGATTAAGTGCTTAATTGTGGTCAGTGCTTTTCAAAGTATTTTCAGCAGTTAGCTTAAGTTCCACTTCAGACGCACACCGTTATCGACTTCTTTATCAACTCGCACAATTTCCCTGCATCAAATGCTTTCTGAAGTATACTTGGTGCGCCTTGATCACATCCCTGTTTCGCAGGGACTCAAGTGGAGAGCCAGATGCCCGGAGAGCCGGACAGCACTCGCCAGCTCGGGCTCCAGCAAGATGTTTTCCCCCCCTTCCTTCAAGGCCCTTGCTCATCTCAAGTGCCGGAGTTGCACTTCACCCCAGGAAGCGCGGGCAGAACCGGCAGGCAGCTGCCCGGCACCCGCCACGGGATCGCACCGTGCGCTCACCCCTTGCCTGCCCGCCGCACACGGAGGGGCAGCAGCTGAACCCCAAGTATTTAGCTGGATTTGCTGGGAAAACAAAGGAATTTAACCATGATTTTACACCGGGAAATACAGGCTACTATGGGATGTGCTGGACAGCAGTTAAGTCTGCGGATGCGGCACCAAAAGCATTGCTCTAGTTTTAAGACCTTGCTCTAAATTAGCAAGTATAAGGGCCAAACCCCTTTCTTCCTCGCTTCTGCAGCGGATGACCAGTTAATACTGTCGGTTCCTAGCAGGGTGGGAGCTTTTGCAGCTGCCCAGCAAGTCCAGCCCCCAGCTGCCTGCTCCAGAAGGTCTACACGGACTCGGAGTGCCCTTGGGACAAGGGGTATGGTAACCCTCACCGGAGAGCCCCTCCCAAGAGAAGCGACCGTGTTTTGTCAGGGATTTCGGTTTCAGACTAATGGCACAGAACAGGGAAGGTGGCATTTCCCTGGCTATAAAAAGACACCTACCCCTTTGGCCAGGGTGCTGCTCCCCGCGCCGTTTGCCCCCCCGCAATACGTACAGTCCAGCTGCAGCCGAGGATGCTCTAGCCCAAGCGTGCAGGAGAGCTGCCCAAACAGCAGCCTTTCCAGATGCTACCCGAAACACCAGCTGGACCCCGATGGACTGGTCGCCGCTGGGTTGTGCTGATTTTCTTCCTATCTTTTGGCGCTGCGGATGTTCCCCTCCACGGCACAGACAAGTCACGAACGGCGGGCGCTGCAGCAACAAGCGCTAGCGCAGGGTCCCTTTGACAGGACCTCATCGCTGCTGCGCATCAGCGGGCGCCAGCAAGGACTCACGCCTCCACCCCTGCCTCTTACGACAGCGTGGGAACGTGCTGGCGGAGGGTTTGAATTGCTGACTTCACAGCTCTAGGAAATTAAACACGATGTTTGAAGTCTTCCGGAAACCTTGCAATAGGTCTCTATGGATCGCTGTCACATTTTAAAACCGACTGCGTATGGTACCACTGTGAATATCAAGGGTAGATTACTGTTGGGGTGAAACTCTCACAAGATTTCCAGTCTTGCAGTTTTCAACAGCTACGTGGTAAAAATCACGTTGGCCGAAAGGTGCTGGAGCGTAAAACCAAGGAGTATCTCCGCACAGTTTGGAAATACTTATCTTTGGGCAAGCGCATTAGAAACCAGCCCAGATCCTCACCTCTGGACCCGAGTAATCGCCTTGCAACTGAGAGAAGCGAAAACAGCTCCTCTTCTCCCCCTTGTAACTCACAGGGGACGGGACCTCTTTGGCAAGAGAAGCGTTTGTGTTAGTTATCCGGCGGGAAAGCCAGTATTTGCATCTATCGCAAACACAGCGAAGCCTGTCGGTGCTCTGCGGTCCATGAAAGCTGTCAGTGCAGAGCGCGCTCGGGAACACCCCACCGGGTCGGACTTAGACGCTTGTTTAAGCTCAGTCCTGCGCCTCTGGTCACTCTGGACCAGTGACAGATTTTCTGCTCGTTTCGATGGGCTTTGGCTCAGGAACTAAACCGCTATTAATACGTGGAAATACAACAGCTACTCACAGCCCCGAGCGAGACGACAGGTCTCTGCAGCGCAGGGCTGACGCTGTAGCGATAGCCGGGTGTACCGGGGACGTACGGGCTGCTCCTCACCTCGTCGCGCCAGCAGCGCCGCGCAGACAGGCACGCAACGGCTGGGAACAGCTCCAGCCTCGCCGCACAATTAATTGCCTTCTCTCCATTTTATGTGAATTTGCAAGAAGCTCTTGAAAGGTTTAATGGCTTCTCTGCACTGTGGTTTTGAATTTAGCGGGTCAAGAACAGCCCCAGCTAAGATCAAGTCTCACCCTGGGCACCCTGGGGTGTCTCGAGGGGCTCAGTTCAACTGCACGGCTCCGAAAAGTTTTCCGTAAATTAGATGTCAGGAATGGAGTTAAGCAGACCTCAGCTACACGTTCATTCACGGACACTTCATTATACTTGAGCCAATTATCACCAGCTAGGAAGAGCTGTGCATCTCTTACCTTGTGGTTCCTGAACAAGGATCACCCACAGCTCCCCAAAAAGTTTCCAACTGTGCGAAAACTCGTGAGGTTTCAGTCTACAGAAGCAGCAGATGACATCGCAAGCGGTGGCACCGGCCGACGTTCAGACAATAGAGCTGCTAATGGTTAATATAATAATATTTTCATTTCATTGTACATGAGAAAAGATAATTACTTTCAGGGTTTAAGAACTGAACGTGTTGATCCAAATGTAATCTCTGTATTTTAGCATTTGATTATTACATTAGAAATACAAATGTCAACGGGCTGTAGTAACCTAAGTTATCAGAAGAAAGAAAAAAAAGATGTGTTACTTAAATTACAGTACACAGGGAAGAGCAGAAGCCAGCAAAGGACTTGTAATATTTTTTTAATTAACAAAAGTTACTTCTGAAAAGCATTTCAGGAGCAGAGAGCTTTTGTTTTTCCCCAAATGGTCTTTTTGCTACACCCAGAACAAGTCAAGACCAGGAGGATGCGACCAGAAGGGAGAACTGCAGCTCACTTCCATTGCTTGATCACCCAAATCAGAGCCACGAAGACCTCCGCAGTGAGGAGGACCCACGTTTCACAGCCACGTGGCGACGGCGTAGCTGTAGCCACCTACTCCGGTGTTAGTACGGGAATCCCAACATACACTCTGGGATCAAGGTCTGGGCAATGCTTCATCACACCCCTCGTGGGCTCAAGGCCTGAAGGTGCTTTTGCATTTCCATATTTCCATTGCTTACTTTTTTTTTTTGCAATCCAGTTGGCATCTTCTTTCGTCGCTGTAAGCCCAGACGAGCTTGTTTGTCCCTCTTATCCAAAACCTGCTCTAATGGATCTGCGTGCAAAGCTGTGTCTTTACACCCCAGCCCAACTCGGTGCAAACCCGCTGCAGAATCTCAGCGGCAGCCCCAACAGAGCAAAGCCCGCCTATTAACTAGTTTAGCAATGAAGCATTGTCCTCCAGGAAGAGGTCCCTGTTCTGAAATTCTTGCTAAAAGCATCTAACACAAACTGGAAGCCAAGACTGTGTGTAACAGTTAATAACAAGAGCGTGCTGCCAGGAATTGATTCAAATTGTTATGATTTGCTGTTGAACAAGCTATTGCCTTGATTTCTCAGCAAAGTTCAAGTTTACAGCGGACTGATTAGTCCCGCTAACATTCCTGAAGCACCTACCGTTGTATGAAATTTTATTAAATTGCCAGCATCGACGGCTGTTCAAAGTTTGTGCGCCTTATTGCAATTGATGACAGCAAAATAAGGAAATAAAGAAAGGGGGAGGGAGGGGAACTCTGTTTGTTAAGGTTTTTTCTTTTTCCTTTTCAATAAAATGTCAACTCCATTATATAGATGTCAACTCCATTACTGTAATGCTCCCTCCGTAACCTCAACATGTAACTATCTGCTAATAAAACAAGTTCCTCAAAGGGAGTGCCGAGGGCAAGCATACCCGCCGTAGGTTTCAATCTCTTTAAGAAAATGCCTGTTTATCCCTGTAGTCACAAATACCATTTTCATTATTCTGTTTTTCCTGGTTGCCTTTGTCGCCCCAAAATAAAAACCTGCTCCTTATCCTAAGGAGCCCGCGGTGGTCACGGACCTGTTCTCGTTATAGGAGAAGCCAGAAAATACAAAGAGCAACACCCAGCCTGCCGGCAGGGCCATAAAAAACCTGCGTTAGGCAGCAGCAAAGATGGGAGGAACAGAGGAGCAGCTGCCCTGGGGTCCTGCTCCAGCTGGGAGACCCCCCACGTGCCACCAAACCCTCTGAGGGACCTGCCCCGGGAAAGCATCCCCCAAAACCAGCAGGATCCAAAAGCCTGGGCATCCCTACAGGCAGCCCATGCTGTAACCAGCAGCAGCAGCAGCCGCCCACGGGCACTTTCAGCCACGTCACTGAACCCCTCGAGGGGCTTAGACAGGTTGGTGTGATCGTCAGGTCAGGATACAGCTGGGGAGAGATGATGGGTGTATGAAACCAGGGGCTGCTTGTAAGCACCATTCCCCCACCGCTCATTTTTTTTAAAAAAAATAATCTGGTTTTAAATAAACAAAAAAACCATGATGGGGGAAGACCCTCACCCTTGCCCAGGCAATAGCTGCGAGAAGCTCGGAGGAAGACAGATTTCCTCCCACAATCTCAGGTTTGTTGGCTGTACACATCAATACGAAGACAAAGATGAGTACATATTTAAAAAAAGAATAAAGAAATCCATTCCAGAATGGGAGCTGTTTAGATAATTGATTTCCCTTGGACTTACAAGCACTAAATAACACCCACTGAGCCACATCTCCGAGATAACCTTTTCCTTCAAATCTCTCTTCCAAAGGATTGGCCTTTGACAGAGGCATCTTTCAAAGTGCAAATCTAGCAAGCTTTAAGCCAGCTCATAGGTAAGACCTTTCTGAAAGAACGCGATGATGATTCCTCAAGCAATTATTTTTTCTTAGTATCCTTTGCATAGAGAGAGCTAATTAACTGCCTGCCAGGTTCTGCAGATTCAGAGTGAAAAAAATGAAGTAGTACAAATGTCATAATTAATTAGCAGTTTAATGCTAGAATGAACATAGCAAAGGTGCCATAAATATTCAAGTGCCAGGACCTCCACACCAGCGCGTGCTCGCTGTGCAAGGGGATGTTGTTGGGGATTTCGCGTGCCAGGGACCGCCCCAAACTGCCATCCCTTAGCCGTAAGCTCAGCTGGAATCAGAGGAAGGAGGAATAATCCATCACGTCCTACCTTTGCGGTGGCCGCCTTCCCCCGAGGAGCCGCGCAGGGGAAGCTCACGCCATCTCCGCTGCTTTGACCCCTGCACCGCCGCAGGCTCTGCCCCGCTGGGTCCCGGGGCTGGTTTGCACGGCCCCAAACCCCGCTGCTCTCCAGAGAGGCAAGCTCAGTCCTACCTTTCCCCTCCTGCCATTGGGACGCTTTGGTTCTGTATTTTTAGCGAGCACATCGGTGACAGCGGGCATCAGCCAGCTTCCTTCCCAGGGCCTCTCCACACCGGTCCCCCCTCGCACGGGGCAGATACGACGACACAGCCCCGAAGCCTTCAGGAGCCTCACGCGGGCAGCAATCCCGCCCCATGGATGGAAGAGGAGCACACCAGCACGCAGAGTTACCAGCTTCTCCACGGACCAACACAGACGGGGGGGTTAGACCCGGGTCAGACCTAGTGCCCTCCAGCCCAGGAGGCACGATGGAGCAGCCCAGCCACGGGTCCCACCCTAAAAATAAGTGACCCTGGGGCTCAGGCAGAGTTCCCACCCTGAGTGGGCAAAGAGCTCTGGAGAAGAGCAGGCTCCTGCTGGACAAAAAAACCAAAAAACCAACCAAAAAACAAAGGCGAGAACTTACACATGTCCATGGCTCCTCTCACACGTGGCGCCCAGGCACCCACGGCTCCCCCCTCTTCCCCATCCACCTGCGGGAAATCTTCAGGGGGAAAGAGTAAACAGAGAGACGAAGCCACTCTGCCAGGCACCCGTCCCCAGAGCATCCCAGGCAGCGGTGCCATCGCTGCCATCTCCTCGGCTTTGCTGGCTATGGAAGGCAATGCTGCTTTTTAAGTCTTTTTTTTTTCTTCCTTTTTTTTAATGCCACTATCACTTTGCAGACTGCAACTCCATGGTGACAAGCACCACCAGGAAACCTGTGACACGCGCGGGTCAGAGCCTGCACAGCACGTGCGGCAGCAAGGGAAGAAAACAATGAACTGGAGCAGTAACCCAGGGTGTGAAAAGAGAGGATAGCCTTGAGGATGAGAAAACACAGAGCTGAGAAGAGAAGGTCCTTAACTTAAGTTTTCTCTTTTTTTAACCTAATGAAATTTTTTATTAACACAATCTGGAAGAGGCCAGCACCTCTTAAACACCTGCTTGGATGCTTTGTTCAAGCATCAGACTTCTCTTTCCTTTGCCTCCGCTGTTTTAACATGCCTGCCCCATCAGCAGCATCTTTCAGCACTTCCAAAAAGTGACGTTTTCAGGTTGTTTTTCCCCCCCCCGAAGTGCTGCCTCCTGCAGGTGAGAGCAGCGAAATAATAGCTCGGTTATGTTCATCAGTCCTTAGGGTACCACGCAGCGCAGAGCTCAGCCTGTGAACGCGACTCCTGGGGATGCAGCAGCCTCCTCCCGGCGCCCCCCGGGAGGGCATCAGCAGGGCACCCACTCCCCCACAGCCTCCCAAACCAAACCAGCCTGGGATCCAGGCAAAGGTGGCTGCACCCACGGGGACGTCTCTGGAGGCAACCTGGGAGATGCCTTTCACCGCCGCTCGCCCACGTGAGCACAGAGCTGGTCTCCCCCAGGTTCACATCGTTCGTAAAGAGTTTGACCAGCCCCTCGCGGCGGTCCTGACCTGCGACAGCTCGGGCTGCTCACTGCCCCGCTCTGCTCTCCTGGACTCGGATCGCCTCCAACCGGGCTGCGCCACAACCTTTCATACGCGTCGAGCCACAGGACGCTAAGCCACAGACTCACGGGCTACACGAATCCGATCCAAAGAGCGGCTGTGTGGCTGTGCAAGAGGCTGGCCCTTTACAGGAACAGCGCGGCGCCTTCATCGGGCTACTGACCCGGCTGAGCCGGGCAGGGCAGCGCAGCAGAGGATGGTGAGATGGTAACGTGGCTGCCCAGCGCTCGAACCAGAGCTGGCTTCACCCCAGCGGGATTTATAAAGGTATTTCAGTATCCGGAGATGCAGACAGGCACGGGTCAGTACCGACTGCAGAGGGCATGGGTCCTCTGGGTGCACGGATCGATCCGGCAGCGTGCGACTGCAGCCTGAAGCCCCCGATGCCCTTGCAGAAACCACATTCCATTTCAGAGCATGACTCCCATTGATTTTTTTTTTAAAGAGGGTTTACGGTCCTTCATGAGGTCCGAAACCCCCACTCACAGCACACAAACCGTCAGGCAGCCTGGACACCCCCGAGCAGGCACAGGATAACCTCACGGGAAACCTCCCTCTGCACCAAAGGGCAGAGAAGTGAGGCGACCAGGGCAGAGAGCCGCTCTCCGGCCACAGACCACCTTGCACCCCCCCACCAGCCACCCCAGCTCTGCCCAGGCCGTGTGACAGCATTCGGACCCAAGCTCAGTTCAATTAATTAGTTTCCAGTGTTGCTCCTTGATTCCTGGTGGCCAATCCCGCCAGTCACCTTACACGCACCTCGGGGGAAGCATTTTGTCATTTAATGGGAAGGAAAAGTTCAGACATGATTTCTTCTCTAGAAAACCATCTGTCTGGTGGCTCCATCATCCCCTTCTGCTTTCTTACAAACATTTGCTGGTTTATTCTGCACGCTCCAGTCCTCCCACGGCAGGGAGCATCACCGCCGGTGCTTGCCCGATGCCAGCGACCCCGGGGCCCTACGCACAGCAAGCAGGGAGAGCCGAGCCGGAGAAGCCGGCGGGGGTGCCGGGGTGCCACGCGCTATCCCAGGCACCCTGACTTGAGGCGATCCAGCGGCCAAACTGGCTGCCACACCACGGCTCCATCCCGGCGAGAAAGCTCTGCCACGACGGGGAGTGAGCCCAAAGCTGCCCCGGGGGTACTGCTCTACTGCGTGGGAGCCCCGCGGACCACCTTCCTTCACTCTCCACATCTCCGGGAAACCACCCACTGCCCCTTGCTGGGTCTCGCACCCACGCCGCTCACCAGACACGCTCCTACTCCACAGGGCTTGCACGGAAACTCTTCCTCCAAGACTCTCCCACCCAGGCTCAGCCTCGTCCATCGAGGTTTTCTCCCCCTCTGCTTGCCACCTTGCTCTGCTCAGCCTCCCGGAGCCAGGGCCCTGAGTAACTATGGTTACTTCTAATTGTACGGGGAATATTATTCCGACTTCAAAGGTAACGGAGAGGATCCATCAGAAAGTCTCTCTACGTTGTGATTTCCTCACACAGTATCTAAATCTAACCCAAAGAGTCACCTTGACCACACGCTGACATAAGGACGCCAACAAAAGGAATCAGGAGATGTCATCGAATGAGTAGAGAGGTTTTTTTCATCTTTTTTTTTTTTTCCCTTTGCAAAGGCCACCCATGTGTTGCTAAATGCCTATCTGGGGCTTTGCCTAGAGCCAGCTCTCTGTCTGAAGACCCTCTACCTTCTCAGCCTACTATCCAGGCTGGGTACGGGCAGCTTTGAGCCTCTAACCCTCGCCGTTAACACGCAACATTTCGTACGGTTTGCCAAATCAACCACCTGCAACAGGCACTCCTGGCCACGCACGCGGACCCGTGGCCGAGGGTCTTCCTGCGCCCCAGAGGGGTTTCCCCTCCCGAGGGGAGGGCAACACCCAGCGCCCTGGAGCCCTCCCGCAGACCGGGGCTCAGCAGCGACAGCAAACACCGGGACAAAGCGGGGGGCAGGTTCACAAACCAGCGACCACGTCAGACCTGACAAAGAGCTCAGCTCTCTCACCCAGGCACCCGAGAGAATGCACACAGGGAGAGAAAAATGAGTGAAATCCTTAAGTAAGGGGGCTTGGGGGAAACACAGAGCCTTCTTTAGCAGGGGGAAGAAGCCACATGGATCTGGGTAGCCTCCACATCAGCGGAAAGATCTCTCCTGGATGACAGAGGACGCATCATTAAAGTTCACCCCAGAAGCGTAACGGAGCCCCGGCGCCCCGTGCACACATCTAACCAAGCTGCCAGGGGCCACGGTGACGTTTGGTAACCCCCCCGCCCGCGCCAAGCACAGCCCAGGCACCGCACGTGGGCGGACAGAGAGACACGTCCCGTGGGAAAGGGCCCCCCTTCCACGGGGAGAGGCGGGTGGGAGCAACGCGTGCCAGGAGGAAATTTTAAACGGTGACACAAAACACCCCGAGCAGTAAGCCAGGAGCCCGGATTTTACCTGCGTTCCCTTGCAGGGAAATCATCGCGCCCCACGCAGCGCGGCGACGAGGAAAGCCGGCCTCGTTATTCAGCGCTACTAATTAAAAAGGAAGGGAAAACAATACGGAATAAAAGAACACTATTATCAACAAAGGGAGAAGGGGAAGTTGGCCAGGAGGCTGCAGCACAGCACAAAGGAGCCCGCAGAGGCACAAGCCCGCTGCTAGCCAGACGCAGCGCAGGGTTCAGTGAACCTCGCAGAAAAGGCTGCGATGCCAAATAAATATTTACATTCTGGTATTTGAGGAAAAGCTGGGTGAGGTGCCGCTGTCGCACAGCGCCGGAATATTTTCTACTACATCAATAATTAGAAAAACATTAAAAGGAGCTCTTGGGTATTTCACTTAACCGGGAGGAATAACGTTCCCCACACCTGAGCGCCCCACAGGAGACAGCTCTGTTCACACCACCACCGTGTTTTTCTCACCAGAAACTTTTCCCAGCCAGCTCTGAGGACACAGGACATTTACCCGGGATCTCTGCAGGTGGAAACATCCCCTTCCAGAGGCAGGAAGAAACAGCTTGTGCTTCCACGTCCGCAGGAGCTGCCACCGGAGCCCCGCAGCAGGGAGGCAGAGCCCACGGCAGCTCCCAGGGAGCACCTTCCCCTGCCCACAGGCCTTAATGAGCCCCACGCAGGAGTCAATCAAGGCTCCTAATAACCGCCCGCATCTGTGCCTGCCGTGACTCACCCCCACGGGCTGCCAGCTCGGCGGCACGGCACGAACCACCGGCAAGAAACGCCAGAGCCGGGGGGCCGGCAGCAGAGTCGGTGCCCCTTCGTGTGCAAAATGGGTCAACAAGCTCGTCGTCATTTCAGTGGGGGGGAAACGTGCTGCGCGGGGGTAACTGCTGATATCAGGCCCGAGGGATGCAGGGAATACAGAATCATCCCGTGTAACCCTCATTAAGGGGTCAGCGACTGATCTCGGGCCATAGCTGCGCCTCCTGCCAACCCGCGGGGGGTTTCCGGAGGGGCTGGTGCTGCTCAGCATCTTCTCCAGTGGCTTGGAAGAGAATCTGACAGGGCCGCTCGTGTTGTCAGCCACCCTCCAAATGAACAGCGTGGTAAACGCCCCCCGGGACAGTCGCCTTCCAAAGGGTGACGGGACCCAAGCAGCACCCAGCCGCGCTCGCGCACCGGGGGGTTTACGGCACCCAAACACGGCGTCCGTGTGCCCGGGCATCAAGGGCAGGGGAGGGATGAACCCCGGGTGACGGGATGGCGCGGCCCAGGCCCCCAGCCAGGACGGGGCAGGCGCAGACACGCGGATGAACGTGCCCCGGCTCGGCAAGGCCGTGCCTCCCGGGAGCGGCGTGGCGGGAGGGACAGGCGAGGGCTCGGGAGGCGATTTCAGCCCAACGCGCGGCATCTGTGAGGCGCTGCAGACGCCCTGCCCGCCGCAGGTGCTGGGAAAAGGGGCGAGAAAGGTTCCTCAGCAACAAAGGCCCGAGGAAAAAAAAAAGAAAAAAAAAAATATCCATCTAGCAAGCAGGACTGTCAGGGAAGGATTTGACAAGTCCAAATGCGTCTGGTGGTTTTTTTGCCCAAAAAGTAATATAAGGAAAACCTACAGTCACAAGGAGAAATATTCTAGAGGGTCACCGTCTGATGGCAATTGTGATGGTGTAAAGAGAGGCGGCACGCAAGGAGCCCTGAGGGTGGCTAGACGTCAGGTGCAGAGAGAACACCACCCCCATACTTTAGCACAAGCAACCCCCCTCCCCGAATCTGCGACAAAGCCTCCTGCTGCGGCCGCGTCCCCTGCGGTGGCACGGCGTTCTGCCGGCAAGCACCCCCTGCCCCGAGCAACCACCCCGGCCGTTAATCCCTGCCCACGAGCCCTTCCCGAGCGCTTGCTTTGCCCTGGAAAGGGAGACGCGCACCCACCCGGGCGCAGGCAGCGGGACCAACAGCAGGAGCAGACATCTCTTTACGCCACTAAAATATCTCTCTTTCCCCGTGAACGGGCCGTTTAGCGACACTTAAAACTACTAAATCTGGGGTTTATGTGGAAACGATTTGAGAGCGCACTGGAAACCCCAGGTTCCTTTTTCAATCTAAAAACGTCTTTAGAAAGCAATTCTTGAAGCCTCCATTTCCAAGACCCTTTTAATCTCTGCAAATTATTGGTAAGAGCTGAATCAAGGCAAACTGCCATCAACTGTGATCACAACACTGTAACCGGGCAATGAGCGACTATCGCTGATTATTTAGAAGAAACTATTGCTTTTAGGCAAGCTGCCACAGAAATAAATTAGCATTTATACTGGATTATTGAAAAACGCGCAAAAAAAAAAAATAAAAATCCGCCTCTATCTATATGTCAATTGTGTCTTGCCAAGGTCAATATCTGTACTGTAATAGGCACGGTCTGAAATAGCAAGAACAACTTATGTGTGGAAATGAGCACCGTACGGCCAAAATATGTCATTATTATCAGAGAGACAAACTGGTCTCTGAAATAACATCTGCGCTCCCTCAGCTTTAACTAAAGGTGACCCTCTGTGGAAGGTGTGTAATCAAGAAGCCAGGAAAATAATTCAAAAAAATTAAAATCTAATAGTTTGACTTCTCGGTAGGTTCTTTCCTATCGCTGCCGGCCTTATTGCATTTGTTATGTCTTTTTTGAAAAATCTTCATTTGAAACTACTTGGCTTGAAATCTGAAGCTTGATCTTCCCAGGGTACCCAAGGACACGGTCCATTTTTGTGTGGCCCTTCCAGGTAATGACTGATGAAGTTAGAAAAACACACAGTCTGTAAATGAGAGTGATTTTAAGGGATTATTTTTTGTGAAACATTCGCCGTACCGCTACGATTTTCTTTACCACTGGTCCAGCACGCTCTAACGAAACGAAACATCTTCTCCCCGTCAGAATATCCAGTCACCGAAGTTGAACTGGAACAAAGGAGCCCGCTGGGTTTCTGCTGGAGTAAAGCAGCAAAGGGACCCACCACCTCGATACTTCATTTCAACGGGGACCAAATACCCGACGCTGACCCTGGCAGAAGGCTCCGTTTCAGGGACGTTAGGATGCCCGCGTTAAGGCATGATGAAAGCCTTCGTTACAATGTTATGTTTTTTATAAAAATAACCCACGTGCTACTGATGTGGGAAAAATTCTGGGGCGTTTTCAGTGTAAAACAGACATGAGGAATGCTGCTGGCTGCGTTGCTTTCGGCTCCCCCCAGGCTGTGCTTCCCCTTCGGCTTTGTAAGGGGGTGCAGGGAGCAGCAGCCTCTGTCCCGGGGAATCGGGGCGAGGGGTGTCCCCAGGGCGAGGGGTGTCCCCGGGGCTCTGGAGGAGCCAGCGGGCAGGAGATGGAGTCAGTCCCTGCTGCACCCCAGGGACCCGCCACAGACCTCGAGAGCCCACCCGGCCCCGTCACCGGCGAAACGCCCCGCGTCGCCCCTCGCCCCAGCTCCCCCAGCAGGACTTTGGCCGTGGCTGCTGTGTCCAGGGTCGTTTTCCCACCGGCTCGCCCTTCCTGGGCTGCTCTCCCGCTGGGCAGAGCCCGCCGTGTTGCGCGCAGGGTCCCAAGTTAAACATCTCGGTGCAGAAGCGGAGGCCGCAGGCGCGTCAGCCGTGCCCACCTTGCTTGCGCCAGACCCCCGAGACGCGGGTCGCACCTGCCAGGCTCACGTGCACGGGGCCAATCCTGCTCAGCCCTTCACCTGGTTTCTGCCTGGTTGTCACCAAAGCAGCGCCGAGCCCCCTGTGAGATCCCAAACCTCCTCCCGCCCCAGGAGCTTGCAGGGGATTGTCCCTGGGGCACCAGGAGCAGCCTGTGCCCTCCGCGGTGAGGAGCAGGAACGCCGCTCACCACCTCTCCCGGCCGAGCCCCGGCCACCCACCGACCAGGGTCCCACCTGCGCAGAGCCGGGGCTGCTGCAGGGTCCTTGGTTTGCCAAGCCGGTGCAGGTTAACCCCAGGGCTGTTTCCCTGCAGGGCTGACCGGGGTCCCCCTCCCTCCTCCCGCCTGGCTGGGGGGTCTGGGTGAGGCTCAGGCCCTGATCCCAATCCATCGGGGCGATGCCACCTGCACAAAAGGGCACCTCTAAGTCTGGAGAGGATGGGGGTTCCAGCAGCTCCAAAGGTGACAGAAAACTCTCTTCAGGAAAAAAAAACCAAACCAAAAACCCCACAAGTCTGTCAACCTTTTGAGGAAGACTCTGGTGAAGTAAGAGCTGAGCTCAGACGATGCTCAGCAGCGCAGAGCGCGGTGCGGCTGTACCCTCGGCACCTGGGAATGCCACGGGCACTGGGGGGTCTGCTGCAGGGCCCCGTCCCTCGGGGCGAGCGGGGAGAGCTGGGCCCCCCGCGCCGGGGTGCCCCGATGGGCAGGCGGGTCTCGCTGGTGGGGGCAGAGCGCTGCGAGACGGGTGGCAGCTGACCCTCTGCGCCGCTCCCAACGGCGGGCAGCGACGGAGGGGGTTTACATGGTTTTGTGACGCGGACGGGGGGAAAACAGGCGCAGGGGAAAATAACGCAGGTGCCAGGAATTGTGCCTGAACCGTGGGAAAATTGCGACTGAATGAAGGGGTGCAGGTAAAGCTGGTGGGGAGCGGGAGTTTCCGAGAGGAACGGGAAGAGCAGTAGCGCACGCAGAGGTCTGAACCTCTTTACTGCCCCGCACCGGGGGTCTTCAGAGTTTAAGGGTGCGAGCACAAACTTCAAGAAGCAGAACTGTCTTCTCTCTGATTTTTTATCCTTTATTTTTCTTTGATAAGCACCGCGGTGCTGAAGGTGCTTTGCCCAGCAGTTCTCCCCAAAGGGATCAGGGAAAAGCTGGGGTTTGGAGAGGGGGTGGGAGGGGAAGGGTCCGGTCCCGAGCTGTGGGACACCCCTGGCTCCCCAAAACGGGGCTCAGCCCCTCTCGGAGCGGGGCACGGGGAGGGTGGCCAGCGCCTGCCCAGGCCGGCCCAGGGGCAAACAGCGGGAGCGGAGGGCCGCACGCCCGGGGTGCAGCGCAGGTGCCGCTCACCGCACGCGCCGAGTTCCGTCCGTCTGTACAGAAAGCGCAGCTTTGCTGGTCCCCACCCGTGGGGGCTGTGCGCGGGTGGGCTGGCACCCCGGGGCACCCCACGGCACCCCGGCCCGGCTGGGCGCGGGGCAGGCAGCCCCAGAGAGTGCAGGCAGGTCGGGAGCAGCGTGCGGCCGTTCGAGAGGGAGCGTTTACCGGCGAGGCAAACCCACGGGCTCCCGCGGGGTCTGTGCGGGGTCAGCTCGCTGCTGCGGAGCTCGCCGCCCGCCCGGCCGCGCTGTATAGGCGGAGCGCCTGTACCCGCGCAGAGATGCGCGGAGCTCTGCCCGCCGCCCCGTCGGGTCGCCCCCCGGGCAGAGCGAGCAGGGACGGCCCTGCAGCACCCCACGGCCCCCCGGAGCGGGCAAGCGGCGCGGAACCCCGCTGCCCCGGCCCGGGGGGAGGGGGGGGGGGGGCGGGGGGAAAGTTTGGCCGCGGGGTCTGGCTGCGCCCCGTCCTCTGAGCCTGCAAAGGGCCGCCAAAGAGCCCCCGCAGCCCCCTCCGGCCGCCGGGAGCGGCAGGGGACGGGCAGGAGGCAGCTCGGGCCGCTGCCCCCCCGCCCCCCCGCCGGCCGCCGGGTCCCGCCGCAGAGGCCGGGGAGAGCCCCCGCCGGGGGCACGGCCGGCCCCGAGGGAGCATTTCGTTGTCGCAAAACCAACGAACAAACGAACGACGACCAAAACAAACAAACAAAAAACCAACCAAAAAACCCCAAACCAAACTAAACCGCAAACGAAGCATCGTCCCTAAAAGGGCACCGGGCGCTGCGCGGGTCCCCGCCCGGGCCCGCACCCCGGCGGGAGGGGCTCCGGGGAGTGGCGGCCCCGGGGCTCCGTCCCGCTGCCTTGTCCCGGCTCGGAGCCGCCCGTTTCCCCGGCTGCTGCCGTCGGGTCCGCGCCGCAGCCCGTCGCGCTGCCCCGGGGGCGGCTTATTTCGGGGGACACAGGCAGAGAGGTGCGCTCCGTGCCCCCCGCCCCTGCCGCGCAGCGCACCGCGGGAGCGGGGGGGGGGAAAGGGCAGGTACTTACGGGCGAGGGCCGCGGGGCTCGGCCCGGGCCGGGGCCGCTCGGAGCCGCTCCGGCGCTGACCCGGGGCCGCCGGGCTTAAGAGCCGTCCGGCGGGCGCAGGACAATGGCCGGGAGGAGGGGGCCGGGGCGAGCGGCGGGAGGCGGGGAGGGGACGGGGCCGCCCGCCGCCGCTCTCCCCCGCCGGGCGCGCTCGCTCCGCCCCCCCGCGTCTGGCGTAAACCCGGCGCCCGGCTAAAAGAAACGGCGAGCTACCGGCGAGCTACCGGCGCCCGGGGCTGGTGGCCGCCGCGCCGCGCCTCGCCCGCGCACGGCTCGCCGGTGCCGGCGGCAGCCCCCCGGCGCGGCCCGGCCCGTCCCATCCCGGCCCGTCCCGCCGCGCCATGTCGCTGAGCCCCAAGCACACGACGCCCTTCTCGGTCACCGACATCCTCAGCCCGATGGAGGAGAGCTACAAGAAGTTCGGCGGCATGGACGGGGCGGGCGGGCTGGGCGCGCCCCTCGGGCCCTACCGCCAGCCGCCGGTGCCCGCCGCCGCCGCCGTGCCGCAGCACGTCGTGGCGGGCCCCACCGGGGCGGCCGCCTACCACATGCCCCACGGCGTCTCCCAGTTCCCGCACGGCGCCGTCGGGGGCTACTGCAACGGCGGGCTGGGCAACATGGGCGAGCTGCCCGCCTACCCCGAGGGGATGCGGAGCGGCGCGGCGGCGGGCGGCGGCTGGTACGGGGCCGGCGGCGACCCCCGCTACTCCAGCAGTAAGTGCGGGCGCGGGGCGGCGGGCGAGGGGCGGCGGGGGGGGGGCGGGGAGAGCCGCTGCTCCCGACGGGGCGGCCGCCGGCGCTGAGCCGCCTGTCCCGCTCAAGTCTCCAGGTTCATGGGCCCGTCGGCGGGGATGAACGTGGCCGGGATGGGCGGCCTGAGCGGCATCGCCGAGGGCGCCAAGGCCATCGTGCCGCTCCACGCGGCCCCGCGGAGGAAGAGGAGGGTGCTCTTCTCCCAGGCGCAGGTCTACGAGCTGGAGCGGCGCTTCAAGCAGCAGAAGTACCTGTCGGCGCCGGAGCGGGAGCACCTGGCCAGCCTGATCCACCTCACCCCCACGCAGGTGAAGATCTGGTTCCAGAACCACCGCTACAAGATGAAGCGCCAGGCCAAGGACAAGGCGGCCGCCCAGCAGCTGCACCCCGACGGCGGCGGCCTCTGCCAGCAGCACTCGCCGCGCCGCGTCGCCGTGCCCGTGCTGGTGAAGGACGGCAAGCCCTGCCCGCCGCCGGGCAGCGGCACCCCGGCCCCCGGGCAGCCCGCCCCCCCGCCCCCCGCCGCCTCCGCCGGGGCGCTGCCCGCCGCCGCCCCCGCCGCCCACCCGCACCCCGGCTCGCTGGGGCAGGCGGCCGACCTGGAGGAGCTCTCGCCCAGCCCGCCGGCGCTGCACGGCCAGGTGCCCCCCCTGGCCCCCATGGACTCGGCCGGCGTCGACTACAACGGCGGCATGGTCAGCCCCAACCTGCTCTACGGCAGGACGTGGTAATCATCCTTCCCCCCCCCCTCCACCCCCCGCCCCGCCCCGGCGTCGCCCCCGCCCTCCGGGACCGGCCCCGACGGCCGCCCCGGCCCGGCCCGGCCCGGCCCAGCCCGGCGAGGGGCTCGGCGGCACCGACCTGCGGGGAGCCCCGACGGCCGCCCGTGGGCCCGGCCCCCACCCCCAGCCCCCCGGCCCTCCGGCCTCGCTTCGTTTTTTTCAGACTTTCCGGGTTTTTCGGAGCTCGGAGCCGCGGGCAGAGCCGCAGCGGGGCGGGCGCGGGGCCCGTGTGACCGCGGGGCCCGGTGCGGGTGCGTGGGTTCGCGGCTCCGTGTCCCGTCCGCCTTCGTGCCGCTGAGATCCGCCCCGACGGGGCGCCCGGCCGGCGAGGGGGGGTGTGTGGGGTGTGGGGGGGTGTGTGGGGAGAACCGGGGGGCGGCCGGCGGGGCTCGGGGCTCCGCTCCCGGTCTGGCCCCGCTCCCCCGCGGCCGGGCACCGGCAGCCAAACCCGAACGCACCCCGGAGCCCGCGTATACCTTACAGCCCCGTTGAACGCGAACAATAAATCTTCTGAAGTGCAACTTATCTCAGCAGAATTAATTTTATAAGGGTGCCCCTGAAGTGCAATTTCATTATTATTTGATTGAAGGTAAATTGAATTGTAACTCAAGGTCGAGGAGGCGGCGAGCGGGGCGAGCGGCCGCTGCCTTTTGGAGGACGGGGAGCGGCTGGAGCAAGAAAATAAACCAAATCCAAGCCTGGCAGCGGCGGAGGGTGTTTTGGCAGAAGAGCTCTCGAACGCCGGTGCTCAGATTTAAGGGGGGAAAACGTTTTTATCGTTATTATTAATTATTGCTTAGGAAATGAATGTACGCGCGTGGACACGGTGCGCGTCCCGCGCAACCGCCGCGAAGACGGCGCCGCAACCCCCGGCACCTCGCTGAGCTTCCGACCAGCTGCGGAGATCACCGGGAGCCCGGGGAGTCCCGGGGCTGGACGCCGCTTCCCCGCCGGGAGAGGGGGGGGATCGGGCCCCGCAGCCGCCGGGGCCGCCGGGCTGGAGGAGGAACGACGGAGAACGGGTTTGTCCCCTCGCCTCTTCCCCGAGGAAATCCAGCACACCGGGAAACGCATCTCGGAAGTTTCCGGCAATTTTTCTTTCTTTTATTTTTAATTTTTTATTTTTAATTTTTTTTTTTTAAACAATAAAAGGAAACGTTGTTCTCAAGAGTTGGCTGCTTCGTTCTCGGGGTACGTACGGATGCGGTCTGACCGCCCCTGGACAACCCCCAAACCCCCCGTTTTTCCACCTTCTTCCCAGCCGCTCCGAGGATTTCGTTCCGCGCCCCCCCGCCTCTGCCCCCGCTCCGCCATCCTCGGGGGGGGGGGGGGCTCCGCCGAACCCCAACCCCTCCGGGGCTCCCCAGCCTCGGCGGCCGCCGCGGCTCCGCGCCGCTCCCGGTTGCGCCGTGAAGGAACGGTTCTGGGACGGAAAAAAACGGATTTCGGCCGCTGCGAGCCCAGGGACCGGCGACCGGCCCCAAGAGCCACCCCAGGGCCGGGAGGAAGCGGGGGGGATCCCCGCCGTGCCCCTCCCGACGGCCGCCCCGCGGGGACCGCTCCCTCGGGGGACGGGGCGATGCACGGGGACCCCCGCGGCTCTCCCCGCTGGCTCCCACGGGGGACGGCTTGCGGGATGGGGACGGCCCTTGGGAAGGGGATGGGTCTGAGCCCGCTGGGGTGAGTAAGCCCCCCCCCAGCCCCCCTCCAAGGCTGGTACTGCAAGGTGGGAGGCTTCAGGCTCAGCGCCGGCTTGGAAAACAAACATCATACAGAGGCAGAGCAGTTTCGGGACCGCCACGGGGGATCCTGTCCCCAAGGGCCATCCCCACCTACCCCAGCGGCTCCGGGTCCTGGAGAGCGCCGGGACGCAGCGGGGCCACACGCCCGGGCGGGGGGGGCACGGGCAGCCGCAGCGGAGGGGTGATGCTCCACGGTCAGGCCCCGCGTCCCGTCCCCGCGTGATGGTGCAGAGGAGCCGAAGGTCCCGGCCACGCACGTTGCTCCACGCACCGCTCCGAGGGTCCGGGCGGGCACCGCAGCTCCCAGGGCCGGCTCCGCTCGGGAACGCCAGCCAGCTTCGAGATGCGCGGCCGTCGGCCAAGGGAGCGAGGAGCTGGGCAGGGGGAAGTGGCAGGGACAAGCCCTCCCCAAAGCGGCCCCCCTGAACGTTTATTCAGCCCCATTTTCATACCCCTGCCCCCAAACGCGGGGAGCGAGGGACAAAAGCCCACTTGCACCCCAGGCTCATCCTCGGGAGCAGGGGGCACCTTTGGCGCTGCGAGGATGAACCACCCCGCTCCTTCCTCCAGCCTCGCACTCCGCCACCGCATTTGCATGAAAATTCACGTTCCCTGCTGGTTTTGTTCTGCTCGAAAAGCAAAATTACTTTTTTTGAGACCCAAATATTTTCCCGGCCGAGGGAGAAGGCCATTGGCGAGGGCTGATGGCGTTTCCCGGCTCTGGGCAGGATGGCAACTCTTTGCATTACAATGAAGGATTCTGCTCCACCCTCAATCACTTGAAAATAATGAATCCAGTTTCATGATTTCTTCCTCCCAAGGTTACATCGGTCTGGTCTTTTCCCTGGTTGCTGGTGATTAACATCTGGGCCCTGGAAGGAAGGAAGGGGCTGAAAAACCCGCTCCCGGCAGTGCCCTGCCTCGCCACCCTGCCTAGGGGCAACAGCAGAGCTGTGAAGTTTATCGATGTATACGATACGTGTGTTTAATGGCAAACCACGGAAAGATGTCGTATTAGCGTTAACCGCTGCTCATTTAACTGGATGCTCTCACCGTTACTTTTTTTTTTTGATTCAACAAAGATTTTAAACGCTATTGTAGAGGCTGCGCAGAATTATTTCCCAAGGAATTAATATCAATGTGTGCACACAGGTGTGGAGAAAAGATACAAACACGTTCTGGAGGGAGTCGGAAGTAAACCACTCGATGCTGCTCAGAATTTCAAAAGCCACTTTATAAAGCAAATAAAAATATTTACTGATTTGGTACACTGACATGGAAAATCCCTAGAAAGAGTGCTAAAAATGAATGGAAACTCTGTACTTTGCAGCTATTTTAAATTATATATCAAAACAGACAAGTACACCTTCCGTGCTTGTTTATGTTACAATAACAGTGTCAAAAACAGGCACAAGTTGTAAAAGTTGAAATGTTTTACTTCAAAGTCCAAAAAAAAAAAAAAAAAAAAAAAAATCTCCTCTCTCTGCGAGAAATTCGAGGAAGCATCTCTGACAAGGAATAGCGCCAGACGTGTCCTCAAACACCGCGCTCCGCAGGCTGCCTGCTGTGTCTTCCCCCGGAGTTAATAAAATCCGATTTCTGGGCATTCTTTAAAACTCCGTGTCTGTTTTCAGGCTCTTCTGTGTGAAGTAAAGGATGTTTGGAGTTCAGATTGACAGGCCCGGCTAAGCACAGCTTGGATACGTACTAAAGACAAAACAGCACTCCTACCTCATCAAAAGTCTCACGGGCAAATTAGCAAGTCTAGTTTACTGGTCTTTTGAAATACGCTATTTCCAAGTGACATAGCCCCCCCACAAAAAAAATAATCAGTTCGGTAAGAAATGTGCACATTTAAAACGAGTATCATAGTTTAAAAACTACAGGGATGTTTCTTAAGGATTCCATTTCTTTCCCCCCTCCAAATAATAAAAGAACAAAACCCAAAAAACCCGGACATTTTCTATACGTTTTAAAAAAAAGTCAAGAGCTAATTCCAGCTGTATCTTCCTGAGGGCGGTGGCAGCGGGTAGGGCCTCCCGGGGCCGTATGCCTACAAACAAACAAAAGCAAGCATTTATTTTTTGGATTAACATCACAGTAAACACGTTGGGCAAGCTTCAGGCGCCATACAAAAATGAAACAATACATCCTTTGCACAGCAAGGTACCCCGGGCAGAGCCGAACGCCTCGTACCGGCGTTTGCAGATGCTCTCCTGAAAACACCAGCTTTAACCTCCACGGCTCTGAACAGCCCCGGCCTCGGCTCCCGGCTGTACCGCGCTCCTCAACCAGAAATAAATTCGCTGAGGACGAGTTACTTCCGAGCTGTGAGCCCTGCGCAACGCCGGCAGCAGACAGGCACGGAGCGCTGAGGCCACGCACACACGCACCTGGAGGGCAGATCTGAAATGCAAATTTTTAATTCCTAGGGAAAGGTGGGCTCTGCCGCCGGTACGCTCGTGCTTTACAGCAAGCAATGCTGTCAGAGGCGTGCTCGTGGACTAAAGTATCAACCCGAGCTGCGCGGCGCCTGCACGCCCTTTGCAGGAATAGCCAGGTTTATATTTTGTTTGGGGTTTTTGGTGGGTTTTTTTAGAGGAAAAAATAATTTCCCTTGACTACCAGTTTTCTGTTTTAGTTGTAAGCAATCTTACGGTAAAGCAAGGCAGACATTCTTACAGATAAGGATTTTAAAGGGAAAAAAATTGTATTTGTTAGAGCAGCAGTATTTTTCAGCATTCGTTTATTTTAAATAGGTGAAAGATGCCTAAATCCCACCTTGGAAATCACTGCCAATTAGATATATTTTTGTATTTAAATTCAGATGAGGCATTCTGCACATCAACCATCCAGTGAAAAATCTGTTGGAAAATTTCATAAAAAGTCCCCCTGAAACATTTAAAATTCTTTCAAAACCTGACACACTGCAGAGACCTGAAAGTTAATTAACCGCGATGCACTAACAGCAGCTACAGGGCTTTGTTTGTGACTCGGAGGGGTTTTTGGTGGGCAGGGGACGAGGGGCTTCCTTTTAGTTCTTTGAAAGAGAAATCCACCCTTCAGCCTGTCCTGCGAGAGCGGCTGGAACAGCAGAGCAGCGAGCAAACCTGGGAGAGGGGAGGCGTCAGGCCCTGGGAAACGGCGCTCTGGCCAGGAACCCCTTCGTTACCCCGGTTCTAAAGGAGACCTGCACACCGCTTCCCCTACCAGAGGGGTTATGTTTGTAATCGATTCAAAAAAAAAAAAAAAAAGGAAACAAGTTGACTATAGCCCTTGAAAAATCCCTCCAGTTACGTAAATAGCAGCAAGCCTGTACAGAACACAGCTCCGAGGTCTTGTAAGAGCTGCACAAGGGATTTATCTGGACATTCAGCTGTGTATTACTACAGGCTAAAACAAAACTGTCAAAACACCCGCACTACACCATCAAGTTTATTCGCTGGTTTTCCGGAAGGGCTGGCAGACACCAAACGCCCACTACCACAGAGCAACCCATATCCATGGCAGTTGCATTAATTTTGTAAGCACTTGGTAGCAGCGCGTTTATTAACCTCTTCAGACCACGTTCTGTATGCTGTAAAAAAAGAATTCAGAGGTGAAAGGGACCAAAGATAATTATTTATGCTGCTATGTGTCACCACTTCCACTTGAATCCCTTTTCAAGGCTTTAAAGCTTTGCAATTTACAGGCGGCCATGCCAGATTCAATTATTGGTTTTGCACCCTAAAGCCTTTAAGGTAGCTTCTAATTTTACTCCAGTGCTGCCGGCCCCAAGGAAATAATGACACCTGAAAGTTCATTTAAAAATAACAAAATGAAAAAGAAAAAAAGGCAACAAAAATTTAAAAAGGAGATAAAAACCTGTTGGAAAGCAACACAACCACAAAGGAAATTTTTTAAGGAAGCAAGTTTCCTTGGGCTGAAAGATTTGTCCTTAATAACCATCACGTTTGTGAAGGCAAATAAAACCGTAGTCAGCGCCCAGTTTTAACTTGGTTTCAGGATCCAGCAGACAGGTCCCGTGCCAGTGACAGGTGAATTACGCTTTGGGCAAGGCTGCAGCGGTACCACCAGCCATACGCCTCCTATTTAATCGTCCCGAGAGCGGGCGAGATGCGAGGGCAGAGGTTTGCTGTCGCTGCCAGGCTGCTCTGAGACCCCGGCGTCACGAGGCAGCTCTCCAAAAGGGGATGGATGCCCTCCCTGAGCCCACACCGCCACCGCTTCTGGGAGACAATTCCTGTTGACCTTTCTGAGTCCAGCTGTAGCCGCTACGCACGAAGATTTAAGGACGGGAACAAACGAGTTTCAGCACTGATTCCTTTTGCAAATATATCCACCTACACTACCCAGGATAAAGGGGAGCGCAGAGCATGGCACAGCAGACAGACTTTGTTCAAGTATCTATTTTCCAGCCCTAATTAAATGCCACCCAGGCTCCACCAGCATCGAAATCCTCTGCTGATTTTCCTATGTTATTGCAGCAGCCCCTGTGATGGATTAGTGCAGTTACGCATGTATTCCTTTGTCTCCAGCGTTTTGGGTAAATCTGAGTAACGCAAAACGCAAGGTTTTTGAAAACTGATCCTTTCAATACACCTCATCCCAATTTGAAATACGCTTAAAACCACCACCACTGGGGACTAGCTGGGCAGCACAGCCAGGATTCAAGCCCTTCTGTCTCCCCATTAAGCCTAACGTGATCATAACCCACGCTGTCTAGTTTTGGTCATAGCCAAAACCAGTCCTGGAAGGATTTGCACTGGTAATGCCTCCCCACTGTACTTGGAGCAACAGTGCACAGTGGTATACTTGCCTTTTTCCCCTGTTTCTTGCTGCAACACCAATATGACAATCGAAAGAGCTAAAGACAATTCCTACTCCAGCCTCAAAAGCCTCCTCTGCACTAAAAATGCTTCAGGGTAGGAGTCGGCGGGGAGAAGGGAATCTCACCGCTGCTAACAAGGGCTCAGTGGAACACGAGTTTAAGAGTTGGGAGCGCTGGGGCGGGCTGCTTGCTGGCTATAGATCTTTTCAGCAGCACCCTGTAATCCTGCGGTCGGCAGACAATGCTGAGAACGGTATTAGCAGCTCACAGGCATGTTTCTGCCGGGCTTCGGTCCCGACAAGCTGAGCCAGAGAAGCACACGGCACTCTGCAAAACGCTTCCCCAAAGGCTCTTCTCTTACAAACTTGGTTTGACTGTACGTGTTTTTATCGTATCGCTTGCCTCACCCCCCACCACAACCATGGCGTGGTGCAAAAGCGGTTGCTGTAGAGAGCGGTACCAGAGTCTCCCAACCAGAACAGAACAGAAAAACATAAAGCAGACAAAGAATCAGAGAAGTGGTGAAAGTGCTGTAAGACGACTTTCACTATGCTGAATGACATTACAATTGAAATGGATCGTACTCGCAGTCCCTCCTGCATAAAGCAGACGGGGCTATCGCCCAGTACACACACTGCAGGACAGAATGCAGACCTTCGCGAAAATGCCTGTATGCTGCCAACGGCGCAGAGAAACAGTCCCAGCAATCAGGCACCAAATCTGTGATTGCGCTGGACCGCGTGACACGCAGGTCCACGCGCTGGGGAGACAGGCAGACTGGAAGAAAACGTGTAAAACCCAGAGCGTACACTAAAAAGTGACTTGTCTCGAGCACGTGTATGAGAGGTGGCTGATCCAGGTCCCAAGAGAAGGCGGATTTCAAGCAGTTTGTGCCTTAGTTTCCATATAGAGGATTGGGGAATAGTGCTGCTACCGAGCAGCTGAGTGCTCTTTCTCCTCTTTCTCCATTACTGGTCAGGAACCTTCCCACAGCTGAGTAACAGTTCTGACTTACCGAGGAAGTTTAATATAGGTATCTGAAATGTATTTTAAGCTAGTATACAGCATTGTAAATACTTAAATTTCTACTACAAGAGGATATGCAGATTATGTTTTTACTGGGAACACATGCACACAAAAATAATCGCATAAGCAAAATCACCTGCTGCTTTCAAGAACCTTTTTTATTCCGTGGTATTTTCATAAACTGGTGACAAAGTCACCTATAATTTTGGATGAGGCTCTCCTATCACGTTCACTTGTTTTCATTTAACCACACAAAGCAATTTTCACGTGTACTTTCACATATATGTTTATTTCTCCGGCTGCCAGAGTCTAACATTTGTATTTAAGTAGTTTTTCAGCTAAGAGGAAGCCAATAAACATTCAAGGGGAAAACTTAATGAAGCCGTAAGAATTTACATTACAAACATCCTGGGGAGAAACCCTCCTATCCCCAAAACGTGTAGCTGATAGATTTCCTTACAGAAGAGGAAGACTCTGGTTGAAATACTTGCCTTCAGATTATGTTTTCTCAGGCAGTAAGAAGTGTGTGAGCTGGTGGCACGCTCGATCTACTTTTAATGAGAAGCAGCGGCGGCACAGTCCTGGCATGGGCCTTTGGCCAGGGACACACACGGAGGGCTGGACAAGGCCGGGCAGCTTACCTGTCGGTGCTCTCACTGGCGAGAGAGTTACCGGGCCAAAACGGGCTGAGGAATTGCTACCTGAGCTGCATTCACCCTCCACAGCCACACACGGAGGAAGCCTTACTCGGGAGGAGAACAAAACGTGCGAAACGGGACAATGTTTTCGTACCTGTCTTCCCCTGTCCATCCGATCTTCAGGTCTCTGCGGGTAACTCATTGGTCCGCCCAGCCCCTGGTACTGACTTGGCTGGTACTGATTTTGGGATTGCAGCATGCGATTCCAGGCGAGAAGAGGAGCAGCCCCAGCAGTTCTGTGTAAAGAAGAAACACGCTGCAGCATGAACTTAGCTCCTAGAGAGAGTGTCACACCATGAATTCCTAAATTTCTATAGTCTCATGTGATAAATGATTCTATTTGCCTCAGAGTTAGCCACTGTCACATCCAGCTCTGCCTGCAGTGGTACTGCAGATGGCCGAGTCGTTAGAGATAAATGGGGTGGTGGTGGGGGGAATAATCTTCCAAGATTCTCCTCCTAAAAGGACACATTTGCTCGTTGCTTACTGCTTCACCACAGCTCGAAAGCTACAGAACCAGGTACTACCACAAGCAGCAAATTCAATTTCACAAACCAGAGAGTTTTCAAATTCCTTGGAAGGATTCTGTCCATCTTTTATTTTAGGGACAAATTCGCCAGTTCATCTGCAGTGATCTTGAACGTAGATTAAACCCCAGATATCACCAAGTTAGCTAAACGTAACACACCATCCACAGAGTAAACATGTGCGATACGGGAGAATGAGGCTTTCTTTTCTAAATGTCCAGACTCTTTCTGGGAGTCCATTCTTTCTAGTTAATTGCAGGTTGCAAATGAATTCTTACTGCGAGTATTCTGAATCTAGGGTAGGGGCCTTGGCTGCTTTTTCCCATCCATTATTCTGCTCAATATGTCAGAAGGTCTGATCGGGAAGAAACCTTTTCAAGTTCTATTGATGCCGTTTTCAATTGACCACGGTGACCTAGCAACATAAGCACTAATTGGCATGGACTGACTGACATTTGGTGTACAGTTTATATGGGAACACAAATTCAACATCCATTATAACCTAGTTTGCCATCCTAGATTACTAACAGCAAGAAATGTTTTAATTGCCTTCAAGTACCTATTCTAACATTACAATTATAAAGCAACAGGTGTAATACATCAAATCATTGTTTGATTAAAAATATTTAGAAAAATGATATAGCTATGATATAGTCTTTAAGGCTAGGCACGGGTGAGGGTACAAATTCCTTACAGAATTCACAGCAGGTTTGTTTTGCAGTACCATATATTGTTGTAAGGGAAAAACAATGGACAGTCGAGACAGTTAATCTTTTCTGACCCCTGTCTAAGAGAGTCAGTTGAACAGTGTGCGGCCAGCCTGCCGAGCGACAGGCTAGCAGAGCGCGTGAGCACCGCATCTCACGTTTACCTGCTGCACCGCTGAACTCAGAGTCACTCTGGACAGCCTCAAAGAGCCTCTGCCTAGATTTGCTGGGTTAAATTCACGGGACTTCAGCCTTGGAGGAGTAACCCTACCCAGAGGCTGATACATTCTCAAACGCACATGCAGATCAGGGAGGAGGTATGACTTTCACGGCCAAGGGAGGATTCACAGCCAGCTGTACAATACTGGGAATTACTGGGCAAACCGAGCTTTGGGCAACCGAGGAAGCGGTGCTGGGAGAGGAAGGACTTTTAAACACACGTTTCACCAGCTGGAACAGAGGCAAAGTTGGAAACAAGACAGGTAAACATAAGATTAAATCGAATGAAAACAGGCATTTTGGACGTGAAGGCTTTCTGCTTTCAGATGCAAATTGCTTTTGGTTTCACACTGAAGCCTGTATGAGAGCTGCTCCACCTGGCCAGATCAAGACCTGCCTGAATTTTACAAAGGCAAGAGAAACTCCTACCATCTCCAGAAATGAAAGAACTTGATTCCTGTTTATAAAAGTATGAGTCTGACCTGAAAAATACGCAACTGGTAAATATGATGCACACTGCATGTAGTAAAAATGAATGCGCACAAAAGCTAAGTGGTAACACTGAACTGTGCAGTTTTATTTTTAGCTTCAGAGGTATGTCTAGAAATGCACAATGTTACCCAAATCATTCACCTGGCAGAGCAATACTGTATTTAAAGTTAATAGCGCATTACACTTTCAGGGACTAAACACTTGAGATCAGTATTCTAAGTATGATATTCCTTTTGATTACGTGTTTTGAGTACTAACTCCCCCCTCCCCCCATTATTCCTAGAAAGCAGCAGACTCTCGAGGAAGAACGCACTGCTCAGCCTTAAGGAAAACCACAGGGAATTACCTACACAGCCCCAGCTCGGGGACTGTCATCGACAGGCACTCTGTCTCTACAAGCCCGCTCACGCGCTTGTGTTAATGCCCTCAGCGACTGATGGTCACAGGCTGCACTTGCTGCGTGCCTGGAACGGGGAAGTTTGACACAAATTTCAGTTGACTTTAATATGTATCTGGCACAGGGCTTAAACTTTTTATTTTAATAAAGTGCTGCTTAGTGTAAAGCTGGAATATTTAACAAATGAAACACTTATCACTAATGCCACTATGACATTGGGGCATTTTTGCTTTGATGCCATCTGAAAGAGTGAAACTGGTGATTTTCAGTTAGAAGCACTACATATTCTAGAGCATACACCTAGTAGGAAAAGGAAAAAAAAAAAAAAGCTGCGATGCATTTTCTGGTCTTAAAGCCAGAAAAGCAGCTTACACCTTTTTGCTCCTCTTAATTCACAGAACTATGTACTATTTTTAAAGACCAAAATTTTAGATTTTTCATCTGGAAAACAAAAATCAGGAAATTATGGTCCTCAGCACTTGACTTCAAGTTTGTCTAGTGCATGCATTAATTGGTGATTCAAATTACCTGAGGGTGGAGATTTGTGCGCAGTAAAGCTGTGCCTCACGGGTAACCAATACAGAATTGTGCCACTTGGAACATCACAGGAGTTCACATTGGCAGAGTTACTCAAATGCACTATCCAGAGTTAAGCCAACTTACAATTAAACTAAAGCATGTGCATGCAGGACAGCTAAAATACAACTTCAGCAAACAGTAAAACATTTCTGTGTTCCAACCTCAGCCTCTTTGGAAATCTCTTCTATGAGCAGGTTAAGCAAAAGGATTCGCTTAACCAGATTACAAACTTCCGTCAGCCAGGAAACCAGGTAGCAAATATAAATATAATCTCTGACACTTATCAGATCACTGCTACTGAAGGCGAGAGCATGAAACAACCTTCTGCAACCTCCAGTAGCGCAGCCCAGTCAGACCAGGGCCTGAAGAGGATGTGCGGAAAGGTGCCCTGCTCAGCGGCAACCCACCAATTTTATTTTGCTTGCTGCACACTGAATTGCACCGCTACGTTTAAAAGTAAGTAGTCTTACGCAGGGGACAAGATCACCTGGATTGTGAACCAGCAGCTTTACACTATTGGCTTTTTTTCCCCACCCAGGCTCGTTTAGCCCCTGCTGCAATGCTCTATCCCTCAAACAACACAAAGGCTCAAAGCTTTCCTGGCAGGGACAGGGCTCCTCGCTTATCCCTTGCTCGATGTTGCAAACCGAAGATATCGCGGCCTCCTGCCAACGCACTTCATCTGAAAAGGCTGGAGCAGGGGCTGGCCTCTCCCTCGATTACTTTCTTCCCGGTAGCAGAGGTGACGGAGGACAGAAATTCCTCACAGCTCTCTCCGGTGGCACCTTGCTGCTCCTGGAGCACCTGAAGCCGCAGCAGCAACGGGGACAGCCTTGGGGGTAGTGGTATGGAAAACCAACAGCTCCCAGGGAGCTAACTGGGAAACTGAAAACCTCTCGGGGTGGGGGGGTGTGTGTCAGTTCAACAGGTTCAGCCATTTTTTCCTGCACCAAGCCTATCTACCTTCATGTTTCTGTTTAAACTTTTGCTTAAGTCTCCATGCTCATCTCTGTACGGCAACTAGCTCAACGTCAGCCCTAAGCATCCATTTGATCTGCTGCCCGAATCAAACATCTTCCAAGAACATGGCAAAATTCCTTATCCTCGGCTCGGAAACTGGCAAGTTAGTGATTTTCATAAACCATCCGAGGTAGGACAAAGCACCACCAGGGAGGGAAAAGCCTTGTAAATGTACTGTTGTCACTCAAAAGCTAGAACGGCGTTCTCCAAGCTCATTTTCTAGGTGAAGATGATACATCTTCAATTTAAAGTCACCTCAGGGGACACCAGTTTCCTCAAGCGTGGGAGCAGAATAGCGAGGTCAATACATCAACGCTAGAAGCACGCTGGACAGGTTGGCAGATCAGATCACGAATGCCATCTATCTGCAAAAATGCTCTGTAGTATTTGGCAGTGTGCGGTCACTTCTAAAAATATTAGCACAAACCAAGCACAGTAACCTTACGGTAGGATTCTGATTAGAGACGCAGTTGATTATGACAATTGTGATAAAATGCATATTTGAAGTAAGAAACAAACGGAGTTTCTGGCTGAAGAGTTATTTATACGTGAATCGAGAAACTCTTCTACTTTGCAAAAATAAACTGCCTGGTAAAATGATAAAAGAATAGCATTGTAAAAGTAATGACAAGTTACAGACCCATAGCAACATTTCACAAAATAGTAAATTGGATTTAATTAAGGTGTGGGAATAGCAACTCCCATAGACAAAGTGATATTAAAGTTTGCAATGCAAGATTAATTTCTAATGCAATATTCCACATGGATGTGGCACAGGACAAGGGAGCCAGACTTATTTCAATAGGGATCAAAATGGTTGCCATGGAAAACGTGATTGTGGAGAGCTCAATAAATTCTCCCAAAGCTTATATTTTCAATGGTTAACATTTGCAAATAAGACCACAAAAAAAAAAAAAAGAAAAAAAAGTTGTGCCTCAGAGCAGGAACTTCAGAGCTCTCACATATGCTCTCATTCCTCCATAAATATAAATAAATATCATTATTCATAGCTTTCACAGGTATGCTGGAGTTTATAAAGTCCATCTGACTTAAGGACATACAACCTATCAATGAAGGAACGCATGTAAAACATCCCTTATTATCAAACCATGTCACATTCCTTCTATTCGATGGCACTTATTGGACTGCGGATTCCATAATCCTTCCCTGAGTCCCTTCTGCATTTAATTCAGTTCAGTCTTAAGTAGTTAAAGAAACTGTTTTCAGTGGCAACTAATAACTACTGACCTACAGTGACACTGCCCTACAATAGGCTTGTCAGGCCTGAAAAACTTGTACCAAAGAAGCTGATTAGGACTTCAAGAGGTTTGTAGCAAGAATCAATGGCTAGTCTGTACTAATGCTGCGGTTGCAGCACAGAAATGATAAAAGTGGAACACCATTAGTTATGCCTCATTAAGCTCCACAGCCCTCCTAAAAAGAAATTTGTTTAGCCTGTCCAAAATCTAATGCAGTTTTAAGCTCTCTGTGTTCAATTTCATAGTATCTCAAAAGCTTCAATAAGATAAAGGCCAAAGAACCAAGAACGGTACCAAAGCACCAACAGTAAAGTTAATTTTGAAGTCTGAGTTTTAATGGAAAGTGTTTTTGCTTTCTTTTTTTAATAGAAAGTACTCAAGCCTTTTAAAGGATGAACACCACACAGTGCACTCACAAAATATAAATAAATCATGGACGTTAATTAACTTTAAAAAAACCTGCTGTACAGCACAATTTAAACAACAAAGTTCAAAACAAGAAAAAAAATTGTGAAGCCCAGCAGAACCGAGTACGTCCTCCCGGCCACATTTTACAAAACTTCAATCCCTCCTGCCTTACCTCTGCGGCGTCTGCTGAAACAAGGGCGTAGGACCTCGCCACGATTCCTGTGGTCTAAGATCTAGAGGGTAAAACAAAGTGTTTTAATGAAAAAGAGCAAATATGCTTAAAGAGCTGTGCTCCACTTACTCTTACACATGCCTGAGAACTTGTTTGAAGCAGTCAGAAAAGCTCAAACTGGATATACTACGCAATACATTTCACCCAGGCACTGGTTCCTGCTGCTGATTTTGATAGAGCCCTTACGTCCATCAGTGGCAAGCTCTGTATCCATTAATAAAAGGTAACTACTTTTTTTTTTTTTTTTTTTTAAATACCTCCAATAAGCTTCAAGTTATACCAAGAATGAATTTTAATTGCTAGAACTAGCACTGGTTACTGTTTGGATACTTCAAAGGTATCTGTTTTCCGGAATTTTTAAAAATGCAAAATTATTATGTTACTGTAACAACTGAAGACTTTATTTAATCTTTGCATTCCTGACAAGTAAATTAATCACTACACTATATGAAAAAATATAGGTGCATATACACACACTGCTGTGTCATCATCAGAACATACCATGCTCGTGAGTAACACCTATTTAATGCTCACGTGCAAGTCTCCCTCTGATTAGGCTAAGTTATTCTACACAGCAAACTAAAAGAACCACCAGAGCATGGAATAAATCAAATGGTTCCACTTTATTCACATCTAAGTGTGTGTGTGTATATATATATATATATAAAAAGGTAGATTTAAGATAATATCATCATTATTATGAATGGTCTCTCAGATAAGATAGTCAGACTGAATTAAACCTTTTTTGGTTAAAACCTTGGCCAGAGACACAGCATGGCAGTTATAACAAACTGCAATGAAAAAGACCACCCACTTCTCAATTGTTTCTTCTACCCAAACTAAGTCTTTACAAAGACGTAGCAGTAACAACATTGCTTTAACGGGACATGCAATTAAACGGTTGTTGTTCTTCTAAGTAAACTGGTCAGTAAACAGGATAAAAGAAACAGCTAATCAATAGCTCCCCGGTCAGTCCACAACCCTCAAATTGTGCATCAATCAAAAGCTTCAGTTTCAGTGACACCTTTGATTATTTTCAATGGCGTTTAAGTGTGACCTAATTTCAACAGCTGGTTCCAGAAGTTGTCTAATGGCTGCGCTGCGACGGGACAGGAACGCCCTGTTAAACTGCCAGCATTCAAGTACACTAAAGCTTTGCAATAATTTCAAAGAAAAGGCGGGGGGGGGGGCGGGGGGAAGGAAGAGGCAACAACCCAAAACAGTCAGGGGAATAATCTGTGTCTCGCTGCTAACCCTGGCTGGATTGTCAGCAGGCTGTATGGTCTGACCCGCACAGAAACCTTTCACGGCAGCACTCCAGCGAGCAGGGGAGGGTGCGGGCAGCCCCCATCGAAGACAGCGCCGTGTCGTCAGGGTAAATCCGTTCTGGTCCCCAGCAGCTCTGCCGCTCCTGCCTGAGCATCCCCCGTCAGCAGAGCTAACCCAGCCCAGCAACGGCCTGGGGTATACGCTGCCTTTGGTTCATTTAGTAATCACTACCTCTCTCTTTATATACACACCAACAGACGTACGTACTGTTACCAAGGGATGCTCATAACCCGGTAAAACTGGTTATTTCATGTACACTGCAACCAGTCTAAAGCCTGGCAAGGACTGAAGGTGGGTACGTGGCGCTTTTATACTGATCAGCCTGTGAGTTACAGGGACTTCTGCACGCGTAAACAGGCTGTGCTAACACCACGCTTTACTGATGCTGTGTTTGCTTTTGAATACAAGATTAGTGCGACACAAGAAAAGCCAGGCCCATAATGCTGTCTTCAGCTACTTTGGGGATAACGAGCAATTCAGGCACAACGCTAAATTGAAGCTTAAAAAATAAAGGTACAAAGATGAAATTGCTAAAAACCAAATTGGTAAAGCCTAAGAGTGTCACTATTTTCAATCAAAAAATATCCTAAACCAACTTTTTATTTCTAATAATTTCAAAGTTTTGCAGACACCAGCACCACAGAAATATATGCAACACAGCAGAACTGTGCTCTGCTAAGAACGTTTTCAGATGCACAGAACCCGTCTACCTGTAGCTACTACTACCTGTAGTTCTCCCCCTGCAGCCACCAGGATGGGGGCTAGGTTATGTCACCATAACCAGATCTGCAGGTCTCCTAAGCCTGTCTCAGGTCTCCTTTTGCTTGTTGGGTGGCACAAACTTCCAGAAACGCCCCCCTCTATTCCACGGGGAATAACAGCAATGCTGCCCCTGCCCTTCTCCTCTGTGCAGGCTGAGCTAGGCAAGACCCCAAGCATTCGGACAGTTATACAGACTGATGCAGTCTGACCCTCCCTCCGGTCAGAGCTTCGCATTTTAGCTGGCGTTTATTAACACGTTTTCCATTCCACTGCCAGGTCAAATGGTGTTCTGGTGAGAAACTCGGTGAGATGACGCTGGTCTCGCCCTGGTACAGCGTTTCCCATGCATACAGACCCCTGCTCAAGGGCCAGTTAAAACATGCATCCTTTCTAATCGTTTTCTTTCCATCTGAAAAAGAAAGGACCCGGCTCTCCTGCTGTAACCACACCTTTTTTGCAGCTCAAGGGAACAGTTTAAAAAAGACTAATGAAATAATCATAAAAACAAAAAGCCACCTTATCACTATTCATTTGTATGGTTCTGACAGAGAACAATCTTTGAAGGGAAAAAGCTTGGAGCAGTGAATTGCACTTCAAAAAGGTACAAAATCGGAGAAGAAATGACAATTAATATTTTCTTTAGTCTTCAAAACTTATGCATTTCCTAGAGCTATAAGGCCAAATAAACTGCCTTCTCTAGCAGCTCCTCAAGTAACAATTTATCTAATCAGTGTGGCAATCAAAGACGAGATTTTCTGTTTACTGATTGCACTAATCAAAATCACTTTTCAAATGCAGCTAATCGACAAGTTTACTGACTGAAATGAAAGTCATAAATCAGATACCCTCTGCTGCAGAAACCAAATATGCCATTCACAGAGTACTGCCATACTGCACTTGACTCCCCAAGTTATCAGCACAGACAATTATTCATCAGCTGAAAATTGGCACATCAAAGTCAAATCAGAGAACAACAGTAAGAAACACCCACAGCAGGCTCTTGAGGAAGAGATGGCACTTTGGTTGACCGCATTGCCCTTCTAGAGTCTAATTTTACTTCATCATACATATAAAAACAAGACAGAAAATGAAAAGTTGCTCTGCATCAATCCCACAAAACGTGGGAATTTTAACCACATCAGCTCTAGTTTTTCAGGAACGTGTGGGTTCAGGATGCTTCCCAATCCAATTATGCCAGAGCATACAGCTGTTCTCTCACAATTAGCTGATGAACGTGACTGACACAAACGATAACCTGCCCAATTAAGAAAATTCAGTGTGTGCCTTCCCATTCCTTCGAATCTGATTTTCCAGTTGAAGATCTCTGCGCTTCGACAGAGACATTTGTGCCTGAACGGAAGAGCATGACTGCACAAGGCAAGAAGATAGCTGTGCTGTCAGATCTAGGACTACCTTTTGGGACTCCTAGACAGAATGCTGTCTGGGTGAAATTCGCCCACAGGCTCAGTTCTGCCACAAATTTCCACTGGAGCACATGCACTGCCCATGCAGACTGTTTCTGTTCAAGATGATGGCCACCTATTGCAGCGAGGTTCAGAGAGTTGCTGACATGCTCTCACCTTCACAGGTTAGCTTAACACTACACCCACACAATCCAGAATCCAGGAGGCGTTACCATGTTGGTCCCATTTGCAAAAGCATCCTTCAGTGTGAACGTCTGAAAGACTGACCTCAACAGAAATTTTGGGCTATGGCACTTGGAGGTATTCTTCTAACAAGGGTTTAAGCAAGTTTGACTCTACCTAGTAGAAGAGGAGTTAATAAGGCACACGCGATCCACTTGGCTTTGATAGTCCCAGGTGGCCTGGGCTGGGTCCTCACCCACCAACCAGGCAGCAGGATGCATTTCTGGAACTCCTCCTAGGGAGCAAGCACATCCCTCATGCTCTCTAACCTGCATCCATCCCACAGACTGGGACATCAGCTGTCGGTTAAATAACGAGGCACCGAAAGAAAGACAATCTCCAGATATTAAGTCAACTGCTGCTGTAATTAGTTGTAAAGACTTCTCACAGGCTGTTTAAACCAGAAGTCAATTAGAATTTAAGACTAATCTGCTAGCACAGCTTGGTGTCCTGAGTAGAAGAGGAGGAGAAACACAACAAAATGAACTGACACAGAATACATTTGCAGCATGTTGCACTGCAGCCTCCCATGAAAACAGAGAGTGCCAGGAACCAGCTTCTCGACCCCGGGATGAAGAGCCCCAGAGAGCAACAGCAGGCACACAACCCCTGCTTTGTGAAAAAGCCTTTGCACGATGACTGCCGGCAGTGTGCGAAGCAGCGCGCCGCGCCGGCGGCTGGAGGGACCAGCAGGTTGACCTGGCACCTCATTTTGCTGCACGAACAGGAAAGCACAAGATCAACCTCTGCCTAATGGGTAAAGTGGTATTGGGAAAGTGGCACAACAAGGGGAGGGAAGGGGAAAAAAAAAAAAAAAAAAGAAAAAAGAGCCTTGCTTTCAGATTTGCCAGGCACACCTGCAGAACAGCAACTGGGGATGCCCGAGGTGATCTGAGGGTGAGGAAGGGGCAGGAGATGAGGGGAGGAAGGGACGCGTGAAAGCAAGCCACCAGACAGTTTTTCTGAGGCCAACAGATGGACTGGGATTTCATATCAATCAGTGGATTCAAGCCTCCTCAATTTGAAAGAAGGATGGCATTGGGGCATATTTGCATGCGGAGTGCTTCCTATACAACGCAAGGTGCTCAGATGCCACGAGGAGGAGAGCTTTGCAAGTACCTAATGGGCAAGATCAGCTCCATGTACGTAAGGCACCAAACCTGCTTTGAAATACCTATTTCCCACAAAGTGTCAAGACTTGAGCTTCAGAAGACATGAACAGCAGAATCAGGACTGATGGGCTCACAAATACTTTCTCCCCAAAACCATGCAGACTTTCTCTTTTTGGAGATTACTACAAAAATACGATGCCTGTCTGGTAGTTCTGCCTTCCCATTCCCCACACTCTTCTTTTTAGATCCTGTTTCTTAACACACCCACTTCTTTTCCTTTAATGAAAGTTAATGGCTCCAGGCTCTCATATTCAATCCATCTCTCCACTTAAACAAATTTGATTCCTCACATAAGAAAGCTTCTGCACCCACTCCTCAACTACACTTCATCTACTTTGGGACTGGACAGTAAGTTTAATTCAGAGTGGCCATCGATATTACTTATGCTCTGTTTCATATGTTGCAAAAATGCAAGTCAAGTATAAAAAGGCTGACAGCTTCACTTCGCAGCAATCTGGTCTTCGATATGTGACAAAATGCTGGGGTTCAAACTTCATCTGTGTCAGCTGTTTAAATTTCAAACACTTGCATAATTCAATATTGGAAGAATTCAGCTGAACAGTGAGAACTTCTTACTTTAAAGCACCTTTTTAGGCAGCTTAGCCAAGTTTCCTCCTGTCTCAATCCCACCATTACAGAAATACAGCTCCTAATCACAGGCAAAGAGACAGGACTCTTAACTAGCGCCCTTTTTTGGGCGCCCTTCGCACAAGCAATTCCTTTCTGGGATGAAGCATTCCCCTTTGGGTCACACAGGATTTATCTTACCACTTCCAGTGATCCACTTGTTCACCAACCTCCTGACCATCTCCTACCACCCCTTTGCCAGAAGTTGCAACACCTACTGCAGGCAGGAGAAGCCAATATTGGACTGAATTAGCAATTTTGGTTCAGTCTGGCATCTTGGCACCAACCACAGCTCTTCTGTCAGTCCTACAATTTCTCATTAATTATTTTCTGTGGCCAGCACCCTCCTCATGTTGTTCTCTCCAGACACAAAGCACCGAGCTTCTACCAAGCCTCCTGATGCTAATGTTGAGACCCACCCACATACTGAATACGTTGCGGATAACAGACACTAGGAACCCTTAGTAGCCAAAGTGCTATTTTTTGTATTGCATTTGAATACTGGGCACAGTCCTCAAAACAGGATCCCACTTAGAGGCACATAATTACATTTTAGTACATTTCACCGCAGCAATTCCATAAAGGAAGAGCAACAGAGAACAGCAACACAAGGTTAATGGAGACGGATGCCTGAATGCACTTAATTGTAATAGTGCAATAGACCAAAAGGAAACAGAAATATTTTTCAAACTCTGAAATGTAGAAAGCAGAACCCACTTACTTGACAACAGTTTAGGAATCTGCTGCTGCCCACTCAGAAGCGGCCTGGTGTATGGGCTCCCGTAAGTTCCCAGAGGTACCGCGTTGGCATACATTCCTGGCATCCCTCTTTCCCTCGGCATCGTATGGCTGTTACGCGTAAGAAACGGAAAGGAAAAGGAACAGGATGTTTTTATGAGCACAGCTGCTACCCAGCCCACCGAATGCCCCAGCTCTCCCAGTGTGTCAGTGGAGATGTGCACAATCACGACACAGCGATGTGCTCGCAGATCAGGGTCCCAGGCACACCACCACCACAGCAGTGGCTTTGTGAGCTGGTCCCAGCAAAAATTCTGAAGTTTCTATAGCAAGCCACGATAAGCAGAAAAACATTGATTTCCTGCAAGCTGTGGAAGCGTCCAGTAAAACTGAACTGCCGTCACATTTCCCAAGAAGTACGAGTTGATAGAAATGCAGGATCTGCAAAAATTAGTGTATCAATGTTTGCCAGGCCTTTGCTGTTATTCCTGTGCAGAACTACATTCGCATGAAGACTGATGCTTGTGTCTGCCACCCTGGACAGCAACTTAATGAGACATCTTATGTGATCAATAACACAGCTATACTTTTTTTTTTTTTTAATAACTATCCCATGGAAGAAGATGGTTCACAAGTGCAGCGCTGGAACAGTCATGCTTTCCAACACACAAATAGAAGAAAGGGTGTTGCTTTTTCTTCTTCCAGCTACTCCAGAGCCATAAGATGAAGAAGAAAGTATTTTCTCTTCCTGGAGACACTCGTGTTCAGTTGCTCAGAGAGTTTACTTTTACTTGCTGGAAATACAACCTCCTTTAAAATACTCTCTTTTCTGGGTCTGACAAATGTATGGCTCCTTGCCCTCCCCAGTAAGGAAAAACATCTCATTTTACCTGTAATACATAACTCCAGCACATTCTCTCATCCTGCGCTCAGGAGCATTCTCATACTACACTGCAGCACCTGAGAAAGTCACTTGGACTTTTGGAGAACTAATAAAAACAGACTGTGGCAATGCTTTGGAAAGTGACATTCAAATGGATTGTATGCTGTAACACATGTTTCGTACAAAGGTTTTTAAAATGTCTTCACTTTTAAAAGTGTAAAAGACATTTCTGTCTTCATAATAGTCTTCATTATCCCTTATGTGCACTATTCTCACTGTACCTTCCGTACTTCAAGCAAGTAATCAGCAAACAAGATGAAAAAAAACAATGGGTAAGCCAGTTAGAAATATTTAGTAGAACCTCCCCCCAAATCAAGAAGAATGCACGGCATTACTGCAAAATTATAGTAATAGACAGTTTTCATCGATACTGAATTTAAATATCACATGTCAAAGTTTCCATCGTGGAACACCAGCACCTGATCTCTGGCAGTCCATCCTCACCCCCTTTGGGTTTTTTTGTTGTTTTTTTTTTATTAAAAAAGCCACAAGTGAGTATAGTCATCTCAGCAAGGCAGTCAGTAAGAATGGCACCAGCCTTACCCCAAAGTTCTAAATGCTGACTGGTCCAAATGGACTGGTTTTCTGTCTCGGTTAAAACCCAGCTGTGGTCTCCATGGCCTGCCATCATTGTTGGTTTTTTCCCAGTCTCCTGGCTTCAGAACTGGAGCAGGTTTCCTTAATATTAAAAATAGTTCCATAAGTACTTCTCAGAGCAAATACTCACGTTAATGGAAGAAAATGGAACTATTTGAAAAAAAACTGACAACTTATACTTACTTTGCACCAGGTAACACTATAGCCTTGAAAACAAAGTCTTCATCAAATTGTGGATCTTTGAAAGAGATACTACGAGAAAATATTTGAGGATTAGGTTTACTTGATAACTAAGACAAGCAAGATTAAAAAGTAACTGCTGCTTTATTAACAGTGACGTACACAACAGAAAAGATAAGATTCAAGAACCCGCAACTAAAACTGCAAAGTGCATTTCTTGCGCACAGATATACTGACTATATTGGACTTGGACGTCTCAGTTATTTTCCACAGGGTGACCTTTTTCCTCCCCTGTATCAACAGCCAGTCCAAAAGAAAGTTTAATGTCTAGAAAACAGTTAGTCCTATGTATGGTAATGAAAGTATCTTCTGCAGACCCTTCAGTACAAATCCTCTAGTCAAAGCACCGATTGTACTCCAGTTCAAAGGCTGCCACAGGAAGGATATCAGCTTGCTATGCAGTCTAGTCAAAAGCGCACAAAACTTAGAAGGGGGATTTCCTGGGCCAGGGAGTTTTCATCCTGAAAGGCAGCTTTGCACTTGCTTGCAGTTCCCGTGGAGGGATATACACCTATTTTCAGTAACATCTTGCAGACCCTGCATTTTGAGCTGTCTAGTATTAGACAAACTAAATAGTAACAGAGCAAAAAGCAGCCGAAAGCTTAATTTCTGCTGGTAGTTATGTAGCAGTTTGGGTTTGCTCTAGGAAAATTTATCCGCACTCCTAGCAATTCCAATCTCCTGGCGTAAGTATCCAGGTCTCAGGTAGGTCCCACCAGGGACATGTTTGAAGTACATGGCACCAACCTGCTTCCTGTTCTCTCACTACCTACCAGTTGATAGAGAAAACTGCTTGAGATGCCAAGAAAGATAAAAGCAAACAACTAAGCTGTGAGAATAATCTCACTCTTCCAGCTGAAATACATCTGGTTTTCAGCAGAGAATGAATGAGACTCGAAGGAAAGAGAATAATGATCCCTTGGAAATCCAGCCAAAGTCACAAGAACTGAAGAGCAGAATCATGACTGCTCATACTATCTCCAGAGACAGGAAGAAAAACCCTTGCAATAGAGAAATGGACAGAAGCGTAAACCAATGCAAACCTGACAGCAGCAGACAGAAAGCCAAAACCTACCTTTAACTCATCACTCAAAGTAACTAAATCCCCATTTCAGAACATCCTTTCCACACTATCCTGACAAGCCACAACTGCAGCCTGTGGATAGCGGTTCTAGTTGAAGCGAGTTATGCCTCCTTGGAGGGAAAAAACTACACAGACAGATGACAAGTGATTTTCAGTGTCTCAAGTATCTTACGTGGCTCAAGTGAAAGGTTACAGGCTCAAGCATTACATACCTATTACATTGTGCCAAATTAAGCGAGAACAACATACAACACACTAGATCTACGGAAATTTGCTGTCAAGTGCGAGTAATTAAAACCTTCTGTGACCACAAGATCTACTCTTGGAAACTCTGCATTGTTTTTTATTTGTTATGAAGTCTCTTCTTATTCTCCCAAACATCACATTCAGGCAAAGTTAGTATTACTCCTTCACTTCTTAAAGACATGAAGCTTATATTCTCAGGCACCCTCTGGGAATTGCTAGGAATAAAAACGGATAAAATTCCTAGAGACAAAACCCAAGAGCTGGAGGGCTTCCAATCAATACCCAATTCTGTCTTGGAAGCTTACTCTCATGAACACTGGGTTTTCTTTAAAAGGCTTGATACAGACTATAAAGTTCTGTAGGTGTTGCTCTTTGCTTGCCAAAGACCCAGAAGTCCCCAAGAGAAGGCAGGCAGAAAAGGCACAGCAGGGAAGACGAGGTGTTTCTGAAGGGATGGAACACATCGGGTTTGAGGCACTGAGGAACCACTGTTTTGGACATTCCTGCAGGGCACGCCGCTACGCACACTCTGCTTACCCACCCTAACTTGAGCCCATGGCGTTACAACACATCTTCGATTCAGTTCTCACAGAAAACCAGAAACAAAGTAAAAGCTTCAATTTTATTAAGGGATGGATTCTGTTGCAAATTTAACACCACAAAGCACCAGAATAAAATGAGTTTAGATTGCTGCATTTTTTGTACGTCACCGCATCAAACCCCGTCGCTTCCTTACCTGACTGCAGAGTTTTGTGCAAGATCACGCAGCATTGGAACAGGAGACTCCACTGTCCTGGTAAAGAGAAAAACCTCTGTCAAAATGTCACGTAGCACATTTCTCACCATTTGCTTCACTTTCTGTCTTGCTGCCACTCCCCGCTCCTCCGTCAACTAAGTCTGCGACACATAAAAGGGATTTCAAAATTATGCTGCCTTTCCCCTAAATCAAACATTTCTGTAAGCAATGGAATTACTGAATCCTTATTTCTTAATGCCGTTACTTTTGTGTGGATTCTCTAGCGTCTAACAGCGTGTTCGCACACTTCCCAGCAGCCTGTTTACAAACCTGGGTGCTATTCTGCCCCTCGGAAAGCTCCCCATACTGTTGGGCTTTGACTGAAACAAGCTGAGAGGTTCCGAGAGGGCAGGAGAAGGCCAGAGAGACAGACACCACGAAGACACAAACCTTATTTGTGACTTATTTTGTAGTGGCAATATAAATGCCTGCTCATCTTCACAGAATTCCTAGCAAACTACTCCTCTGGGTAAAAAAATACCCATTTCTCACACCCTATCTAGGGAAGACAATACCAGCAGAGTCTTCTTTTTCCTGCATTGCTATTCCCTCCAAGAATAGCTCCTACTTGCTCATATTCTTCACAAGCCATGACAAGAATAGAGAAATGTATATTAGTGAGTGTGACCTAGGATACATTATCTCTCCAACAAAATCGGAGTGTTTGTGCACTTAATGCAAATGAGATACTGAACACCTGCTTATGCCTCTAAGCAAAGTTAGATAAACGAATGCATATCCTACAATGCGAAGATTACTCTGATAATTTCTCAAACTAAATGCATTATCTAGAGAACAAAAAACATTCGCATTTTTTGTATGCGTAGCTGGTAACAGTCCTGAATTTAGTCCTATAGCCTAAATGGAAAATGGCAAAATATATCTATCAATCTGGATTTTTTTTAATGCAATTAAGATTAGCATATAAAAAGCAGAGTTGTTTGTTTGTTTTTTTTTAAACAGCATGCACTGTTGAATTACAGACTGCATTAAATTAACATTCGTAGAAAAGCAAAGAGGCCAAAACAACATGACCTTACTGAAAAAGGCCATTGATCACTACTACTTTTATTATATAGGCCCTGTTTAACTATTAACGTTCAAACATTACTAAATACATAAAAATCAGGCTTTCATAGATGAAATGAAAGATTCATCAGCAATTAAACACACACACAGAGCACTGTAAAGATTTCTGACACTGCTTTAAAAGCCTAGTTCTGAAATAAAAAAAAAAAAAAGGATTGCAGAATGAAAGTTTTACTTGCTTGGTTTTTGGGGTTTTGTGGTTTGGTTTGTTTTGTGGTTGGTTTTTTGGTGGTGGTTTTTTTTTTTTTTTTTTTTTTTTTTTTTTCATGTGCTGCTGATAATACACACCTAACAGGAACCCTAGGGGAAAGCATGTTTAGCCTCAGAACTAAACGCACCACCTTGTCAGGAGTTTTAGGCTTCTCCTTGTGGAAACAGAGCTCTTTTTATTTAAATGCAGCCATAACTGAAGAAGTGTCCTTTAGCATCGAACTACCCATAGCAGGAGCCATACTCACTGATCTGGAAGAACGGCATTTTCATTCAGAGTCAGCTTTCCCTGGATTCCATGGCACAGCTCTGGGGGCATATCCACCGGCTATGGAAAAAGTAATTTTTCAGCTGAAGCACTTTATTCGACCTCTGCCCTCACCATTTACACCATCCCTAAGAACAAGTACAACCTACCTCTGTATTTTTGGTCTTGTACTGTTCCACAATAAAGTCACAAAGCGGATGGTGTTTTCCAACAAAGAGAACATCCCCACCAAGGCTGTTTCTTCTGCCTAGAAAAAGACATGGAGAATGGGATAAGGGTTCAGAGCAACGAGGGAAGGAAGGAATGCAGCAGACCAGCACACCGTCCTGTTCGCATCTCCACAAAAACAAAGCTTCCTTGTGATTTAGGAGAAAGCTTTGAACGCTTCTTGCTGGAAAGACAGTGCCTGCCCAGAACAGGATGCCTCTGGTCACGAGGGTAGTGGCAGACAGCAAAACGACACGAATCGTGCGCTCAATGGGAGGAATCTTCAATTTCAAACAGAGTAATGCTGAAGACACAGATAGGCTGAGAAAAAAGCCTGTACCTCCCAAGCAGCTTTACCTACAGGAACCAGCTATTATTTTTGTACAATGGAGACAGTAACACGTACATAAAAACTGCACATGAAGCTTCACGTATCCTAACTGGACACAGCCAGCCCACTGGACAGAGAACAGCCAACACACCTATCAAGTTTTACCATCAACTCTGACCCTGGAAACAGAGTTTATTCTTTTAATTGCAACATGTTCACCTAACAAGTACTTTGACAGTGTACACTGGTAGAAGCTTTTCATACAATTAAGCTGCCATCTAATTTTCAGGTTAAGTCTCCTGCAAGTCCACTTCAGTAAAATAAAAGTAAGTGAAAGCTATAAAAACAAACCCACCGAGGATCATTCTAATTACCAGCACCATCCATGAAGAAGAGGCTATGGCCTGCCGTAATTCAATCCAAGCAAGCATCTATTATACCTTGCTTATTTCGGGTGAAACAGAGTATATAACAAGTCACAGAGAATACATCACAATTGCAGCAAAATACCACAATTCTTACTTTCTTCAGGAGTGAGGTCAGGGTAGACTTCTTCCAGGGCAGCTCTAAGGCGTCGCTCATCCACAAATGGCAATAATGCAACACCTAGTAGAACCAAAACATTGGGGTTTCACACTTGTTGGGGAAAAGAGGGGGGAAAAAAAAAAAAAAAGAAAAAAGACAACTCTAGCATGGAAAGCTCCAAAAGATTCTTTACCCAAGAAACAACTGCTGCATCAGTCATGGAAAAGAAAACCCTACATTTCCAGAGGTTGTGACCCTGCAAGCTGTTTAGAGAAAGATAGTTCAGCAGTAGTGCAGGTTGAAAAGGTGAGCTCATCTCCAAGCATCCCTCCTCCCCAGTCCTGAGGAGGCACTGGGAAGCAGTAACCTCCACCCACACCTCCCTCGTTCCTCATTTAGGAACACGAGCAGCTCAATAAGACACTCATCATTTGTCTCATTTGCACAGGTACTCCTCCAACAGAACTCGATGCTACTTTATTCAAATTAATTTATGAAGAGACAACAATGGAAGAAGTCACCCCAACTTCAGTGACGAGGCAATACCGGTACTATCCATCAGGGACTATTCATACCAGCTATTAATTTTACTCCAAGATAACACGGAGGCTCTTCTCAGGATCAAAATCCCTGACTAAGCAGCACATCTCGGAGCCCACTCAATCACATTGGATGAAGCTGGAGAATCACCTTCCCTGGTATGCTCCAGTATAGGTTTCCTTCTATTATGAAATCCAAAAGAGCACTATGAAATGTACTATGAAAAGTCTTCAAAGATTTACTTCTGTCACCTTTATTATCAGTTGGAATCTGGACGACTTCAGTTTTCTATTTTCTTTCCTTCACCATGAACACTAGAGCTTTTTCTGACCAAGGTGACAGTAAAGGCTCTCTACTACTAAACTGATACTCATAGTTTCCTATTTGTGCCTGCACAGGTCTACTGGCAGGCAGATCTCAGACACATTTGTCATTGCTCTAAGGTACTACGTTCACGCAGACTTTGGGCTTCCACAAGCTTGGATTCCCAATCTAAAATTTGGTCTGCCTGAAACACTTTTGCTTCAGAAGTTACATCTTTACGTGGTAAAACAAATACTATTATCCTGGAGCTGAAGGAAAGGGGACAACCTAAAACTTTACCTTAAGTGTAATTACACCAGAAGCTCATACCTTCTCCTAACAAAACCAGTTTGGAACAAGCCATGACTAAAGTGTTAAATAACATCAGAAGTTTAACTGAATCAGAACATCACATAGCCTACTGTAAAACAGCGAGGAGCAGCAGAGCTGTACAGCCTGCTTTGCCAGCCTCGCCAAACAAGACACCTGCACTGTCCCTGCTCATGAAGTATGAGGATAATCTTCACACAGGCTGACTACTGATTTATCAAATACAGCACCAGACCTCAGCCACGTTCAAATTTCACCTGGAACATAACTACTTGTGAAGGGAAACAGGGATAAGCCTACCCCAGAAAACAAACCATTTATTTTCACCTTCGCAACACAGCGGTGGAATGACACCAAAACCAGAACTGTTCATAACCCAGGAGATTGCAAAATGGATCAATGCTGAGCTTGCAGAAGCATAATCACATCTCTAAAAGGAAGATCTTTAAACATTTCATGAAGAGGACAAGGTATAGTAGATGCTTTTTAACAGACAAAGTCTGTACTTCCAGCTTGGAAAATATTTCTAGTTTCACAACTGCCATTTAAGCATGAGAATTCCAGATATTAATCCAGAACAAAAAGTACAGAATGCAATTAAGCATTAAATGAGTCAAAAGTAACGTTACAGGCTGCTGAAAGCACGTGGGAGCTACTTAAAACACGACTGCTTTAGACTGTAGATTTGGTAACTGGACAAAAGGACTAAGGGCAGCTGCCAGAACTGCACTAGGGGTAAGAAAGGGCTTCAAGTTACAGAGGGAAAGCCTGGTACGCAACACGTCTCATAACCCCTGGGAATATTCGCTTTGATTTTGGAACGCCTTCCCAAGCAAGATACTCATGTGTCTGACTCTGGCTATTTCCCAACCCAGGTGAGCTGACTTGGGTGGAAGAATCACCGAATGGCTGATGTCAGCAGGAACCTCTGGAGATGGGCTAATCCACCCTCGCTGCCCAAGCGTGGTCACAGGCTGCTGGGGTGGCCCCAAGCAGGTTGCCCAGGGCCACGTCCAGTTGGGCTTGGAGTATCTCCAAGGACGGAGGCTCCACAACCTCCCTGGGCAATGCATTCCAGTGTCTCACCACCCTCACAGTAAAAATGTGTTTTCTTATGCTCAGGTGGAATCTCACCTGTTTCATTTTGTGCCCAAATAATTATTTATATCTATAATTGAGATGTTACACTATTGGCTGAATACCAGATACAAAGAATGAAAAAAAACCCAGATACAGTAATTACTGCAGCTTCTTCTTTCTTTAGAGAATATTAATTTTAAATTCCTGCCAAATTTTGCATGCATCCAAATATTTCTATATTCCCCAAAGCATTTTTCACAAGGTACTAATGAGCCACTGATTGAACAGAACAAGATCCATTAATTAAATGCAAAGGAGACAAAAGACAATTACACAGTAAGGCTGATAAAAATAGAAAAATGATTAATCTAGAATGACTACTAATTGCCAATCCTAAATCAGTTACTGAATCATAATTTGTTCTTCAAACAAATTTCTTTTCAAAAATATACCTACTGCAAAATACTTCTTCCCCACACCAAGTAACATGTTACCAGTGTGACATGTTCTCACTATGATTTTCCATTTTCTTCCTATTTTTACATAGATTCTTAAGACTGAGGTCAGTATACTATAGCTCAAAAAAAAGTTAAAGTTTCACCTTGCCAAGCGTACTTCTTCCCATTTAAATCAATAGCAAAATCTTCAGGGTAGAAGTCAATTATGCTTGATTCCTGTATTTGAGAAAATAAAAAATAATCATTCCAGCCAATTATGAAATTGATTCAGAATGCCACGCAGGACTGTACTTTGCAGAGGGCGAGCAAACACAAAGCTAAGGAGGATGCAAAGAGTTTGGACTAGTAGAAACATTGTGCCATTTAAACATGAAGTGTGGTAAGGCACTTGCATTACTTAGAGCATCAAAACAAGAAATTATGCAGGACAGAATAATTCCAGGTAACTGGGTTCAGGTATCTGCTCCCCAGTTAAGTTTTGCAAGGTTTCTATAAGAAAGTAAAAAAATCTTACAAAAGTGTAGAAATGTCAGGGAATGATTTTTCTCACGGAAATATCTAAACTCAAAGAATCACATTTAAAGATCTTTGAAGAATCTCTGCAACCTACTAAAAACATCCCCCCCCCCCCTGGTCTCCATTATTTTTGTGTCTGATGTAAGCAGCAGCAAGTCATGCTCACGTAACTGCAAGACAGCATAACCTTACGGAAAGGAATACAACAACGATTCTTACCGGATCTGTCATGAGCTTCCTCCACGTTGGTGGCAGAAAATTTCCACTTGCAGCTGGAAATACTCCCATAAGTTGTTCAAGAGGCTTAAACTGTTGAAATTAAACAAGCAGATGTAGGACGCTCCTAACAAGTTGTTAAATCATAACTGAATAAATAAAGACGCCCTACCGGTTTTGAGCCTTTCTCAAAATCTGAAGGCATGTCTGCAATACCCTCAAAGTCTGAGGCAAACGGAGCATAGTGAAAAGGGTAGTACCAGTTCCAGGATGCACAGCCCTAGGGTGGAGAAACCAGAGAAACAAAAATCAGGCAAGTCAGAAAAGTAAACGAAAACAAAAACAAAAAATCACGTAGCCCAGCCACTAAAGATGACAAAATTCAGCCCAGCATCAACCAGGAGAAAGAGGAGTCCCCAGGATTAGAAAAGAAAGAGCTCTTGCCTCTAAAGGTACTCTGGACTTCAGGTTGGGACTTAACTTTTCATAGCCAGACTAGAGCGAGTGAGTTCAGTGGGCAGTGAATGGAGACCTCGGGCACCTTCAGAGTACTCTTGCTCTGTGCTAGGTTTGAGTCACTAAGGGAGACAGCCAAAGAGACAGGACCTAGCACCAGAACGACACAAAAGACCTTACAGCAGCATCTTAACCTTAGCTTCAGGACACTGTCACGTACCTCATGCCTTTTTCCTCCCCTTCGAGAAAAAACACACGAGCATGCGCACAAAGTCCAATAAAACCATGCACAAAAGTTTCTTGCAGAGTAGGAAATCAGAGTCTGTCCATACAGTTAACCAGCCCCCAGGGGCTCAGCCAAGGAGCCTGTAACCACTGGACACATTTTCAACTTGCGGAGAGTTGCTTCCGCATTCGAATGGGGAGATACACACAGATAACAGAGAGGAGGAATTCCCAAGTTCTCTGTAATTGTATAAATGGCAGAATTGTGCCAGTCAGAAAGCCATTACAGAGGTCTCAACAGGAACAAAAGTGGTGCTTTTCTGGCAGCACGCAGCTTGCACTACTGCTTTTCAATGCAAAATCCCACCACTAGCTTGGGAACACGGGGGGGGGGACACACCAAAGAACACTGATATGATTCACACCTTGTAGAGTCTAAGTGTGAATAATATTCACTGCAGGTTGAAAAGTATTCTGGTTTTAACTGTTACTCTTCTATTCAGTGCAAGCACTAACACACACTTTGAGTAACATTTTGCTTTTCCCTTCTTATTCTTCTGTCTTGAATATTGGGAAATATGAAATGCATTCACTTGAAAGAGGCAAAACAATCCTTAGAAAGGAGAAAATAAACTGAAAACAGGTCAGAACACAATGCACTTTGTAAAGGAAACGTGGCTCTAGAAGGTCTAAGTCAAGTTTTCACCTCCTCAGCTATTTTTCTTAGCAGTTCCACTTGAAACAAAAGCCTACTATTTTGACTTCCAATTCCAAATAAGTAAATGTCAATGAGGGTCCTCCAGCGATATTTTTGGTATAAAATTACAGAGAGTGTAATTATTAGATGCAATTCTTCAGATGGTTTCAGTATGTTTCAAAAGCCAGGTGGATTGGTTTGTTTTTGGGGTTTTTTTTTTCCCCCCTCTCTCCTCTCCAAACAGATGTTCCCACTAGTGGAACACACTTTGCATTATTAGCTTTTTATAAGAATAGAAAAGCACATAATGTGTTCTGTCAGATGTTTTACGGACAGTGAGCAGTAGCTATTGGAAGTAATTCTTATTATGGTAAAAGAAAAAAAAAAACCCAACACCCCAAACCTAACTCCGCCCCCCACAAACCCTCAAGCAAACCTATTTTGAAATTCCCCGATCCAACATATTCCTAATCTGACTTCCACATGGGCAGAAAGTGATTTGACTGCTGCTCCATAGCGATTCGTGTACAGCAGGTTACACTATCTTGCCTACATATGGTTCTGTTATGAAGTACAAACAGCAGCACGTGCAAGTATTCAATTTCTGCACTATTTTAAGTCTGCAATGTAATTTTTATAAGGTCTAGAGAGAGACTTGCCTTCTTTTAGAGTAATTGCAACATGAAGCAAAACCAAAGCCCTAAACATTTGTGTACTTTCATCAAGTTTTCCTCTGGAACATCACTAAACCAGAAAACGTTTTCTGTACAGTCACTTTTCCTTGAGGTCTTATTGGCACTCCTCGATTTCCTTGAGAACATTTTGGTCCTGCCTGAAGTTGTTGTCAACCTCACCGATTTATTTTCTTTGCAGCTGTAATCATCTATCACTTCTATACACATCAGTAATTTCAGCTAGAACGTCTACAACCTCAGAAGGACAAGGAGTCACCTACATGCATCTCATTAACTACATTGTTTTTACAAGCTAAACTAACGAGTGCTGCACAGGGCCTTGCCCATACTGGTTTAAGTTCAGAACATGCCCATCTTCCAGTGCCTCTACCTTTAAACCCACAAATGTCCCCACAGAGCAGACGGAAATGCACCCCCAATGTGAATAGCTATAAAAGCACACGGTGATCTCTGCACAAGGCCACAGCCAATGAACGCACGCCCTGTGCACATTTCTTTGGATAAAACAAACTTAATTTTACAATCTTCAAATGAGTATAAAAATTTTGGTCACCTCATAAACATAATGTCAGTTTTGGCCTTTACCGAGCCCTTCAGTTTCCTTTAAAAGCCAGGCTGCCTTTTGCAGCACTCTCCTGCAGATCAGCTGCACCAGACCTGCAAACCTGAAACTCTACGATTTTCATCCACCATAACGTGCGAGTCAGAGCCCAAACTCAACCGGTTTATATAGTGCAAGGGAAAGAAACACACTCCCTTTTTGTTCCAAGGAGGGGGGGAATAGTACATGTTAAAATAAACTAAGACCACAGCGTTTTGCAGGCATGTGAGGTATTGCCCTATGTTGGACAGGTGTGAGCCACCTATGAAAAACGTGCAGTTTTATCAACATGGCACCGCGTTCAGCTGCAAAGCCCTGCCGAGACAGATAAACTTCATCGGCTCGAGCACATTCTGTTCCCAGGTCACACATGAAATACAACTTACTTTGTCTTCAGGGCACGAAACTAGTTATTAACCATCGGTGCAACAAACCCCAACATGTCTAACTAATCTCTTGCCAATCTGACATCTCAATTATCAAAAGATTTAAATCAGATACAGATTACTTCAATCAGAATACACTTCATAGAACATCATTACAATCTATGGAGGAGACTGACAACTCTTCCTTTCAAATTCTTACTAGCATTTCACAGGCTTTGTCCTTTGTTCACTCATTTAGTCATCTGCAATTTCCCTATGCATGGCTATGTATTGCAAAGGAAAAACAGGCATCAGTCCTTAATAAACTAATAAGCGCCATTACTGTATGTGAGAAACAAAAACTGCATTCAAATCCTGAGTGTCAAACAGAACGGACACTCACGTTTTATATAAAAAAAAAAAAAAAGCATTGCTTTTCAAAAAATAAGCAGTGGCTAATTATTATTTCCTGAAAAGAAACAGAGTGCAAGCACAAAAGAAAACTGAAGTTTCAGCGAAGAAATTTTTTACGTACCTGGTAATAGTATCTGAGAACCCAGCAGAGCCCTTCCACATAGGACTGTACAACTTTACGACGGAATTTCTCATCAGATGCATCAACATCAAATTTGTTTTTATAGTAGCGCTGTTTCCAACCAGTTTCCCATAACCTGCATAACAATACAAACAGAAGTCAATAAATCTTAGTATAGGCACATTTACATATCTGAATTAAAATATATGCCAAAGGCACTTGCTACTTCAATTCCTGTTTTTATACAATTTAAGTGAAAGCATAAAAACTGATACTCAACAGCAAGGGAATAAAATTTGATGGTTGGCATCACAGAAAATCCAGATGAAATTCTGAAGCTGCCATCCCAATAAATACACCTCCAAAGTACTCATTTGGAGCAGGGCAGATTTTCAAACATCTGCCCGCTGCTGTCAGGGTTTTTCAAAACAGTATTGTTCCTAGTCAGCAATTTCACCTTTCTTATCAGGAATCTGCTACCAGAAGTGCCACGTAAACTTTGTTCTTTAACTCTTCCAACCATTAGAAAGAGAACGAACGCTCCCCCTTCCTTATTTTGTTTAATCTACCTAGGCCAAAAATATTTATCTTACTGGAATACCATACCACATCAAGTTATTTCCTCTATTGTTAATACCCCTCTCAAGCAGAAAAGTGATACTGTTTCCCTGCAACTCAAAATAAAAAGTAAACAAACAAATAATAATAATAATAATAATAAGCAGCAGCAGTTGATTCCTATATTCTATTGCTGTTCTGACAAGCTATGATTACCAGCAGAATTATCTGCAACTCAGAAGTCCTGTGCTTGCTGACTCCCATCAGATGCGTTCCATTTTACAGAGGGATTTTCAATCTTTCACGCCAGAGATTGCTGTTTTGCCTCCAACAGCCATCTCAGACACTATTTATCCTCGCTTCAGAGAGCTCCCCCTTATGTCTGTCTACGGATGGGGCAGGGGAAAGCACCCACTTGCTCATCTTTGACAGACAAGCATCTGAAGCCCTCAGTTGGCAAGTATAATGTTAGGAAACAAGTGGATAGTGTGCTATATTGTGCCACATCTCAAGCAAGAATATTCTGTGAAGATTAACGGTAAACACAGACCACAGGCTCCTCCGAAAACTGAAAAAACAGGGAGAATACAGCTGTGGTGGGCACGGGCAGCAGCAGGAATCACTGCCTACAGACTCCAGAGCTTTTCTCCTTGGGCATTTTATCTGCTCACCACATCTGATGTGTTCCCTGTCACTCAGTAGGTGACATGTCCGTTTTGAGAGAAGTGCTGTGCCACAAGCAAGGAACTACGTGTATGCACATAAAGCTGCAAGTTGTTAGGCCTAACAGACAGGACGTAATCCTGGGGGGCATTCCAGTTCAATGCAGAGACTCCCATCTAAAACAGCAGTTTAAGTAACAGAAAGATTAAGCTCTACTTAACATTTGGTTCAGTCACGATATTATGCTTCAGAACTGTCCTCTGTCACAAAACTATCTGGGTTGGTTTTTGTCTGTTTTGTTTGGGTTTTGTTTGTAATTTAAAGCTATTATTCACCATAGTGCATGCATTTTACACACACAGTTCCCATGAATTTTGGTATTCAAGCAAACTAAAGCAAATTACAAATCCGATTTAGAAACTGGTCAAATCAGATAAACCTTTAATAATAATTATTAATTTTTTTAACAGAATTTTATTCTCAATTCAAAACTTGGCATTGATTGGCACATCTGAAAATCATCATGCAAGATCCCTTTCCACACAGGCTGTGACCACTGTAAGTTACATACAGAATGTAAAGCACACAAGGAACCTGCGAGGTCAAACTCAGACTTGTCAGAATCTCACAGTGCAATAAATACAGCGTGGGAAGCCTGTAAGACAGAGCAAAGACTGATTTCTGCTTTTTTACACAACGCATACCCTTTTGATTTTGCAAAAAGGATCTTCCCTTGCTTCCGTTTCAAGTTGGTCGCCCAGTACAGGGACACTTTTTAAAATCTGACCTGAGCTAGTTCAAAGATGATTCAAACTGATGAGGAGGTAGAGAAACCAAGAGATGTTGTCAAGCCTTGAAGAAAGCCAGGTGAGCAAGGACAGAGCTACTTGTGCTAAAGTCTGAAAGGACAGAGTCAAGAACATCTGCAGTCCATAAGCATCTGACCCTAGGAGCTCCCTTGCTTAAGTTTCAAACACCTCTTCTGCAAGATAACAAAACCCAATCTGCCAGCTGACTAGAACTATTTGTTCTAGTTTTAAAGTCATCCTAAAGACAAAATAGATTGTTGCAAACAACTTTGTTCCATGTAGTACATTTATGCAGTTGGTTTTGCTTACAATAAAAAGCATAAAATTATTTTCCTGTCAGAAAAGGATTTGAGTAAATATTCTGAGCTACCAAAGAGCTTAGATAACTGCAAATGTAGCATATCCTTTTGCTTGACAATACCAACCCTGACAAAACTATTGCTACTCACAAATCACCACGGTTCATTCACGCTAGTTGCTATAAAACTGTTAAAACTTCTTTTAAAACCTCTGCCAAAATTCAAATGGAAAGCAACATTCAAATTCATCCTGATTTTACATAGAAATTCTGCTTGATTAAAAAAAATAAATAACAAAACCAACCACCAAACACAAAACCATTCAGATCTGCACATACAGGAAAGAAAATAACAATGAGAGCTAGAAAATCTGATATTGGAAGATCTGATGGGCTAGATGTCACAAAAATGTCACAACAACAGTGCCGGACTAGCGATCAGTACTTCACAATGAAGTAACCCTTACTGTTTTCCCATATCCACCTATGTCCCTTGACTCTATAGGAAAAAAAACCCAACCTACTGGTTGCATTTATCAATGCAGAACCCTTAACAAAAAATTATAAGGGCCTTCACTCTTGACTTAAAGGGTGAAAGCTTGATTTAAACCTTCGATAAATGTGGACTCACTGGTAATTCACTGACAGTTAATTCTCATAAAATTCCTATCCCTTAATCATCTAGGGATCAGCCGTCCCAAGACGTTTCAAGAACTCGTCACAGACAAAACAGGGCCTGCTACAAATCAAAGACAGAGGAAAACATATCGTGATGGTCAGGATAAATAATGCTGCACACGTGGACGTAACTGAATTTTATGGGTTAAACAGCTCAAAAATTCAACTGCAAACCAGCGGCATTCAGCTCACATAATCAAAGCTGAACGGTACATGTCTAGCCAATCTAGGGCTTGGTCTCAAAGGGAGTAGTGGCTTGGAGGATGAAAACCTGCACGCATACTAATCTAGATACTTAGATTTAACAGCTATAGCTTACACATCTCACTGGAATTTACTGAATATTCTAAGCCACCACATTAATTACCAGTGGATAAAAAGATCATAGAAAAGCATCTGAAGGCACTGCTGCTCTAAGCTAAATGGCATTAATTAGACTGCATCTATTTCAGCAATTTGCTAACAAAGTGCTACAAAAAACGGCTTCACCTGATATTATCCTCTGGCTCAGGTTCACTGTCACTATCTTCAGCTTTTCGCTTAATTCCTCCTGCCAGGGATGGGCTGCCATCAGAAGTCAGGCTGGTATTTGGAGATGATGAAGTTGTCTAGGGTCAGAATTATTACAGATAAATAGAGGGGAGGGGGGGAAGGATTTATTAGGCATTTTAAATTCAAGTTAATTTTAACAGCTTTGTGATAATCGCATGCATTATTTTCAGCTCCCCCAGAACTCAAGGCAAAAGCTATGCAACCCTTAAACTATTAAGTCAAGTAGCAAAAGAAAGGAAGAACACAGCTTTGTACTAAACGGCAGGCATTGATACATATAGGCAAAAAGTTCATTGTATTTGAGAAGGGAAAAAGATGCAATAAACAAGACAGTGTAAGTTGATAAAACATGCCATTTTTGATATATTCCAATTTTTGAATACAACTGTTTTCCTGGTCCTACCCCTTATGTTACAACTTCATTTTACAGTAACAGCAAAAAATGCATATGCAGACTACTGTAAAAATGCCGCCTGTAATTCAGAACTGGCAGAAATACTCTAAGTTTGTTCACAACTGACCTTTTAAACCCCTTTCAAATTTACCTACTTTAGTATTACAGAGTCTAAAAGAAACTTCTCCCATTCCATAAAGGAACTGATTGGCTTAACCCATGTGCAAAAGTTTTGAGATTAAAAGGGAAGAGCAGCAGAAATTATACATTGAAAAAGCATACTGTATTTATTTAGACTTAAGAGACAGAACACACATCTTTGTGATGAAACGGACCTTTAATTTGTTCACTGTTTGGATGAAGATTTATGCCCAGAAAGAAAATATTTGTCATTAATTGTTAAAGTTAACAATTAAGTATTCTAACAGATCAATGAACTTATATCCAGTTTTCCCCTCACTTCCTGACACCTTTCCAAAAACTTCACCTAAGTTTCTCTTCTTCCCAGACAAAAATGAAAGCAGCTGACAAACACGTAGCTATGCAAATCACAAATTTCCAAAACACAGATATCTATGTCTGTGTGCGTATACAAATTCCAAAGAGAATATTAAAACATTAAAAGACCTCCAGCTCAGGCATTCGGCCTGTGTCTCTCGCAAACCTCCTGAGGAATTTCCCAAACCTCTGCTCACGAGGTTTGACCCACAAGTGCCAAACAAGGTTGGGGGAAGAGCCACCGCATGCAACTCAGATGCGTTCACCTCACACTTGCCCTCCCAGAACTATTTAACAAGCAGTATCATACCAAACATTAAAGAAAACTATTTTATTCAAGTAGTCTCACAAAAATTAGTTATTAAAAGCCACTTGCCTGAAAAATAAACTGTCTGGTGTCTGCTTTTCAAGAAAGCTTGATGGGGGAGAAAAAAGGGTGTCCAGAGTAACATAGGATGCGATTATTTCCCCTTCTATGTGTAAATACCTTTGAACATCTACTTACAGAATTCTGTCTGTCGTGCATTCTCATCTCAAAGGCAGCTTGTCTAGGGTTACTGATTGCCTGAGGACTAGATCGATTTCCCAGAGCTTGAGGGGAAAACTGGCCACCAGGAATAAAAGAAGGCTGATCCCTCTAAAAGATAAATATATACAAGTATACTGAAAAAGCTGTGTAATCTCCACAGCAGTGTGATGATGCTCTCTCACGATTTTCAGATTAACATGTTATATAAAACAAGCATAATTTACTCACAGTTCAGCTTAACTTAGTTATGTTTAACCATCTCAACCAGACACGACACTTACAAGCAAGACTCATATTCCTATAATTTGTTAAGCTCTTTAAAAAACAAAACAAAACCAACCAAACCCTGCGTTTTGTGCCCATGTGCCTTCTATGTGGGCTGAATGGCAGTTTTTTGGGGGAAGCGAGACTTCATCTAACTTACTGGGAAGAAGGTATTCTTTGTAAGCAAAGTGAATAACCCCTTCCACTCTAGTAAGAGGTAGTCAGAAAATACATTATTTAAGAAATAAACGCAAAGTCTAGATAGTGCTCAGAGTGGGGATACGATCGGCAAATCCATTTAATGCAAACTGGTATACATATTTAAACCTAAACTGTCATGCTAAACTCCACTGCCCTCAGCAATACGATTGCTGAGAAGACTTGTGTCAAGGCATAGAAAAACAATTCCCATACAGTGACCATGCTGAAGCGTCACTAAATAATCACAAAAGTGCAGATTTACGTAGATTTGAAGGACACAACACACAGCTATCACTGAGCACATTCAGCGCTCTCTCTCCTTTCCCTTTCAAGAAACCTTTAATAGGCAATTCCTTCTTTCAATGCTCCAGTCTACAAAAAGCCATGAAAAAACCCTTTAAAATAGTTTACACACAGGCCAGAAACGATTATAACTGCAGTTTCAACCAGCACATATGCTGAAAGCTATAGTGTACGCTTCAATTCTTGCTAGTTTTTCCATTGTGAAAGGAATTAATTTACCTTCATTCTTTTTCTTTTTTCTTTTTGCCGTCTTTTAAAGTTATCCTAAACAGAGAATAAGGAGAAATAAGGTCAAGCATACAGATTTCTTGGAAAAGTCAGTCATTATAATCCTCTACTGATCAGAAGGCCGTAAGGTTTTTATGTAATGTTCTGAATAAGATATAGGTCAATTCTTGTGTCTGTATCTCCAACGGAAATGGGATAAAATTTTCTACCCTACCCTGAAAACCTATGGGGGGAAAAAACGTAGCTGTGTATTCAAAGCCCCACAATTTCAGTACTGACTTGTATCACCTACTAAGTTTAGCTACAGCCTTGCTTCATGGTGACAGCAGTGTCAAAAGACACAAGCTCCTTTCCTGCACTGGAACAGTTGCCAAAAAAGACAGACATTCAAATCCTGGAAACAGAAAACAAGAGGCTCAAGGAAAGATATTTCTTATTCTTGGGCCAGGGAAACTTGAACGTTGAATTGGCATTTTCACTCCAAGAGAGGTGCAGGCTGGGGCAGTTATAAACAAAGCATTTTACCAGCACTGGCACTGGCAAGTATTTTTTGACTGGAAAGTAAATAGAATTCTGCTCTTTCACAAGGTGTTTTATCTCCCACACTTAACATATAAACTGGACTATCTCTGCACAAAACTGCAGAGACAGACCAAAAGAACAACAATTTATGGACACATTTCAAATGGTGGGAGGTGCCGCAAGGCAAGAACACGCTTGGAATTCAAATGGAGTGTTTCACCCCTGCTCATGGCCTGCACTTCCACAGGTTGCAGCAAATTACAAAACAATTCCCTCCTCACTTTTCAGAGCGGCTATTCAAAAAGCTGCAGGCAGTAACAGAACTCACATGCAGTTTTCATTTTGCTATTACTTGGGATAACAATCAGACAAACAGGCCCTGCAGTCCAAGAAAAAGAAAATCAACTGGAAGCATACAATTCTTTTGTGAGTACAGAGGAATTCATTAGAGATTATAACAAAAAAAATTGCAAAGTTTGTGGGTTTTTTTCTTATTCTGTTAAAGGAGTGTCACAGTCTAACAATAAGGTATGTGATAAGAAACAAAATCCAAGAGTGTAACAAAAAAAAAAATTACATCATCATCTTTTCTCTTTTTGAAAATACTGTCTTCAACTTCTCCAACAGCTAACATGATCATCTGGACCCGCTGTAGGTTGACAAAACCACTTTCTGTGAGGTACCCCTGCAAATTAGAAAATAATATAGTTGAAAAACAAGCCTAGTTTTGTAGCAAGTAGATATTTCTAAAGGAAAAGCAGAAAAATTTACCCCAGTTTTGTGCACCACGTTTTTATATATGTTAACCAAGCGATCAATTGCTCCCTCCCTAAAAAACAAAAGCAAGCATGAAATTCTTATAATTTAAAACCACAGTAGGTATACTTGCAGGAAAAGAAAACATACATTCTCATCTACCTGATCTCCAAAGATGGCAGATGAGGAAGAAAGTCATTTCCCACAAAGAAGCACATAAAGACCCAGTCATCAACACTTCGTTCAAAATCAAAAGTGAAAGGCAAACTGGCCATAGTGAGCTCTCTTTCCAAATACTGCAACACACAAAAGGACATTAGAAAACACTGCTTATGGAGTTTCAAAATGCTATTTATAGAAAGCAGATATAGTAACTGCTTCAACATACCTCCCGCAGAACACATAATCGGATGAAGATGAATTCTTGTTCAGCAAAAGGAAGACTGTCCGCAAACTGATCGTGCTGAAGTGAAAGGAAAGAGTTGCGTTACATCCAAGCTCACCTTGGCAGCTTCTCCAGCTCAACTTTAAAGGCTAACTTTGAGAGGGGTTAAGAGGCCTATAGGTACAGTTTCTCAAGTTCTTATGCCAAGCGTGCATTTTGCTACTTTGCATGTCTCTGAAGTTACTGATCATTTTCTCTTGCCGGTGAAAAAACGAACAACAACACACCACAAGTGAGGATATTCGGTTTGGCACAGTATTTTTGTGCTACAGAAGTACAATTTTTACTTATTTATATAACAGGGAAGCCAAGCAATTCCAATAACAAAATCTGCATTATGTTTCAGCCAAAACCAACAGCAAGAACAATTTGAGGATCTCATCAAAACTTAAATTATCTTATAGATAAAAAGAATTTCTAGATATAGCAAAATTCTTACCTTGCCTTGCTTTTCTCTGGGCAAACCTTGGCAATCCTTAACCTCATGACCCATCTGGTTACAAAGAGCACATGGCTTGGGTTTATTTGGTTTAAACTCTTCCCTAATTATAGTGAAGTTTGGTTCATGTGTAGCTAAACCAAGCATAATCAGATCAGCTACCAATCAAAAGAGAAGAATAAAATTAATGAAGGATCAACATTATTAAGCTTTTTTTTTTTTTTTTTTTTAAAGAAGTTTAAAAATGAAGTACATTCTACCTTAAGTAAGTGTGAACACACACGTGTGCTTACCCACAAATTACCCAGGCAGCAAGGCCGGATCTTTCCCCATACATTACACAGAGCTTTCAAAAACCAACACACACACTGGATTATTTACACAAATACAAGTGAAAGCCTAAAAACTATGGCCCAACTCAATCACAAAACAGCCTGAGCAAGCTTAACAGAACATATTGCTAGCAAAAGAGAACTCACCATCAGCCCCACACAGACAGTGATGGGTGTTTGGGTCATGGTTTGGTTGAGCTATACAAAACAAAATTACATTTAGTCAAAGTCATGCAGAATAAATTACTAGTGACCACACCTTAATTTAAAACAAAATGTTCTCATTTGTGTGAATTTTACCTCTTTGTCTTCTAATGTAATCCATGATTTTATGTTCACCTTCACCAGGAGCACTAGCATCAGACAAAATAACCTGCAAAACATTTAAATTATGTGAACAATTTATGCTACCACAGCAAAAAAACCAAACACCAAGCAACTTAAGCAGTTCATATACTGACTCTTGACTTATGAATACTTGAAATTCTAATCTGCAGTTTTAACTAAACGAAATGATTTAAGAGTTTGGAACCAATGAACAGACCTTCATTTTTCTCTAAGAATTCTAGGGTGAAGCTGACCTATTGATTCAAATACCACTGAAATTATCCCATCATTAACTAACATATTTGAAGTTTCCTGATAAATTATCAGGGCAGTCGAAATATGCACTAGAGAACTTAGAGGTAAAGCAGACATATGCCCGCTTCCCCTTAGATGATCTAAACTCATAGATACGCCGATACATTATCACGTGGTACACTTCCTTACACTGACGTCCAGATGAGCATTAGCGTTCCTAAAACTCATGTCTAATGGAGGGAATTAAGCAGAGTCAACTGCCCTCTAATTAGGCCACTTTAACAGCCAACTTACGGAAAATAAAACACAGACAGCTGTGTCTGAGAAGACTGACTATTCTGCCCTCTCATACAGAGCAAACACAGGGTTGTCAGAAACCAAACTGAGTGACAGGGAGCGGAGTGGTTGAAGAACAGGAGGAGAGAATTTCAAAGTCCAGAAAGACAAGAAAAGCAATAGGTATTCTTTTCACTGCCTGTCATCTGTTGTCTCCATTGTTAGAATAACAGAGAAAATGAGAAAATGTAGCCTACCTGAGGTAGCAACCTCAGGTAGTTAAAAAAGAAGTAGTGAAAAGAATACGTATACAATGTATCTTGACACTTTTCTCCAAGAGAGGAAAAAGTATTCCTAAAACTCTGTCTCCCATTATATCAAATTGTGGCTTCTACTATCAAATCTTTTCATTGCTGTTAAGCAAAATCAAAACACACAGTGCTGTTAGGTTGCGTTATTGGGATGAAACGTATTTCTGAAGAACGTGCAAGTTGGTCCATTGTTACCAACAGCACAGTGCCAGACGATGAGACAAATCTGTTAAACGTATACCCTTCAATCATATCCCAACCCAGCCCAACAGATCACCTTAATTTTCCTGAAGTATGAATCCGCAAAACTTACTGTCAGATTTTTCCACCCTGGGTCGCTGTTCAAACGGTCAGCAATGTAATAGCGGAGACATTTAGCAAGATTGTCCATGAACTCAGTTCCCTAAAAAGTGACGGAAAAAAATAAATTAAACCTTCATTCAGACACTGGCAATTGCTGGTTGAAGTGCAAGATTACTTACCGGGGTAATACAGTTGCTGTCAAATCTCTCTTTCACTTCTTCTGGAGGAAGAATGCCACCTAGAGCAATAAAAACATTTAACAGAAGTAAATCAATATTGAACATTAAAAGCTGTTTTTTGCATGATAAAAACCCAGATGGCTCCCCTGATAACAGTTAACACTTATTGAAAATTAGTTTATTTAAACAAACAAAAACCAACCGAACAACAAAACTAAACTAGCTCTTACCATTACACTACCTCCATCTTAAAGTAAGGTGTTAGTACATTTACAAACGTCGTTACTTCAGAAAAGTGATTTCACTACCTATTCTGTCAAACGACCGTGAAAGAAATCTCAAAAAACTAAGCTTGCTAAGTTAGATAAAACATGAGGAAATAATTATTTTCTTACATATTCTCCCCTATGTTTCCACTATCTATTCACTTGGGCTCACAAACAGGGTTACACCAACTTCTCTCATCTCTGAGCTTCATAAAGGGTCTTCGCAGTCTAGAAACGCTACAGGAAGAAATGTTAAAAAAGTCTTTGTCCTCCCTTTTTAATCTCTAACTAGGTTACACAATGGCCCTCTCACTTGGGCTACAGCATTCATTCCTCCTACACAGTCACCTGAATTAATTGCTCCAGCCCAGACAGCATGCTTCAGCTGCACACACTCCTTTCACTCGAGTCATGTCACTGTCACCCTTAGAAAGTTGCGTTGACTTTGTTTCCTCACTGAGTTTAGAGTTTCCACTGTCAAGTAACTACCCTTGCTCGCAGTTCACCACTCCTGTGCTGCAGTATTTTCGTTTGATCCCTGCTTTTAAGCCTCAACTCCCCTTTCATCAACCCTACAAATTTGCACTTCCTTCCATAAGAGTTTTGGTTAGTTTCCCACTACTACATTTATCACTGCCTTTCTGTTCAATTTTTTTTTTTTACAGGAATTAAGAGTACTCAACACAAATCCAGTTCAGGCAAGAGACAGAAAAAAAGAAGTGACATGGTTTTTTATCTTAGTTCTTAACTTCGAAAAACACAGATCCATCCTTCTGTAGGCTTGCTATCCCCTCCTCCTCCTAGCAACGCACAGACAAATATCCACAGACATCCCTTTTCTAATCCCTACTGAAGCTTTCAGAACCAACAAGGTGACCCTCACTTGAAAAATCTCAGATATGGCCGCAGTTCTACCTTTTGCCAGAATTTCTTGTCTGATTTTTTGCTTCTCTTCAGCAGCTTCCATGCCCTCCTTTGATGCTCTGAATCTTCTTGACCGCTGTTGATTCATTTTTGCACGTGGAGCCTAAGAGAAGGTATCATAATGCTTGGTTCAGTTACTGCATCTAGACAATTGTTTTCTTTCTGGACAAATCTCTTGAAGTTGGCCAGTTTGTGATTATACAACCATTTAACAAGACGTCAGTCTAAACTGTACTCAAAACAGGGATTTCTGTTGTCCCCCCCTCCCTTGCGGCACCACCAGGATCTTACGAGACCAGATGGCACCTATCCTAAATTTACAGCCGTTACTGGGAACTAAATATATCAATACTTACTACTCCGTCTATAGCCATGTAAAGAAGTCGCCTTGGTCTCACAATGTTGAAGATCCTGTCAATATACTCAAAAATCGCAACCATCATTTCATCTTCATTTTTGGGCGCTGGCCTAAAACATAGAGCATTCAATTTAACATCTGAGATGCTATCAATAAACCCTATAAAACCCTGTAAAGAGACAAAAGACTGCCTTACTTGTCCTCTGGATGTGTACAAGGGTGAATTATACCATTCATATCCAAATACAGGTTATCAAACTCCACCTCATTAGGGTTTGGTTTGCTTGTATCAATTGGAGCCTTGATGCCATTGCACTCCTTAGCCTGTGAACATAGTTGAAACAAATATTTCAGTACTTGATTAGAGAAGTATCACAAATAACCAGAGTTGGTCAACGTACAGACTCATAAAATTGGTGTGGGTTTTTTTCAAGGGTAGTAAAAAAAAAAAAAAAAAAGACAGCAACAAGCTACCCACATAATTACCTCAAGACGCACACTTACACTATTGAAATAGTGCTTTTTTTTCAGATGTTTGTAAATTAGCACACTAGAAGATATGATGAGTTACAGCTGAGTTTGGTTCATTCCTGCTCATTGGCATGTATTATAAACAAGAAGTTTCCATACCTCACATTATTCAAGAAAGCAATTCCTTTTACTGCCAGGGCCATACTGACTCCCTCAAAATTTAGCAAAGGGACTTCAAAGTTTATAACACGATGCTGTAACTTTAACATGACAACCAAGAAGCATCAAAATCTTTCTCCTTTAAACCCGCAGTTCCCCAGACTGACACATCCGAACAAGCGCGCACCTCTGCCTTTTCCCACTGCAATCCCCTGTTTAGGTCACACACAGAGCTGGGGAGGTTGACAGTAAAAACAATTCACCTATGGCTGATGACATATGGGAGCCCAGCTGATGATGCGACAAGCTCCCGAAGTATATCAGTGCATCTTGGTGAGCAAAGGGCAACGAGATTTAACTAGAAAAAGGACTTTTCCCAGATTCCTCTACAGAAAGGAAGGAGATCCTTTCAGATCCCACCAGGGAAATCTCCAACCTGGGTATGCACGTATTACTTTTCTTGCTGGCTATCAAATGCACCGAGATGCTCAAACCCTGGACTCTTCCACTCCTGCCTCCGAGTTTGTCCTGTGGGTATACTTGAAACGCTAAATACAATCCAGTCCTTACCATCCACTTCTGCAAATAAGTAAACTTTTGACTCGAACGCTTCGCCTCCTCTACGCCAGTGCTTTTTCCTACTGCCAGGCTGATGCCTACCGAACGTGAAACCCAGGCCACAATGCGGATGGTAAATGTGATGCTAAATTACAATCGACCTGAACCACCTATAGCCACCTATGTCGCTGTGCTTCCTCAGCATTCTCTAACACTTACAAGCTCCACGAGGTAAACGCAGAAGTGCCAAGAAAACAAATCTCAGCTGAACCGGAGGTAGTAAACAACCCCAGGTTACTTTGCGTATGCTGCCACGTCAGTGACAGGTAACTACCTAGGTGAAGGGAACAGTCTGTCATCAGCCCCAGAGCAGAGATCAGAGTTGGCGCTAGAACACCTACCTAAAACCCCCCCTTGACTCTTCTCTGAAGCTGCAAAGCAAGCAGTTTCCAAACACTGGCGAGTCTCAAAGAGTGGCTTAGCACCCGTGTTCAATTTTGTTTCCTCGCTGTATGGTCTATTTATTTTTTATAGATAAACCACTGAATGGAACACCACCAGCACCAGAAGAGACATGAGCTGATCAAGACAAAGTCAAATGTATTTTCAGAGAAATTATGACCGAAAGGGTTTTAACATATCACAATGCTGGAAAGCAGAGCACTCTCAAATAACTTGGTGTAAAGCAAAAGAAAAGTGAACGTCATGTAGTTGTTACGTTGTTATGTACAAACTGTGATACTACTGGTCCTCTGATCCACGTGAAACTTCTCAGCAGCTGATGAACAAGCGTCAAGCACTTCCTCTGAACTTGTATTTCCAGACTTGCCGCTTTCTACTCTTTTAAGGAGTTCCCCACCTCCCTTATACACAGCTCAACCAACCAGATTTACAAGGAAAAACTTAGAGATTGAACCATCAACTTTCATACAATTTTCCTGCTTAGAGTAGTGGCAGAACTAGCTGAACTTATCCCAGTCCTAAAAGGCAAAAATTAAAACCTCTAAAGCAAAATAAGACTTTATCCAGTATTTACATTTTTCACAGTTAGAGATGAATGGAATTCTTTCAGGGCAATTTTGTGAAGTCATTTTAAAATAACTGAACACTGAGTCCCTCTATTTCATTTCTTTAAAACAGGTGAAATTCTGCTAATTCACATCTATCTTATACTATTCATCCAAAGTAGCCAAATCCTGACAGACGAAATCTTGCCTGCTGCGTGCTTCCTTTATTGAACTTTCCAGAACAGACACACACAAATCACACGGTTTTAGCAGAAACTGTCAGGTGCCAACGCTGTGCTGTAGCTCGCAGCTCTAATAAAGTTACTCTGGGCAACCGAGACCTACAATTTTAAAAGAGGAGTATTTGCTCTGCTTTACATCAGATAACGGGACGAGAAGCTTGCCTTGTGTTCTACTTGATCTTTCATCAAACCTCTTGCCAGAGCTAACTGTGATTCAGAAGATATCAAGGGCTTACAACTATGTGATATGGAAAATAAAACTGCCCCCATCACAGATCTTATTTTCAGTCTTGAAGGTAAAGCAAAGTAAGTATGATCTCTTTCAGACGGCTTCGAAAGCCATTCAGTTTTCATCTGCATACCGCTATGTCAGCAACTTTACCATTACATCCTCGTAAACCTATCAGATTTTTAATGTAACAGCCTTGTAAAAGGTTTAAGTATCTGGGAGTGATATCTCTTGTGATAGAACTAAACTGTTCACTTTTAATCTACAGCCTCTTTTGAAACCATTGAAAATAGATCTTCAAATATGATACTTTAGTTGCAGCTTTATTAATTCATACGAATTTGATTACGAATATTCTCTCCGGATTTTATATCATCTTCAAGATCTTCCTCTTATTCTTCCTGCTCAGCTTAAGAAGAAGATTAATCAGGTTTAAGAAAAAGAAATAATCTAGCAAGGTTAGAGAACAAGGATCAACTTTTTAATATTTCAAAGAGACAAACTACCGGGAGATACAAAATTTCTGATTAGAGAGATTTATAAGCAATCCTAAAATACACACAAGGCTGATTACATTGTGAGAGAAGTTTAAATTCATCTACAGTAAGACAAATCACAGCTTCTCACTACTGTCCTAGTCTGCTCTCAAATTTATGACCAGATTTGAATATAAAAAAATTGTAATGAACAGGATTTATCCATGTGCTGTCCTTACTGTAATTGCAATGTGCTCTTAAGTTGGAACAAAGCAACGTGGATGAGGACATCAGGATCCAATACTTCACTTATTTCATACGTTGTATTTTCCTTTTCTTTTAGTAAGGAACATTTGCTATTACAAGCTCAATTATTAAAAATCCAGAAGGACATACAATCACAAACTCAGTAAAACCAAGGCTATATAAGCTTTTATTTTACCTAAACACTAGAACAGTTTTGATTAAATAAAGATTCATCTAAATGTTTACAAGTGTGATGAAAGAGATCAGTCTTCTGCTCTTAGAGAAAACTGTCCTTAGCTGTCCCAGACTGCAGATATATTTGCTGTTTAAATCGTGACTGCCTTTAAATACATCTTAAAGCATCATCCAGAAACAGCCGGACAAGCTTGTAAGACAAAAATGTGAAACACCTATTTACAGTAAAGACAAAACTGTAAAAGAATTGACTTTATACTGTCAAAACTCTATTGGTGCCCTTTTGATCAGAAGAATGCTGCTTCAAAGCATCACAACTAAGCTTTACCTGGGGGGGCTCTCTGCTGTTACCGCTGCCGAGGCTATCTTGCGCCCGATAGCCTTGCCCCCCACTTTTCCCCGGCAGACGCCGTCGTGACGCAGTGTCCCTGAAAGCCCTCTAAACTCAGGGTTACCCAGACCCTCAGAGTAGGTCACATCAGAGACATGAAACCCAGGAGTTTGGTGAAGTGACCAGAACAATCACTGCTAGCTGCCAACAGCTTATTCCAGAGTAAGCATTCGTGTGAGCAGCTAATAAGCTATACTTGTAAACCCACAAACCGCCTTTTTCTGTAATAGTTCCCCCCAGGCAGACAAATCCTCACTTCTTATCTACCCACTGGAGTAAAAAACTCACTTCTTGCAGCTACAGGTAAAATAAACTTCACGCTTCTCTCGCGCTGAGGGAGGCTACCTGAAACCACAACGGCCATAAAAGCAAAAGAGTAACTCACAGTTTTAACTGTGCAACATTTGATTAATCCAAAGCTACGATTCTGTTTCATAACCTGAATTGGAAAGGCAAAAACACCCTGCCCGTAACAAGAACTGAATCCTAAAACTGAGCTGCCTGCCATTCGCATACACTGGACTCTCGCTGAAGGCAGGCAGGCAATACATGCAGTCAAAACCCCCAGTGTCATCACACAATTCAATCACTTCACTCTCTTTCCCCTTATCTTCTCTACCTTGCCCGCACGCTTCTATCTCCTTCGCAGCCCACTGTCTCCCAAAAGCGAGGTAGGTCTCTCTCAGGGAAGGACAGGAGGTAGCGCAAAGACAGAAGCCACAGCACACGCTCAGCAGTGGGGACGTGAACTTTCCAAAACAGCACCACGAAGAAGAGTAGAACCCGGCCAGTAGAACTTGAGAAAAGACGATACAAATTGTTTGGAAAAGCGTACAGGAAAAACAGTTTGGGAAGCACAAACTCAAGAGTTTGTCTTCTCAGAAAAGCTTTGGCTAGGTTGGCCCTGAAAAGAATAATTCACCGTGTTCACTGTGGTGTAAAGTTACGACGGTGCTGCTATTCAAATCCAATGTAAGTCTGAAGGGAGACACCCCCTCCCCCCTCGCTGTCACCCCCCCCCACCTCCTACGGCGTCCCTGACGACGGCACAAGCATTCGTGTGGCTGCAGCGGCGTGCGCAGAAGAACCAGCCCGACACCCTGCCTAGCAAAAGTGTACGAACACACGTTATTTCAGCTGCGTTACTTCTTAGAAAGGGTTCCCCAGATACCCACACAGGTCTCTGCGCTGCTGCAAGGGAGAGGATAAATATAAGCTACAGGCAGTCACCAGCCAGCTTAAAGCGATCAACAAACCGTATCTGCTACGAGTTGTGGGTCAGTGAAGACCACCTGTGGGGTTCAGCAGCTAGGTTGGGGACCAAGTCTTCACCGAAAAGCATCTTCTGTCGCTACAAAAAGCCACGTTTTAGAGAAGTCCTTGGAAAAAATCAGCTCCCTGTTTGGGCAGGAGGTATTTCTCCTATACTAGAAAGTATCAGCAATGAGACAAAAAAAGCTGAAGCTGCTCAAGGTTAAAGGGTACAACTGCAGACTTGACTAATACACGAAAGAGAAGACTTACAGCAGTAATTAGTAAGACCTGAAAATGATATAACTGCGCAGTGCTCAAACGCTATGAGCGTGAGGGCACAAGGAAGCGTACGACCATACGCACACCAAGGCACCACTTTAACCTTACATAAAACCGTGCAGCTATTAAGGCCAGCCCAGGTCCTCCTCAAGCGTCTCACTCCTGTGCTGGCAGCAGCTTTCCTGAGGCCGCATCAGAGCAGGACCCCGGAACTGATCCGCTGGCAAACAGGGCGGTCTCACGGAGACAGATGAGTTTCCAGACCCACAAGTTATCTTTAGCCAGTTATACTCGCATTTCCTTACTGTTTTCACAACGGGCAGCTTCGCTTTTATTTCCAAGCAGTCCCAAAGCTTGCCGCAACTTGTAGTTTCCAAAAAAAGTTGTTGAAAAGCAGGGGCCCTGAAGAACATACACTGAAACAAACCAACACTGCAACAAACCCAGGAACAGCAAGGAGCATCCCCGCTGCTCCCCATTCACCACAAGCTTTGCCAGGCGCTTTCATAACACCCACTCCTTTTGCCCGAAGCAACACAAAGGCAGCGGCCGCCAGGCCGGGCAGGGCTCGCACTTCCACAAACCGGCCGAAGGGAAGAAAACTGCGGGAGAACCCCGACTCCCTGCCCCAAACGCCTCCCCGGCCGCCCTCACACGCGAGCGCGGTGGAGACCAGGCGGCCCCGCCAAGGTCCCCTCAGCACCGCCCGCTTTCACCGGAATCCAAAGTGCAGAGCCCCGAGAAAAACCCCGCACCCCAATAACCCCCCGCCGCCCGGAACGGCACCCGGGGGCCCAGAGGCGGCACCGTACGGGCGGGCACGAAGCACCAGCGGGTACTGCCTCCCGAACCGCCCCGGCCCGCCGCGCTGCTCGGGCCCCCTGGAGCCACGGGGCGGCCCTCAGAGGGCCCGGCCCGGGACAGGAGGCCCGGCTCACCTTCTCCTCCACGCAGTTGACGATGATGGAGGGGTACTTGCGGCTGAGCCAGCGGAAGAAGGCCGGGACTCCCATGGCGGGCCGGGGGCGGCCGGACCGCGGCTCTGACGAGCAGCGCTTCCGGGGGCAGAGGGCAGCGCGGGGCACCGTGGGAGAGCGCGCGCGCCCGCGGCGGCGGCGGGGGAAAGGGAGGGGGCAGTCACGTGAGGCGCACGCGGCGGCGTCGCCGCCATCTTAGAGTGCGCAGGCGCGGGGAGGGGGGAAGGCGCCATGGCGGTGTGGGGGGAGAGGCGGCGGGTCGGTCTGCGGGCTGTCCCCGGGCTGTTTTCCCCCCTCCCCGGCTCCTCCCAAGCTCCCTCTGCCCTGCCGGGAGGGTCCCGCCGCCTCACCGCGCCCCTGGGCCCGCCGGGGGCTCCTCAGACGCAAGGGTGACAGGCGGAAGGGAAAGGGCTGAGAGCAGACGTGCGCCTGAGGCAGCAGGCTCTGTGTGAAAACCTGCCTGCGAGTCACAGGAAACCTCGTCGGGAAGGGGGGAAAAAAAGTAGCTGCCAATGCGGGGTGGTTTCCCGCTTCTGTGGGGTGGTTTAGGCGGGTGACAGAAGGGGTTCAGGGCACGGCCGCACCGTCACAGCTACTGCTGTGGTAAGGAAACGGGTGGAGGGGGAGGCTGGGCGTGAGGCCTTTCCCTGGCCAGGAGAGGGGGTCCCTTGGCACGGGGGGGGCTTGTGGGCACTGGGGGCTCTTGGCAGCGGGTCAGAGGGGCAGGTGGGCAGCAGAATCCAGGAGCGTGAAACCGCTCCGTGCCACCCGTGGCAGCGGCAAGAGGCAGCGTAAAGAAACCCAGGCCCATCGCTTTGCCCGTCGCATAAGCAAATACTATTAAGTTAGCCGTTTGACAACGTTGAAATGGAATTAAACCTTCGGGTATTAAACGGGATTAACACAAGGAAGATTTTGTGCTCTGCTGTGTCCTGTCGCTATACGCCGACTTCATTAGGAGGGCAGTGACGGGGGTGAGGACATGAAAAAGCAGCCTGGGAATCATTAACAAAAATAACAAACCTCAGCAGCACTTACTGAGTCAGTGCCGCTGACTTGGGGGGGGGGGGAACCTTGCTGCCTTGCTAATTTGCTGTAGAACACATTAACCCAATATTGTATTTCTCATTATTCTTAGCCTCACTTAGCTGTTGTTAAGCCATTTTCTGTTGTCACTCCTCTTAATAAAATCTGTGACTTGAATAAATTTCCCCAGCAACTTTGTATTGGCACCGCATCTGCGGTATCAGCGAAAGATCGTCCTTTATCTGTTCCTTACAAAACGTACCCTGATTGAAGTTTCCCATTGTAGTGCTTCTCCTCCTGGGATTTAGTATCGAGCAAGGCGGCTTAGTATGAACATTTTGTTTGTATTGATGGGCAATCAGTTGTTGTTCTGATAATGCTGAAGAAAACAGACGACAGCAGCCCTAGCAAATGCAAATGAAACATGATCACCTTATCTTATAATTGCTTGCGTAAACAAGCGCTGAAAAAAATTAAGACTGCAACAAGCATTTCCTTGGAAAAAAATTAAGTTTTTGCTAAAATGAGCTCCTCTCTCCTGGGAAGCGACGCCAGCTCTGTCATTGCCCCTTTTGTCCGCCCCTACACGCGAGCTTGATTTGGTCAGCGGACGTACGGGCGCGTGAGGTGAAACTTCGCCTCGCGAAAAGAGAACGCAGCGCCGAGTCGTTGCGCGTACACCGCGGGAATACGGGAAGACTTTTCGTTGCAGTGTTTTCCGCAGATGAGTGGCGTGCTGATTTAAATCTGTTCGGGCTGTATTGATTACAGTCCCCCTGTCCATCAGCATCATCCGTCATCGTCGTCGGGCTGCTGGTATGACAGCTGTGAAGGAGCGCAATAGAGGTGACTGGCAGAATGTTTTGCATCTAATGAGCCCGCGCACAATAAGAGTATAATAAATAACGCTCAGGAGGAACTCGGCTATCGCTTCAACACCGAAAGAGAGATACTGCCTCGGCAGCGCTCCCAAAGCCATCTGTCATCTGTCACGGGCTGAGCTGGACCCAGGGAGTGGAACGCGCCGCATATCGCATGAGGAGATACACAGCGGGCTGACATCGAGAACCCCGGATCGCTCGGGAGCAGCTTAAAGCTACAAAGGCCCCGCAGATTGGGTGCCATGTTACTTAGCAGGGGCTGCTAGAGAGGCTTTTTCCAGATGAACCTTGGTCTGAGGTTCACTGCAAAGTCACGCAGCCGCAGCCTGCCTGTGGCGCGGCGTACCTGTGAGCTTACATTTAGCAGATGGCAAGGACCATTGGGGATGAATTACTGCGGCGTGGGGGCAATCGGAAAAAAGCAGGAAGGAGCAACGAGCCGGGCCCAGCCCTCGGCCCCGATACAGGCCTGCAGAGGACAACCGCCCTCCAACACGCTGCCGGGGCAAGCCCGCTGAGATGCCCCAAACCTGCCCTAGAATCGGGGAAGGGCAGGGGGCCGTTTGCTGGCTGCACCGGCTGGCCAGCCACTGAAGGGAGCAGGCACGGAAGCCCTGGCACAGCGGGGGACGGTAAAGCCTCCGGTGACGTCCAGCTCCGGTCGAGTCCCACCGTCACACCCGCCATCAGCCCTGGGCTCGCAGGCGCCAGCTCCGTCCTTTGCGCATTGGGTTTTCCTGTTCTTGGAACGCTGAACCCCGCACCACTGCCAGCGCCAAATGGAAACCCATGGCACTACAGCAAGCACCTGTACTAAGGGGCTCTTCCCCTTCAGGCCTTCTGCGAGCCTTCCTCTCGTATTCTCGAGCTTGTCGCGGGCTACACGCTCTTTTTATTAAATTGAATATTGTTACCATTTTAAAATTGGTTTTGATGGACTGGGCCCAAAGATGGGTGCCTGTATTCAAAGATGCAATACTGCTTTGCAGAGGAGTTTAATTGGGGTGCTGCTTTTTGCTTTTGAACTGATCGTAATTATGAACAGATTTTTTTATTTTTTTTAATATGTGCCCTGGTTTCTCCCTTCGAAAGAAAATCTCATGTTTAATGAACTTAATTTTAGATAAAAGGAATTAAAAGAAGAAAATTAAAAATGCATGAAGCTCCTAGAGTCATCCAATTACTGTGATGTCCACACAGCAATGCCAGTGTGGATTTTACAAAGCAAGGAAACGCAGAAAATCACTGGGGCTCGCCACATGTAAATGCTGCTCTATTCCAAAACGCGCTCAATTAGAAATGTACATTTTATGCATTTCTTCTTCTTGATCTGGTGCAGAAGATAAAGATCAAACATGCCAGCCCACCCTGCGGGGTGTAGGCATGCATACCCAGAATGCTCGCTTGCTTTTTTCAAAACCCCATCTAGCTCTGCAGTCAAAATATTAGAATATGTACCAGCATGGGAAGGGGACGGTCTTTCCGCTCGCAGTGCAGCAAAAGCAGCGGCCAGGTTTATTCCCCAAACCCCCCCCAAATCAGCTCAGTCTTAGGGGCAGGATTGACATCAGGTACGGAAAAGACTTAGTGGTTAAGAGAAAGCGCACACACACCCTCCCGGAGGCCGTGTATAGTACTGAGGAACGTTTATTCTGCATCTAAATTTCCTTTGGCTATAAAGCGATGAGCTGCACTTTAGAGAGCAGCACTCTCACTATGTCCAAGATGATGTTGGTTGTTTCTTCCCAAAAGAAGCGGGGGGAATCAATCATAGAAATCATCAAATTCATCTTCTTCTGTACCATGAGTTTGGGGGCGCAAAGCGGCCTCAATCTCGGAGCTGCTGTCGTCAGATTCACCCCAGAAAGCTGTGGGTGAGGAGAAAAAAAAAATTATAAATGACATAAACATGGAAAAGATTTTATGTCACAGGTGGGATCATTTTACAGCTCTCCGGAGGCAGACAGACACCACAGCTTATCGAGCAGGTCAGAGGTTTGAAGACTGCGAGAGCCGGGTGCGTGTTTCCGGTGGCGCGAGCTGTCACCACGCGTGGTCTGCGACACTGAGCTGCTGTGGCTGACCAGCGGGCTCGTCCAGAGGTCCCACTCCATCAGCCCTCGAGGTGGCTTGGGACAACGTTTCCACTCCAAGCAATTTACTTGACCAGCTGCTGCCTGAATTACGGCTTTGTCTATTATCTTCCACTTTCTCTCTCTACTTGACCCTGCGGTGAAGTCACGGTCTGACCATGACATCACAGAGTTGGCATAAAAATGGCAATGATGTCACATGTGAAAAATCACCACTTTGAGATAGGATCAAATGCAGGCAAGACGGACTGCAAAGACCTGCACGGCTTTAACAAACAGCTCTGGGAACTAGCAAATAATTTTACTGAAATAAACAGAATCACGTTTAAATTCGCAGTGCCAGAGAGACGCCTCAATACGTAAATTCATCTGACCTGCGGAACAAAAGAGAAGCGAAAAGCCTGGCACGCGGGAAGCGTGGGTCAAGCCCGATCCCTTGCGGAGCCGCGCTGCCTGCCTGCTCCTACACCGCTTTTGAGGGCTGCGCTTCGTCCGAGGCAGCACGACGGCCGCCATGCCCCAAGCGAGGTGCAAGACTGGGCGACAGGGAGTCAGGCGGCAGGAGAGGGGCAGGCTGTCGTACCTCACGCGGGGATTTCAGCTCGACTGAGGCGCTCTCAATGCGTTCGGGGCTTTTGATGGCCCCGAGCTACATAAACATCTTATCTACAAATGCAGCAGCTGCATCTTTCATCCTATATCCCTGGCCCCCCGGACTGCAGGTCTGCGCTCGGCCGGGAAGGGCAGAGTGGTGCTGGCTGCACCCGGCGCTCGCTCCCACGCCGAAAGGTGCCAAACCCCCAACTCCCTGAGAGAGAAGGAAACGGGGGATGCGGAGCGCCTTTCAAACAGCCCCAGAGCAGCCATCGCGTATGGCATCCTTAAGCCAGCTCAGCTGCCGCACCGCTAAAACATCTTCTGTACCCTTGGGGAGTGCTCAGCTCAGAGCTCTCCCTGCTCCCCGCGCTGACTTCGCTTACGGGAGGCTCTGTCAGAGGTGACTTCAGACACCGGGGGTCCTTCTGGGGGTTAGAGAGAGAAAAACGAGATGCCGGGGAGAAGGAAAGCACACAGGGCCCCAACGCCCACTTAAAAGAAAGCCTGCTTGTTCACAGAAAAAAAATTGTTCTGGGGTTTTTGTTGCAGGTGCACGGGCACCTTTGTGCACCGACTAGTTGTAAGTGTGCACACACATGTGCTGCTGCCTACCAGTTGTAGGTGTGCACAGCCATGCTGCTGCCCGCCTGCCGCTGCACCCTGTATTGCAATGGGAGGATAGGAAACGGCGGGGTTTCCTTCTTTAGCTTTTCTCCCTGCTATTCACCACTGTTTGATCTAAACCCTGAAGCAAAGATCGCTCCTTCCACAGCCAGTGCACTACAAAACACATCCTCTCTCGTCCAGAATTTGTCATCGTCAACTATTTTCTGTGTAGAGACAGGGAAATTCCCATCTCCTTAGGCCCATATTTTATATGGTTCCATGGTGTTGTCCTTAGAGGTTTTCCACAATACAAATTGCACTTAGAAAGACATCTGTTTTAAATAGCATAACATTGGGGGTTTACCTTTGGTTTTTATAGCTGCCACCGTTCCCTTCCTGGTTTCAGTCCTGTAAAAGAGAAAGATTTCAAATAATCAGCACAATGTCACAAAATTAAGAGAATGTCAGTTGACTTTTTTTCTTTTTAAAAACTGAGATGGTTAAAAAAAAAAAAATCAGTAACTTCTGTAATTACTTTTCTGTTTTTAAATAACTATTTCATCAAAGGTTTCTTCACTTTTATGTCTTCTAAAAGGTGGAGGAATTACCATGCAGCAGGGACACGGGTCCAGATGTTCAGGCAGCGTGACCTGGAGCCATCCCTCGGTAACAGCGCGGATTTACACCAGTAGTGAATTAGGGGCACAAAGGAGCAGAGCTCCGTCTATCTTTTGCAGCTTTTCAGATAATGCAGGGAAAGTAAAGAGAGAAAAAAAAAAAAAGCAAACGCAAATAAAAGCACCCCCACTGCTGCCCACTGAGGTTCTCCAGCCCCTTCCTGCCGGCGCGCTCCTCCAGCCCAGCCACCGGGTTCCCATAGCATCACCCGCGTCCCTATGTAAATGTGCAACCTCCCGGCTGCCTTTGATCTACCTTGATGTATGTGCAGTTGCGATTCTGTTCTGCTAAATGACTGCTCTTGTGCCTGGAGCATCACAGGCCCTTTTGAATCTCTCAAACAAGCTGGAATCATTTTGATCTTTTGTGTGTAGCGTACGTATTGTGTTGGTGCTGTGAAATAATCACATAGGGGCAACGATGTAGGAGAATTAACTGTTATATTAATGGTCCTGCAATAAGCTCTAAAAATAAAGCTTCAGCTGATTTTAATAATCAACTCCAACAAAAATCAGAGATATTTGTGACATTACTGTGCGAACTAGTAAAATACAAGCAAACATCAGGCTGCAGCTTGAAGCTGTTCCCGCAGTCAGAGCGGGACCTGATCAGCTGTCAAAAATTTCATGCGTTTTGCTCCGTTCCATGTGAAGACAGGGCAGCTGATACAGAAGTGCTTAAAGTGCGAGTTAAAAATATTCTAACTACTGTTGGGCAGGCGGCTGTGAAGGAGATACACAAAAAAAGCAGAGATGATTCACTGCCTGGCTTAGCCCACTGCATTCGGTAAGAATTTGGGATCGCAGCTGGAAAGCTAGACTTAAAGCAGGGGGAAATCTCGTTACGTTACAGAGACTTTCCCTTTTAAATAAAGGAAAGTTCACGCTGTTTAAGTCTCATTCCTTTTCTAAAGGCTGTGAATGCTGCGGGCACACAAGCTCCCTCTCTGCAGATACACAAAAAATTCCCGGAAATGGCGTGTTACACGTAGCCCAAGTCCCACCAAGATACCCAACTGAGGCCTCAGTCCTCGTAACGAGTAACGGGACTGGTTGAGCATTAACAATGCGACATAATATTAACTTCTTATTTCCTCAAGTAAAAAACTAAGTTAGCCTTCAAATGCTTATCCGAGGTTTTGTTAGCATGCCATCCAAACCCCTTTCCGTTTCCCTCAACCCCCACGCTGTGTTATACTTCAGCTTCTCGTTCAAATACATTTACTCAACAGTATTTCCAGCAAGCATTTTAAGTCTGGGCCCCGGGCTGAGTCCCGCCATACGCTGCACGCCCTTAACTCTTGCTCGCTTTGGTGAGATTCCACGATCCTCAGCGCTTCCCAGGAGGAGCTCCGGCACATCCCAGGCTCAGCCCGTAAAAACGCTCTCGAGAGGCTGCAACTCCGGCGGCTGCATCGCTTTTCCCCTGGGCGTAGAACGAGAAACCACTTGTTGCTGAGCCTCAAATTGAGAGGTGACTTCTGCGGCAGCCCGCACGAGAACCGTTTTATCCTCAAGTAGTTCAGTAAAACGAGATCAGGCGGCTGGCAGCGACCGCTTCCGCTGCCGGCTGCTTCGTCCCCCTCGTCAAGGAGGGAAGGCGCGTGGGGCTTCGCTGTTCAGGGAATACTGAGGTCCCTACAAGTGATTTTTTTTTTTTTTTCCTCTCCCTCTCGGCTTCTCTCAAGCCCAAGCCCGGATCAGGCAGGAGAGGACGGGCCCCGAGGCTCTGCCACACCAAGGACCACCACGCACAAGGTGGGGCACGGGAGCACCGGGGCTCGGGCACCTCGACCCAAACCCGTCCGTTTGTTGGGGTTCATCCTGGTGCCCTGGAGCGGCGATTCGCTCCCAGCAGAGCTGCAGCTGCACGCCGGGAGCTGGGCCCTAGCGTGAGAGAGACGGGAACAGGGCATCAGCGGAGGCTCGGCATGAAAGCTGTCGGCTCACCAGCGCCTGGGGAGACGGGGAAAACGGAGCCGGGGCAGCAGAGAGGCCAGATCGGAAACCGCAGCTCCGCCAAAGCAAGGCTGGAGAACGCTGCACAATAGCTGTGTAACAGGGAATAAAATCCTTGAGTTGTGTCTGAAGCCTTAGTCAAGGCTGATCCGATGCAAGAGGACCTCTGCCTTGCAAAACACTCGCGTTCAGGAATTGGCAAGTTCAATCATGAAAGTTATCATCTGGCAGACTGAGCACACAATGACCACACGGACCTCCGCCGAGAAATTTTAGGAGCGTAAATGAAGTAAGGCCAGTTGCACTGCCTCGACTAATCCCCTGTTGTGACCCTTCGATATCCATTTACACATTTGCTTCTTCCCTAAAATAATTCCAAACTGAATCCGGGCTTTAACAAAGAAAAAACCCAAACCAGTTTAACTTCAAAGGGCCTTTTAATCTCTCCTTTACTTGGATGAAATGGGCTTTTTGTATTGAAGATGCTGCAACAATAAGAAATGAAAAAGCTCAGAGAAAATATTTTTCCCTCTGTAAAGAAAATTAATATTAAGAGGAAAATACCAGACCAACAAAAGCCAAGTTAACAGAGATGGCTCACTGAAAACCAGCAGAAACATGTTTACTTTAGCCTATCTTTTTGCTAAAGCACCTGTTGAACCTCTATATTTTAGTGTTGAGTGAAAGAAGACACCCAAATGCCAAGGGGGAAAAACAAAACAAGAGAGATGCCCAGTTGCTTATCTTCCCCCCCCCAGACACAAAAAAGCTACCCGAATGTCAAGGGAAGGGGGAAAAAAAAAATCCACCCACCACCAGACCAACAAAAACCCACTCAAGCACCCAGAGGAAAACTGCCATTCAAACACCAAGTTTTATCAGAAAAACAAACACACCGCAGAGTGCTGGCAGCACCGACGCTCCCGCTAATCTCGCCAGCAGCTCGAGCCTGCGCGGCTCCGTCCTGTGCGCCCGGCAGCACCCGCGGAACACAAATCCGGCTTCGCTTTTTCACGGGGTGGTGCTTACGAACCCGCAGCAAGAGAAGTGGTGAAGCCTCTCCCCAGCAATATGTGAGGACATAGAGCTGCAGATTTGTCTTTAAAAAGTGGGGTTTTTTCCCCAGAAGTATCTAAAAGCCTTGCGAGTGAGCCAGCCGGGCTGCTCGGTGGCAGCGGCTGTGCTGTGACTGTCTAGGTTGGTGCCCCCGTGGTCACAGGCTTTCCTGCCAGCCCCTGCAGAAACCCGATGGCTCTAGCATTTTCTGCTGATGGCTTACAAGAAATTGGGCATCACAGAAGTGTTCCTCACCCTGGAAAGTCAGTATAAACTAAAAAAAAAAATAAAATCCATTCAACACACCAGAATTGGAGCAACAGTATTGAATTTAAATAGTTACACTGCAAATAGGATGATCTTTATTTTAGAATACCAAGGTCTGTATCAAGCTACATTTAAGACTCTTCTCTGCTTAGATACACCATGCTGAAAAAAAAACCCCAAAACCCAAAAACCAACCCACGTTCCTGCCCAGAGGAACCGGTGGCAGACAGCCTCGCAGTGCTGTGATGAAGCTGTGCTGGAAAGCGCCAGGCACCGCTGCAGAACTAAACCCCGTTGGAGAGTGTTGAGATAGATGCTGCCGCCTCTCCCCGCAAACCGTTGCCCACCAGTATTCGTCCAGCATCGCCCCACGCTGAGCGCTCCCAGCCCCAAACCTTTGGGATCTCTCCTGGGAGCCCCACCAAAGGTGGTGGTTCCCCCCCTACCCCGGAGCGGTTTTGGGGGGATGCGCGGAGCCGGAGTGCCCCCCGATGGCCAGCCCGGTGTTAAACATCGCCCCCGAGAATAATTAAGAGGATGAATTATAATCTGCCAACTTTTATTTGCAGATCATTACATCTGTATTTGGTAAAGGCGGCTTTCGACTAGAAAACAGCCCTTGGAGAGCAGACCAGATTGCTTCCGAAAGACACAACAAAGTTTAAAATACTGTCCTGCCGAATTAAAATTGTTCATTGGTTCTCAGCCGATAACACATCTTTAATCTCCAGATTATTTTGAAACGAGACGGCGCAAACAAGCCAAAGGAAAAAAAAAAAATAAACTGCTTGCATCAAACCCTCGGCGTTACGCAGAAAGCTAGTGACCTCCGCTGGCTGCGGCCATCGCTACAGGCCCGGGAGATGCCACACACATCGCCTGCCGCCCCCTCGCACGGAGGGATTCAGCCCTGACTTCTGGTACCTCTTCCCCCAAGTAACCGTATAACCTAACGCGCTCCTTGCTGCTGCAAACCGCTAACTCGTCAAAGGCCAGTTACCTCCGCGCGTGTAAATATTCTCTCGGTAAAGTAAACGAAGCCAGGAAAAAGTAGTTTTATAGCTCACGGCAGAGCGGGATGGTGTTTGCAGGAGAGGAGGAAGCTCTGGCATGCACCGCCGAACAAAAGGGAACAAGTGGTCTTTACTCGGAGAGCAGCTTCCTATTAAGACTCACTCCTTCGTACATTATGCCTTTCATCCCCACTCAACCACAAAATGATTTTGCTGTAGGAAATACAATGGCAGAAAAAGATTTACATTGAAAGAATCTTTAATAATAAACTGTTGCAGATCTGCCTACTTCCCCATGATTTATAATACAATAAACATCGGATTCTATTAAGTCTCATGCACTGAAGACACGCACTGAAAACCCGAATATGAAAGCCCTCAATTCTTCCCGTCTCCAGCACCATAATAGTGAAATGAGCATGGATAAATGTGCTAAGAGTATCTCTTTGCATCTTTTATAGCTTGTGTGTATTAATCTGTAAAGCTTATTAAGAAAGTCATTGCTATGCAAAGCAGCACCCAATCTCTTTCTCTTGCTTTTCAACAGAGCGCAGTGTTTAGCCAATAGGACCGGTCCCCGGCCCCTCATTCCGCATTCATAACATGCAACATTTGCACAATGTATCTCTCAAAGGCTGCTGAATAGAAAGCCTTAATACTCATGTAAACAACTGCAAACCAATTACTTAATGAATCAGGCCCACACATAATGAGGTGCCAGACAAAGAGCTATAAATGCATTTTTGCGCCCGAGCCTCTGCTTTAAAGTAAAATCCCTCAGCTGTAGTTTGGGCTTAACTGGCACATCATAATTATTGTCTGGAGGACATCAGAGGAAGCCATTTTTTTTATTTAGGTCCAGCAGGGTCTTTCACGAGGTCACTCATCAGCTCAGTGACAAAACGGAGCAAAGAATTTATAAAAAGTACCACCGCGGTGCTACACGGTTATGTTTATTCTCAAGTAGTGGGTTTCGAGACCACTTGTAAAAGCAATAAAGCCCGAGAAGTGACTGCACTAAGTGGAGCGCTTAAATGTGAGCGGCCAAGAAACCGCGCCGCGTCCCGGCCGCAAACAAGCGGCCGGCCGCCCCTTCCTTTTCTCCCTCTTTCTCACTGCTTTCCCCGCTCGCCGTCCTCGCGGAGCGGGTGCCAAGTGCCCAAAAGCAAGAGCTGCTCCTAAACTCCGTGTTTCCACGGCTGCCTTATTTGTGACTGCTTTAGAAAAACTAACTTTAAGCTGTTCTAAGAGATTTTTCTTTTTTTTTTTTTTTTTTTTAAAGCAGCAGCATCACGTATCAGCGCATGAGGTGCGCTTGCTTCTCTGTGCTGAATGGCATGGAATTATAGGGCAGAGTGAATGATTTTAAAAATCTATCGCAAATAAGAATTTGAAAAAACCAGCAAAACCCAAACATACGCCATATGAGCAGCATCTGAAAAACGCAGAAGTGGCCAAACGCATTATTAGCGAGCAGTGCAACATCCAAGGGGGAAAAAGCTTGGAGACTCTTTTTAAATAAAAAAATAGTTCATTTTAAACTATATGTATCTTATTCAGATGCTTCACAGTGATCCTGTAAGCAACTCCTTCGGGGCCTGATCCTTCCCTTCCTGCTGTTCTGGGCTTCAGTGAATGACTAAAATTTAACATTTAAAAATTCACATACAGGACCACCCTTGCATTTCATAGCGTTAGGCAGTATGATTTGGAACATCGAAGGTCCAGAAAATTTAAAAAGAAAAAAAAAAGAAAAAAGTTTGAGCATAAGACTATAAGAATTAATCCCAAAGAACAGCACGAACGCGATTCATCAACGTTGTATCACGACTTGGCTTTATTTACTGCACTTGAGGAATCACAGGAACGCTGTGATTTTGACACAACATGCAGAACACCACTCGCAAAACTGGAATCGTCTTGCATCAAAGCTGACCTCATCGATAACAGCATAAAAAGCTGCAGAAGGACAGCCATGCCATGTAAACAGGAGTTAAACGTTTATCACGACGCTCGGAAGTCTCTCCTGAGTGCTACCGACGGCGGGTTTCACGCAGGAGCAGCGGCAGCACCCGCCTGCCGGGCCGTTCTAGTCGGAGCAGAGAAGGATCTAACGCCCGGCCAACATCCCTGCGCTGCACTACATCCCCGCGCTGCTGCTGCCTGACCGCCGATGTGGTCACTGCCGTTCGATTACCGGTACGTGCCGGTGACGAACACAAGGAACATCCAACAGAACCGCTCAGGGACCCACAGGGAACTGTTGCAGTTTATAAACAAACCACAGAACAACTTTTTTCCTGGGTTTGGTGGTTTTTTGTTTTTTTGTTTTTTTTTTTTACAGAACAAACTGCACCCTTTAGGTACACGTGAGGCCATTAATTAAATATACTCGGATGGAAAGCAAGACAGCCGTGTTATAAATACCCCAGTATCAAATGTAAAACCCAACGCCGAGGCCATGAAAAGCATTATCCAGTTACAGCTAGTTTACATCTCGGATACAGGGAGAAGAAACCCACCACTTTATTTCTTGAAGACTTTATGTTTTCTGTCTGCCCCTCTCCTGACAACTCCCATTGTCTGGCCGCTGAGTAGCCCTACTGAGAGCAGCTGTACACGCTAATTTGTGGTTCACTGAGATGTCAATTGAGTCTTAAAATGAGAAAACAACAGCTGCAAAACAATACTTGGCTTTGGCACAAATATTTTATAAGGTGTACAAAAGTTTAAGATGTTTTTAGATAAACATAAATACAAACCGTAACCCTAGACCAAGTAAAAACCAAAATAATCGGAGCTTCAGTCATTTTCTGTTGGCATTTCTCATTCTACAGAAGCATTTCACATGTTAAAGGAATTAACAACTTTACCTTGAGAAGGGAGGACTTTCTTTCGACGACGAACTACTTTCCGAATTCATTTCTTGGCTCCCTTTTGCTTTGGAACTGTTGTCACCAAGATCCCAACCTGTCCAGTAAAAACAGGAAACAAATTTTCAAACAACAGTGGCCGGGCCTTACAACAGTGAGCAGTCCCTACAGCAACACGCTCTTATTTTCAAACGGACACATCTCGGTTTGATGGCAAAGTCTAGAGAGGGGCATGCACCACACTGCTACGGCATCTGCCTCAAGACTGTTTGCTCATGAGTAGGTGGAAATCAGTTAAAAACACAGAAAACAAGACTCCCTCGCTATCAATTAAGTTATCTGATAATGATTTCTTATGAATAGTGACATTTTTTGCATGTTTTACCTTATTTCAGAAAAAAGAGCAAGCACTGAGATTCTCTTAAGAGCTGTATTGCATCATGGCAACTTTAAGCAAAAATTAAAGGATTTCTGGGCTCTCTTTACTCTTTTTTTTTAATCCTCGCGTTCTCCTTTAGGTAATCAGGAAGAAAGGTTATTTTTATTCTCCTTCCCCTTAAACGTGGATTATTTTGGATAGTTACAGTTCTCAATATTATTTGTTACATCAGTGTTTTCAACCATTCCCAAGTTAGAGCTGCACTGGGGAGACACAAACCTTGTGGGATCTTTACGACTGAAACAGCCAAACATCTCACTATTTTAAAATCTTTCATCCACGCTTCCCTTTCTTTCCTCCCCCCCTGCTCTGTATCTCATTTCCATTCTGTAAAGATTGATTTAAAAAAAAAAAAAAAAGAGGTAAATGAATTCATTCACTGGAATTGTACAATTACTCATCTTTGTACTCATTTCCAAAGAGCACGACGCTCCAGTACAAATCCCACTTTAAAAGGCTGCTTTGCATATATATATAGTCCTGAAATTATAAACAAGCCCTAATTGTTACCAACTTCATTCTATCCCAGGACAATTTAGTATTTCTGTACATCTTGGGTACTTTCTCGCTGGCTCCAGGGGATCACAGCACTGTTCCTGGATCTCAGCGGCACGAATCCCGCTGGGTCTCAGGCACTTCCAAGAGCAGGTGACCGCTGGCCGACTGGCACGGGACATGGGAGAGCTCGGGCACGAGGGCTGCGGTGGCAGCAGCGTCCTGCTCGCGGAACAAAGTCTGACTGCTTCCCAGAGAATGCACGGGGAAAAAGGGACATCAAGAATGGGAGGGGAAAAGAGAGAAGAGGAAAAAAGGGACACACACCCCCCTTCCCGTGAGGTACACAGGAATGCATCTGCACGCTCAGGGACGCGCTTCTCCTGCGCACAAGTAACTTTACTGCTGTCGAATGCTCTTCCCGTCCCTCCGGCAGCGGCACGGAGCCCGTCTGACCCAGGCGTACCTGCTGCCCCTTCCCAACGGCCAGGTCTCTGCCAGCGCTCCCAGAGCTCGCACCGGGCCACTGCTGTCGCACAGCTCTCCCTATGGCTTCTGCACGTGCACCAGCCTCAAAAGCCCATTCCCCCAAGCTTCCCGTGCCTGCGCTGGCTCCCCTTCCCTCCCAGCATCAAACAGTAGCACAAACTACTTGGTCTTCACCTTTAAGGCCCTTCAGAGCCCAGCTCTGCCCTACCTGTCAATTATAATACAATGCTGGGCTATCAATCCCCACTTCTGCCTTAGTTACACCAGACTGCCTTGCCAATTAGTCCAGTTCCCCTCGAGCATCTTTGTGCTGACTCACACCCCACGTCCCCTACAGAAGTGGGAGACCTTTCAGGAACTCCTAAGCCCCGCAGCTCGCCTCCCTGCAGAGCCTGCTGCAGCAATTCATCTGGGTGGCGGCGCCCACAAAGGGCTTGACGACGCGTAAGCGTGCAGCGACTGCTGCCTTGCGTGCTGAGCAATCACCTGGCTCTTACCTCCTCTTACCCCGCTCTTCCGCTTAATCCCTGCAACACCACCACGTCCGCAGCGTAAGTCGGGGGAAAGGAAGAGTCTCGGTTGCAGACGTGCGGCGCTGACAAGGAAACCAGCCCAACCTGGGCACGCGGCAACACTTGCTTCGCCTTTGTGAGCGAGCACAAGCGACTGGTGCAACATGCAGGGCAGGAAAGAGAAGACAGAAGTATGCTGCTAGGAGAGAAAGCCCTTAAGCACGTCCCTTCCTCCTGATAGGACTGCATCGTGACATAAAACCCTCGTGCGGACCATAAACCCAATCGTCCTGTTTAAGGTCAAATGCAACTTAGTTCAAAAACACACTTTTATTCTGGGGTGCACGTATGTTTCTGTTGTTTGTTTTGCCAGAAGCATCTACCTTGCCGTGTTATAACGGCACCCTCCCTGTCGCAGGCTGGGGACGGCCAGAGGCACACTGCGCTCAAACGCAAATACACGTTTTTCCCTGAGCACGCAGCAGAACGCAATAGCCCTGGCAAGAAAGATGCACCAAGTGGAGGAGAGGCAAAAAAAAAAGACAACCAAGAGAAAGTTCAGTTTACGCCACACCGGGAGCGTGCAGACCAAAACCCTTGGATGAAAGAATTGCCAGTGCCATAGAAACCGTTCAGCGGGGAGCAGCAGCAGCTCCTGAGAGCCATCTCCTCGCACCTCCTGGGCTGTACACAGGCTCGCTAAAAAGCACCTCTCCCTTCCCGTCCAAATTTGGTAAGTTTGAGTAAAAGCCAGATGCCATCTGCCTGACGTTCTCTTCCTAAGCGGTGTTTGGAAGGAGCAGCCTTGCCACACCGCCAGCTCTCGTGTTCCGAGACAGCACAGAAGCACCATAGGTGTGCAGGGGTGAACAATTTTGTTGAACAAAATGGGTGTAGTTTTCTTCATTAGCCAACAATGCCAGGGAAAAAACGCCATCATTGCATAATGACCCGCTATTATTTTGTTCCGTCGAACAGTTAAAGTGATTTCTAACCCAGAACGTACCAGCACAGAACTGAAAAGACGAGATTTCTCCATGAGTTCCCCCTATGGCCTAGGGTGCAGCATCTATCAGAGTTATAGCCAAACATCTCAGTAGCTAAAAAAGCAATGTGATGCAATTTTCTGCAAACGAAGAGATAAGAAAAAGCTCTTGGCTTCATACTTGCAACATTTATATCTTGCTAATTGTATTACCTCTCACAGAGGAAGCAGCTCACACTTTTTAAGCTTCAAAACCGGCATTAAAGCCCTTCACTGCAGCTAGGGTCCCAGCAGAGAGGAGTCATCTGCAGACCCCAAATCACCTTTCTATGAACAGTCTCCAAGAGTTTGCCTCTGCCTGTCTCGAAATGGGAAGGTAATTCACAAGGTTGCTGGTTTTCACAGTGCAGACTGGGAAAACAAATTGGTTGGTCATAGGCTTCATGCGTAGCCCTACAGTTGGTGAGCAAAACCGAAAGCTTTGACCTAAGCGACAAAGCACGTCGGCAAGCCGCAGAAGCGGTACAGTAGGTGCTGCTTTACTGGGAGACGAACAAGAGCACTTTGTATGCTACTCAAAAGCTATAAAGAGCTATCATCCATTATTTCCAATAACAATCAATAATCCTGTATGCAAAAGGAGGTAGTTGGAGGGCAAAAGACCCCAGTGCTTTTGCGGGCTCAACCCGTATCTGCATCTTCCTCCCGTGGGCAAGCGAGAACCTACGCCAAAAGGGACTTTGCTTTTCCCACCAATGAAATAGTTAGCAGCTTGGGTATTTCAGCTGTCACTGGGCTTCAAAGACACCAATGCCTTGAAGGGAATATTATCAGATCAGCTGAGCCCGCAAGCTGTGTAGTTGTACAGTTACCTTGGCAATAGTCATTGCCCTCGCGTTCACAAGTCCCGGTAGGTCTGGGCTGCCATACCACTAGGGCTTGTACCAAAATACAAAACTAACAATACTTCCTGCCCACAGGAACTTTAAATCTGAACGAGCTCCTCCACCACATTAACACTAATTACTGCACTTGCTGACAACCTACAAAGAGCTACGGGGGATGAAAGGCAGGCTGTCAGCTGCTGGGCCGCTGCCGGCACAAACGGCCACTCTGCAGCCTCCGCCTTGGGACCAGAGGTGTGAGTGCTGGCTGTACGCGGGCTCTCGTACGCAGCGATTTCCCTTGCGAAAAAGCTAAATGCTTGCGTACAGAGAGAGGATAAAGGCTACCTGCAAATCCAACAGAAGGATGAGCTCTTTGGAGAGCAGAAAGATGGAAAATCTCCAAATTAAAACCTGAGCAGAACACCGCAGTAACCAGTACCCAAGAGCAGGTCAAATACCAACAAATGTCTCTCCCTTCCTTTAAATGGAAAAAAGGAGAAACACTCTTACTGTAATAACAGACCAACGTACGATGCTATCCTCTTGAGAGGAGACACTTGGATGACCAGCGGACTCTGAGATCCTAGTGGAGCAAGCCGTCCTGTGAGAACACTTCCAGAAGCTGCTACCTCTGTTTAAAGATCAAAGAAGAATTCTCCCCCAGAATTCATAACTATAAAAAGACTCTGAGGTCTTTCAGGAACTTCAGTAGATGATATTTTACACTGCTCGACTTGAGTACGTAGTCCAAAGTAATTTAAGCAAAACATACAATCTTACGCTGTCCCAAGGTAGGTCTGCGAGACCACAACAGCGATTAATCCCATACAGATGAACTTTTTTCATAACAGCGGTTGCGAATGGGTTGATATCAAATGAAGCGAAAAGTTGGGCAGACTTATTAATGCCTTTATTAGTGCACTCCAAGTGGAACCTCGGGAACCTTTTAACTTCATGCTCAAAGGAGGACCTCACCGGGAAGGACGCGTGGGCGTGGGAAAAGCGTTGCCAGGATTATTGGCTCATTAAAGGTGACCTAAAAAGGAAACCAGAATTGGATTCGCACCCTTTCATGTTCCCTTATGATATATAAAGAAGGGCTATTTTTTTTTCCCTTCATAAGAGGGATTTTCCTCCTTATTTCTACATTAGAGATTTTATACCTGGAGAGTAGCTGGAAGGTGACATTCAAGATGTTGTGAAAGCGAAGCCTGATGAGTGGAGAAGTAACACCAGTTTTATTCAAATGCTTTACAGCTTTAACGTCTATTTAAATCAAAGGCATAAATGAAGGGTAGAGAGAGAACCTGGTTTTGTTAAAGATATAACAAACCTGCCCCTTCAATAAAATCACCAGTTTCCTACTCATAAATGAGACTCTTAAACAGTCATCCAGCAAAATAAGAAATAATGGATTTTATCCTTTCTTTCTAATCTCGCATTATTCGCCTACCTCAGGAGCAGCAAAAAAGCTGAACAATTTCCTTTACATGTCTTCCCACGATAAAAAAACAAAGCATCCATGAAGAAAATGAGAACAAGTCCACATATCCCCCTCTATCCTCACATAACCTGGTATAAAATGAGATTGCTATTAATAGCTACCGCCTCTCCGGGTGAGCCACACAAAAGGTAATCCCTTTAAAGTCAATTATCACAACGTGGCCTTCCACAAGCTTAGGACAAGGCTCTAGGGAAGAAACCATCTTTCTGCTAGGAGGTGCACTGCCCCACGCCCCCCAGTTGACTACGGGTTTGAAAAGCTGAGGTGTCCTGCCACTGGCTCGGGCGATGCTTGGGTGCAAGCCTCTGCTTCGAGGAGCTCCGGGCGCAGGCAGTCCTTGCCCAGGTGGTTTCGGGAAACAGCCTGGGCTGCCCGAGGGACACCTAACACCACCCGGCCACCGCTTGAAAGCCCTTTTCCCCAAAGCCACCCAGCTGTCTCCTTCCTCACCTACAGGCACTAAAGAAAAACCACAAACACTTTTGCAATGCTTACAGAATATTAGAATCAATATTTTGGTTTTTTTTTTTTTCCTGTAACAGAAGCAGAAGAAAAATAAACCAAAACCACCAAAGGATTTGTCAAGTGCCATCCCAGAAGACTGCTTGGAAGCACATCCACCCAGTTCTCACAATGAAGTCCATCAAAATCCAAAAGTCCCAAGGGTTCCAGTGTTTCAAACCAACATTTAAAGCCCTTAAAGAATGCAGCAAGTATTGGAAAAACCCCAAAATCTGTATCCCTTAAGCTTGGAAAAAGTTGTACAGCAAAACGGTCACGTACAGCATGGACATTAAATGACTTCAGCTAAAAACACAAAGACAAACCCTCAAACAAGTCATTTGAGCCCAAAAGACAACGTGCGGAGATGTTGCCTCTATTTTAGGTGCGGAACAATTTCAGTGCTACAGGGCTGCAGTCTACAGCAAATAATGATGAGCAAAAAGGAAAAAAGCGACAGGCTGGAAAGGCGAGGAGCCGGAAGAGAACAAGAAGCCCGGAGAAGATCACGGGCTGAAGATGAATCACATCTGAAAGGAGAGACTTCGCTTTCAAGTGAGATATGAAAAGCCTCACTCCTAGAGATGATGCGACCACTGGCTATGGGAAACACGCTGCAACAAAACAGTAAATAAAGCAGATTCAGAAAGAACAGATTTTAAACCCAAGTTACTGGTTTTAGTGTATAAATACTGAGAAAGTCCCTAATCTAAACAAATAGGAAGCACTAGTATTTGCACGCCCGCTCAGCAAGAAAGCTACGGGAGAAGCAGGGAAGGGGGACGTCCGCCGTGGCTTGGCTTTTGACCTGACATCTAACGCAGGAACAGCCGCACAGACCGTCAGGGTCCCCAGCAGGAAAAACTGCAATAGAGAATTCCCTAACACATCTGCATGCAAACCCACAGCTAAAACCAGTACTGACACGGCGTAAGATCCAGGGTGGGGAGAAGCAAACCAAAAGCATCGGCAGCTACGGAGACCCGAATGCAAGAGCCGGTATTCTCCTTAAAAAAACCTCCAGGATCGGTGATGGCATGAGCTGGAGGGAGTCACCATCCCTGGCATTGTTCTTGCTCGGACTCTCTGCAGTTTAGGGAACTTCAACCCCAATCCTGAAATTTGAATCCTCTTAAATTACAAATAAAATCGAACCAATCCCAAGAGTTGCAAAATTTTAGATTAATTTTCAGATGAGAAGTGTGTTTTCTTTCATGAAAAAGATTTAAGTGGCTTTTAATTCCTCTGAAAAGCAATGCAATTCATGTTTTAAAATACGAGGCCATGTGTGACTGAAGGACATTTTAAGAAGCAGGAAAGTGGAAAGCATTCTACTCTAGAAAAAAAAATAAAAATCTAAGTTTTATCGGGCTAACATAGGAATATTATTGCTGCAGTATAATTCAGGAATAGAAGCAGCACATTTTTATATTTCAGCTGCAAATTAGGCTCAAAAAAGCATCAGAGGAAAACCTCTATAGAGAAATGAATTGCTCTCTGAAAGACAGGCTATTTTGAAGCTGTAAAAGAGCAGAAAAGCAACAGCGAGCATTGCATAAGCAGATGCCCTCGCACCTTTCTGTCAGAGTACACACCTGCATAAATAAATATTTAGCCAAACATCAAAATTTATAAGGAAGCAGCCCACCACTTTGCAAAATCAGGGCAAAGCAAATTGAGACTCATTGCAAAGAGCCCTGCCCTGAATACTAATGCGTTATTGATACCCCAGGACCGAAAAGCAGCGACGTCTCGGGATCCTGGGCAAGGCTCGTACATCTGCTGCGGGAGGATCTGAACACGTCTCGATAAAGCCTTATTGCTAAAAATTTTGCGTTATCAGGCAGCTTTTGTAAGGGAGGCAAAGGCACGGCTTCCCAGCTAGCAGGGTTTTTCCCTGCGCTTATTCTAATGATACACATTCAATTACTCGAGAAAAGAAAAGAATCAAATCAGAAACATCTGTAGTTTGCCATATAATTACTGGATCTTCCCCATGGAGACTGACCTTTGTAACACTGATACCGGGACCTGAAAGGCTAAATGACAGGATATTCACATGGTTTAAATGTATAACATGATTACAAGGAATTAAATAGGCGCTGTTATTTTCCATCTTGGTTTATGTTAACATAAGCGTGGACTTTATGATCTTACATTTAATCTTTGCGCTCAGTATGTAGTAGCTGAATTTACTCACTATTAGTGGACCCAGACCACTAAAATGCCATGTTTTGATTATATAATAAAGTTGAATACTGGATTCGAGGTTAATATGCAGCCATTACTTTTACCTGTAATAGGAATCTTTTCGACCGCGCTTTCTTCCTTGCTCTCATCTTCACACCCGCTTGTGACTTCTGGATGTGAACACACCATAATGAAACACATTTCAAAGTCGCAGTGATCAGACTGGTTTGTTTGCTTTTAAGCCCTACTCCCTTTAATTTCTCACTTTTGTTATCTCTTGTTTATTGATCTAAACTATCCATTACCGTTCTTAAAAGAGGCGCCTACTGTGAACTTGCCTCGCATGCGAGGCTACCCTGCCTCTCTGTAGCTTCCAGAGAAAAGGACGAGCTAACCAAATGTCTTAAATTATTTAAGACCCAATGGGATTTAGGAAACAAACAGCCCACAGTAACTCTGCGATTTCGTCCAGCAGCCCGACAGCAGCAGCATATATCATACCGACCGCAGAAAATTAGTTTAAATCAAAGTCTCCAGGCTCATCCGTGGATAAAAGTCCCGTGAATTTAGGAGGCCTAGAGCAGTTTGTTTACATTTGCTGTGTAAAGAGCATTGCAACCTAATTGCCTGTCTCTTCCGGACTTTGATGTAAGGGATGCTCTCAGAGCAGACTGAGCGAGTTGCCGTCGCCGGTTATTACGCCGGACTAATATATTACTTCCTTATCTAAAGAAATTAGCTGGGTTTTCACAAACGCGTTCACCTTCTAAGCTCTGAAACTGCACTGCACACCCTCCTCAGCATGAACTCTTATTTTTGCAAATTTATTCTGCGATCTGGCTTTATAATAAAAGGCAACGAATATATCCCACAATTTCTAAACGGTAGACAGTTTTTGAAGATGTGCACACCCAGAGATCAGTTTTGAATAAGTGCCACAAGGCTTGCTTTTCTACTCCTGCAGAAAAAAAAAAATAGTCACAATAGGCATCGTGCATTTTAAGAAGTAACGAGAATGACAAACGATCCTGAGATATTTAGGAAAATTCCCTGACGTTCGTTACAAATATACATTAATTCGCCAGTTGCTATAATACAGTCCTCTGCAGATTTGGATAGAAAATACATATACAGAGATGAGGACGGTAAGTTGGAGCGCGTAGCCGGACCTTTTAACACTTGTTACCTTGTTCTCCCGCGCCGGTGAGCTGGGGAGAGTGTTTTGCCTGCTTTATTTCCCCGCCGTCATTTGGGATCGATGGCAAGCTGTAAGATGATTCATTACTCTGAATAGATGACCTATCCCCACACTCTTCTGGAAGGGCCTCTCTCAACACTGGTAGAGCCTGCAGCATTAAAAAAATAAAAATAGCCGCAGCCCTATTATCCTTCATCTCGAGCGTTTTCCAACATACATTTAGGCTAATGTATACTTCATGTAATCTGTTTCCAGGGTGGTTTTGTTCGATGTTAAATTACCTCTGAGTTAAATCAGTGCTAGCTCAGGAATCGTGTTCTGCCTTGAAGTAACACAAACTTTGAATTATTCTTTGAATCACTAGGTTTGCTGGAAATTCTCTGTATTCCCTGCCTCACGCATTCAGGGTAAGCAAAACAGGACGGTGGATCAAATACGCTGCAGCAGCAACAGACCGAGAAGAACTCTCTCCCTCTCAGGCACGCAGCAAGGAGGCAGGTTAACCCGCAGCGTTAGCAATAGCTGCGCCTTAGCACACCACCCGTGGGCCCGACGCGCAGCTTGCCCAAGCCAGCCTCAGCCAAGCGCAGGTCTGAGTTTAATCCGTGTTATTCCTGCGCGTTTGTAAAGTCTGCTCTCTCCTGCCTGTGCACGCAGCCCTCTGAGGCAGCGCTACTCAGACCTCCGTAGTTAAACCCATTTTTGACACAAAAAATTAAGCTGGAAGCCAGTTCCTTTATAGGGAGCTGAAGGTACTGTAAATATGGCCGAGTTAAAAGCAGGCTTAGAGTAGAGCAAGTGCTCCTTTGGTTACCATCCACCTGCGTTAGAAGTACTGCGTGTGGCTTTACAGCGCTCTGAGAGCAGGAGAAGTCATCCTTCCTGGCATTTATTATCCCACGAAGAATAGCAAAGGCTTTTTGGGCATCCTTCCTATCTCTTCTTTACTCGTGGCGTGTTCCTTGTGGTTTTATTTTGTAACGCAAAATACGGGCTTGAGTCTAAGATCTACTAGATTTTCTGCTTTAATTATCTCATTGTGTAATAAAACAATAAGCCTTCAGCAATGAAGACCAACATCTCCAAGAATTCTAGGTTTTGTAACTTATTTTATATGTACTGACCTCAAGCCAACACATTTTGGACTCAGGAGAAATTTTATTCCACTGCATCTGCCCCCTCCTCATTAATCTGTATTTATTCAGAAGCCCAGAATGGCAACTTTTCAGTCTTAAGCAAACAGCTTGCTGAATTTTCTTCTATTAAACTTACATATGGGAAGTCTTCATACAAAACCAACATGAGCAATGCGATGCTACTTCATCCAAAAACCAGTGATTTTAAGTCTCATTTTCTTAATGTAAAGAATGCCTTAAATTACAGGCAGGATTGGGAAATCTTTGCTGTTGAAAGAAATTAATTCCCACGCAGCAGTTCATCTCAGTGTCATTTCTCACACCAGGAGTACTTCGTTTACCTATTTGCAGTATCATTTAACATCCAAATAGGCATGCATGCACCACCACCAAATACAAGCAATCAACGTCAGCTCGAACATCGTTAATTAATCCAGGCAGAAGGAAGGTTCCCACCCAGAGAACCAAAGCTCGACGTTCAGTGTCACAGGCACCAAGGCAACAGTAAGACGTAAGAGAACAGAAGACAGACATAATCTGGCGATAAGCGAGGAGAAGACAGGCAGCTGGACAGACAGACTCTGCGGGCCACTGGCATGGGCGCAATGCTGAGGACGCTGGAGGAGAACCACCAGCGCTGATGGGGATGGACAGAGGGCTGTGGGCAGGGTGAGGAGCTCAAGCCCCCTCCTGCACCTTCACGCTGCTGCCTGGCTGTACAGTACCACCCTCCAAAGGGGTTCCCGGCAGGTCTTATAGCCCGCGGAGAAGAAGTCATCAGCACGGCCCAAAAAAACTGAACTCTGGAGTTGTAAATGTTTAAGATCCTTAGGTGCAGATCGCTTGTGAGTTCACTGCTGCATTATATACATCGTTATGGTAAAGCAGCTAGTCCTGTACATGCATGTTGTGTAATTTATATTGATTCTGTTCTGTGCAACCTGCTCGGAGATAAGGTGTTTCAGAGTAGGGATGCATCCTGGCATTACATTTAATTGACTGGATCCACTTAATAGGTTACATAAGTGTTAAATGTATATGTGTGGGCCACAGTAACACATAGCAATAATCATTGCATATATTCAGCCATAAAGCTTGTGTTATTGAGCTTTGACTTTGTAAAAGATTTTACATGCAATTATAAATTTATGGACGGTGTTTGTTTATCTGTCACCAGCACAACGATATGCTCCTTGCTCATCTCTTCTACTTGACTGAATGCTTTCAGGACAGAATACAAATTACATTTTCTGAACGTGGATAAGAAGTTACCCTGGCCATAGCTCAAAGTGATCAACTGACTACAATATTACATCTTCATTGTTTCAAATGCTGTTAAAACTAGACTATAGCAAAACAGCTCAACCTGCTTTTTAATTTCGCATTATCAGAGATGGGAGCCCTGCCCTCCCCGCACGGCTGGCTGCTCTGGGTTTGTGACAAGAGAGGTCAAGGCACTTGCAGGTCTACCGAATGCCAACTTTTTTTTTTTGGAAAGAGTTAGTTTATAACCTTTTGCGTTAACGTTTAAAGAAAACGAGCATGCTACTATTTGTAAAACGCTCTGCATATTCAGTGTACCAAACATAACTCTGTTTAAAAAAAAAATACATCATTCATGATAAAAAGCTACTAAGCCACAGAGAAAGACAGATGATATAAGCCTTGTGATAAATTTGCACCTCAGCAAGTGTGTGAGCTTGTTTAAATAAATAACTAGTTTGAAGGGTGGAAAACAGACAATCTCCTGGAGACCTTAGAGAGACTGTTTTCTTTGGGGGATGAAGTGCGGTATGTGTTTGCCCTGAAACAGCCAAAGAACTCGTATTCTCTCCTCACCCATCTCCTAACCATCTCCAAGGCTGATTAACGAACACAGATTGCTTGTCGTTCCCCTTAAAGCCCACACATTGGATTGCGTTAGCAGCACAGGGCCCATCTCATCTTAACCGTGCAAATTAGTCTCTAGGCATCATTAATTTAGATATTACATACAAGTGCCAACCTGGCTGTCCTGTGCCTTCTTGCTGGAAACCAGCAGCCTTTCAAACATCTCCGCCACTTCTTCCGTGAGCTGAACCTGGTGCTTTTTCAAGAACAAGGCATGGTTGCTCAAACAAGTCTGTAGCGTGTCCACGTCCCACTGCTGGTCTGGCCTGGGAAAGAAACACAAGTGCCATTAGTGGGACACCCCACGTACGCGACACTCACAGGTGCCGTGCTACTCCCTTCTCTGGACAAGTGAGTCAACATGCACTGGGAAAACCCACCACATTTTGTCCTTAGTCCCAACTTTTTCTTTTAAAAACATCCAAAGCGGAACACATAAGAAGTCATGAGTGACTTCTGCAAGTGTGGGGAGGATGGGCAAGGGTGATCGTCACCATGTCCGTCCCCTGGCTCCATCCTGAGACTCAGGGTCGGGAGACGTTAAACCTTTCTGCAGCCCCTAGTCTCAGCCTTGGACAGACCTCACTCAGTCCATCAGGCACTCTGCCGGGCACCCACTTCCCCAGGCTTGTCTTTTTTTTTTTCAGAATTCTTTTTATTATTTTTGAGCAGAAGGTGCCTTTTCCTTTAAAGCAGAAAATATAAATACTGCAATCTTGTTTGCCAAAGATGTTTGTTCTTCCAGTTGCTCCGATGAAGTTTCACAAACAGAGGAGTGAATTCCAATTAACTCAACAAGTGTTTGTCCCTAAGAAACCATTCAGGAAACACAACAACATATTAGTACTCGCAGGCACATCAGCCTCGAAAGGAGAACCAGGTATAGTCAAATAGACCATTCTTCAGCGCTCACAAGTGCCCCGGTCCTGCTAACACTTGAGCATCGCTGAGCCTGTAACAGGGAGGAAGGTCTAGACAGGTGCCAAGAAAGAAAGGAAATTGTTTTCATTACTGTATTAAAGAGATCTAAAAAAAAAAATAATAAAAAAGCAATTCTCACTCGTCCTTGTGCCATACGCATAGGAGAGAGAAAAAAAACAAACACATTTTGAGTAATGGCATTTTCTTGTTTTTAAAGGCTGTATGCATCTTCTGCTTCACAGAAAAATAATTTGCTTCTCAAAATGACATTCCCCATCCTTAAATGCCCGAGACTCATGTTGAAGATCACAAATTACTGGCTAAGAGGTCTCTGAAGTTAATACGTTTCCTTCCCTGCCGAAGCAGGCTGGGGTGGGAGATGCTGCGGACTGGCAAGATGGGGGGACCCAGCCCAAGTGCTGCCCAGCAGAATAAGATTCACCATCAGTGAATGAAAAGGAAAATAAATGAATTTGCTTAATGTTCTCATTTCGAGTCACACGGCTGCTGCCAAGGTGCGTAAAGATCAGCACTCAGATGTCTCTATTTTGCAGTGCAATGGAGCTCTGGCCCCAGGTCTGCTTTCTCTGCACCAGAGAGGCAGAGCAGACTTGAGGAGGAAAGAAAAGAACGTTAATCACACACAAGTTTTGCGTCTGCGATACCTGGTTTGCTTTTCATCCACCGCTCTACCTTTAACATCGAGTGTTTTCTCAGGTAGGAGGCATCCATTCAGCATGCTCTGTAACAAAGCCCGAAGCTGATGAAGGACGACTGCTTCGCATGCTTCAAGGTCGTCTTCTTTCAGACTGCCGGCCCGATTACAAAAGCTACAAAATAAAGCAGGTATTACATGCAATGTTTATTTAAAGCCCAGATAGCCAGCATTGGTTTGGAGGCAGAATCTGTAACACTCCTCCTGGCTAAGGGGATAACTGGTGAGACAGCCAAGAGGGACAAACATCCCTGATGCTCTCTGCGAAAGATGCAGAGCAGGACAGTGAGGTCAAACCCAGCGCTCTGAAAATGCCAGGTTTAATCTCACACCTTTGCTTTGTGACAGCAGAGAGGAACCTGTGCATGTCTGCTCGGTGAAATCGTTTCCTGGCCGTGCCGTGGCTAAAGCAGTTCTGTTGCAGGAACCCACCTCCAACAGTGGGCTAGAGGGGCCAGGTCGGTTTGGCAACCCTTCCTCCTAACTCCCTAGAAATCCTCTAACCATCAAGTGCTTAGAGAACCCTAGTTTATGGAGGCTGACACATAATTTTAAATAAAATTGCAAAGCCATTCCCAGTTCTTGTAATTAAGAGCCCATGCTGCAGAGGGACAGTGAGGGCTCTCTGACCCTGGTTTTGTTAACACGTGGGGTTTGGTGATTCTCTTTGCTCTTTTACCTCAAAGAAGAGGTGATTTTTCTGGTTATTGTTTTCTACCTTGGTAAATCACATTAGCATTACCAGCTAAGGGGATGCTCTCATTCTTGGAAATAAGTATTTACTTCACCTAAGGGATCTGTGGAGCAAGGCTGCAAAAAGTGCTGCGTTTAGAGTATTTGTTGGAGTAATTTGCGTATGCGCTTCTAAAGTGCCATATTTCAGCTCTCTGATGACATTAAAACAGTGGAAAGGGAGGGAGGCCTCTTAGCAACTGGCAATGTTTGTTTGCAGGAGCCTGCTTGTTCTTTGCGCTGGCCATTTGTCACCGCAAGAGCGAGGACCCCAGCTCAAATCTCAACAGGCTCCTGCAAAGCTGCTCGGTAACAGCCTCTCGCCGTTGCTCACCTGAATTCAATTAGAAGCGTGTAAGCAATCAACAACAGAATTATTACAAGCCTTACATTGGATGCACGGCAGCAAGGAAGCGAGAAGACAGGGGATGGGGTTAAGGCGCAGGCAGCACTGCTCTCCTCCGAGAGGGGAGGTGGCCGGCAGGGAAGCAGCATTAACCTGAGCAGCTCCGCCGTGCCCATCGTCCCCGCGTGCTCGCCCTGGTACAGCGCCCGGTGCCGGGGGCTCCTCCTCACCACCGCCTCTTCTATCAACTGCAGCGCACGGGAGAGTCCCGCCAGCGTCCCGCCGTGCCTGCGGACAGACAGCGAACAGGGTGTGAAGCAACTCAAGTTGTGACAGTATTTTAAATGCATTCCCATCACACCAGCTGGAAAAATAAGCACCCTCAGTTTAGCTTTTCAAAGCAAACAACAGCAAAAACCACATTGCTTGAGCTCTGTAGGAAGAAAAAAAGCCCAACAAAACAACACACATGAGCAAACAAACCATCCAAAAATCAGCCGGGGCCTGAGACGCTGCATTGAAATTACCCCTGCGCCGAGTAGTTTAATTCCTTCACCTCCACAATCGAAATAAATCTGGTGACCACCTACAGGTACAGGGACATAACTGGGACCTCAGAGGGGTTTTGATGAAGCTGCACCTCTATAATGATGCAAATTAGGACTTAAAACATTGAAACAATACAGCAGGCTAATCCTCGAACAGAGGTGTAAATGGCTATTCAGGTCCAGGCCGGCTGCCGGCTTTGTTGGGGACTTTCCAGGCCAGGTCTGCACCAGCAATGCCCCAGCTGGGCCTGTGCCCGCAGACCCCCACAGGCAACATAAAGATTATTTTTCTTCCCCCCCGTATGTAGAGGCTGGCATATTTATACAGTTAACCTTGGTTCAAGCTCCCTCGAGTGAAAAGCCCTGGGCATGAAAACTTGCATCGCATTAAGCTGTACCGAAAGTTGTGTTTTCCACTGGACTGTTGGGCAACAGTGAACAATTAAGTGGGAGCTGCCGTGCATTTAGTCGAGTTTCCTAGACATTTAATAAGCAAAACAATACCAGGGAGATCACATATGCAGTTAAACAGCGCTTTTTCTTTTCCCCCAGTCTTACAAACCCTGTATTTTAGCAGCCGGCTCGTTTCCCATTGTTTTCCTCCCGCTGGGTGGTCCTTCCAGGGTGCCACTCGAGAGGGATACAATAATAAAAAGGGAAGGGGAAGGAAGGGACAGCAACATAAAGAAAAACAAAATGTATGACAATCTGCAGCAGGCTACGGATCAGAGGTCAGCAAACAAGAGGTCCTTCTCTTTTACAGGTTGCTTCCTGGAAACAGTCTGATTAAGCTGACAGCTTGAATTATGTGTTACATTTTGTAATGCACAATCCATCTGTGCTAAGTCCTCTTCAATGCAGCTGAAGCAGCACAGGCATAAGCTCTGCCTTTTTCCACCCCCTCAGCACAGGCCTTAAAATAGTCATCATCTTTCTCTGCGCTAATTCTCAGAGACCCGCTCCCCCCGCCACTCCCTGGGTTTAAGCCCTTGAAGAAAAGGCCGGGTGCTGTAAGGAATGGTAAGAGGATACAGAGCCTTCCACCTCCGGTTCAGCAGCTCAGACCGGCAACAAGCGGCCGAGGGCCAGAGCCGTCGGGTGGGGAATCGGGTCCCTTTTCGGCGCTACTCGAACAAGGCAGGCGAGCCTCCCGCTCACCAGCGGGCTCCTGGGCGGCAGACCTGACCGGAAAAATGCACGGATTGGGCTCTCGCACAGGTCCGAGCTAGCGGGACAAGTCTGAAGAGGTGCGTGTACAGCCTCTGATCACCGCACCCGCTTCGCAGTGCTTGGAAACACAAAAAATCGTGTTTTTTTTACCAAAAATCATGTTTTTTTAATAGCTAAGGTAGCAAAATTGCAGCACCCTCCTGTGAACTGCAACCAAGGCACATACCTTCTGCTAAATAACCTTTCATAACAGTAACACCTTTATTCTGTTAACAACGATGTTATCATGACAACCATTCTTCTAGCTGGAGAAGGCAGTCTGCAACTCACCCAGAGGTAAAATACGACCAGCAAACACTGCATGGGAAAAAACCCAAAACTTTTTTTTTTTTTTAAAAAGAGAATGGTATCTCTGCAGTAAGGTAGGAAAAGTATCTTCTCTAAAAAACATAAACTTATGACTTCCTGACATGCAACAAGAAGTTTGTTTCGCATCTCGAGTTAAGCTGTGGCCTCTGCACGCGAGAGCGCCTTTCAACTCCGTCACTTGCACTGATTTCAAATAATACACCAAAAGCGGACGAATGGCCCAAAGACAACAGCGGAGGGAACGGCTCTTCGTTCGGATGCCACAGCAGCAACACTGCTGCATTGGGAAAGTCCAAGCTACAGACATGTCAATTTAAGAGAACACGTATGCATAGTTTTGCATAATTTCTGCGTATTTCTTCAGCCAGCGTAGGAATTTCATAGAGAAACACATGGACTGAAGGGACATCACAAGACCTGTGATATTATTCATTTTGTGAGTCTGTGGCATGATACATTCAGACCAAAAAAAGTTGCGTTCTCATAGTTTAACTTATGTAATTTAAATTTGTGTACTAATAACTTGGAAACTTTCCCCAAGATTTTTAATTTTATGAATTATTTTGCAAGACTCGAGCACGCACGCTGAATTTCACGTGCATGGGCAAGATGGACTTGGAACATCCCCTTGGTTATAAGCGCAACAAGGGAAAGGTTGCTGAGCCCGCCACGAGCTCTCCCATGCCTGCCATTTTTGAAATTCTATCTGCATTTTAGTTTTCAGGTGAAACAAATTCAAATTTGTATCTTTTCTGCAGAAACAGCTAACAGTTGCAATCCCACTTCCACGGCCTTGAGAAACAGCAGTATTCAGCTTGGCATAATGCAAGAGGAAGCCTCTGCATTCTGGTTTCAGTCGTGCTCCAGAGATAATGCAAGCAGTGAAACCTTTCGTATAATTTAGCTGGGCTTCAAGAGCCTTGCACAATATTTTCATCAGTTTATGAACAGCGAGGCATCACTAGCGTCGACAGGGAGAGAACAAAAGGTTAAATTACCGTCGCTCAGCTCTGACTTCCCCAGCAAAGGCAGGCACTCTGTGCAACTTCCCTACAAAGTGTTATGATTAACAGGTGTTATACAAAAGAAAAACCGGGTAAAAGCTATTTAGATGTAAATTAGATGATGTTTCCATAGCAAGCAACAGTCTGATGCAAACGTGAAATGATAAAGTTACAGAAGTGTATATTGATGGCCACTAGTTTCTGCTCAACTGTCATCTATTAAAATACAAACTAATATTGAAATCAGTACCCAAGACAACATGACCACAAATGTAGGAAGAATAGATGCAATACGCAGATTAAAAAGCTGCAAACAGCTGAAAAGGAAAAAAACCCAACCGACAAATGCGTACTCCTTGTTCTCCAGGGGTAAAAACGCTGCTTTCTTTCGTTCATGGTCTCTCCCCAATGCACAGTCACCACCTTGTATGTGGTTAAACTACTCCAGCTAGGAGCTTTTTGCACACGCATAGTGCCCACACAAGGTAGGGAGACTCAAGGGGAGCAGCACCTGCTGCAATACAGCACGTGCCCACAGAAAAGGCTTTCTTCAATATTTCTGTTGTGACTGGGGGCAGGAAAATGCTGGTGAGGAGGGAGGAGGGTGTTGAGGATGCAGAGGACAAGGGAACAGAAGCGTGCTGCTAAGGGAGAGCAGGCAGGAGAGAGGCAGCAGTCAAGGGCACAAAACCGTGGGGTCAGGCAGCAGTAGATGGCCAAGGTGAAGGGGGATGTGGACATGAAGTGCTGCAGAGGGAAGTGGCAGCAAACGGCCTTTCAGAAGTAAGAGACAGGAGATGAAGGCGGGAGGGATGCTCCTGCAGCAGCAAGGCACCACGAGGTGGGGACCCGGGAAGGGACGACAGCAGTTGGCAGGGGGCTGTTCGAACACAGCAAGGGAACGAAGCCAGCCCTCCCACGCGACCCTGGCAAGCCCTATGGCCCATCTCCTAGTGGGTATTGTCCGTCCGGATGGGGAGGTGCCTCCCTGTCCTACAAGGGTGTTGCAAGGCCAAAAATCCAGCTGTGATATTACAGCTGATACTCTGGAATTGCAGTTGTTATTGGCACTAAAACCCCACCACTTTCACGCAGTAGCGGAGGACAAGCCGTGCATGTGTGTCACGCTTTCCTCATTCCTTCTCTTGTTCTCTCTCAGCTATTTCCAAACAAGATGCTCAACAAATTTAGCAAACTGGAAATTTTAATCCACACAAAATATGTCATTTAGTAAACGATAAGTATTATTATATAAACTTGTTGAAAGAAGATTTGTGTAGATTTACAGAACATCTATTGCATTTTAACAACAAACATACTTAACTTGTCTACGCCTGACCCGAACAAGTTACCTGAAGCCATTTAACCACTAGCACAGAGGCGGGCAGATACTAAATAAATAGGTAAGAAGTTTGCCCACCTGCATGCAAGCTTTAGTGCCCGGTATCTGCCAAGCTGTGAAACCAGCCTCCAGGGCACACGGTAACAAATGAGTACAGGGAGAGAGAAAACACGTAAGGACTTACCTGTCTAGTGCTGAGCTGACCGAGGGCTCCTCCTGCACCACGGGAGGGTTCGATGGTTGCAGCGGGGAGTCCTCTGCAGCAGGGGCATCCCTGCCCCGCTCCCAGCTGGTCACTGGCAAAGCCGCACCCTGCAGCACACCAGGAGCGCTCAGCATCACCTCCTCGGCGCTCGCAGGCACGGAGAGCTCCACACTGCTCTCCCAGCTCGCCTCCTTACGAGTACACCAGTTACTTGGGCGAGGCTTTGGTCCTGAAAAAAGTAGTAATAAAAAATTATTCCCAAACATCACAGCATAGGGAATTAAACTAAGATTACCTAGGCTGTTTGTTCACCTCTCACTTCACACGTGTGAACGAGCACCCCTTTGCTCTTTCTTCACTTTGGGTTTCCCTGCCCATGGCCCCGTGTCCTTCCGCACTCCTCTCGCAAGGGGGAGTCCGGAGAGGCTCCAGCCTCCACGCTCAGGCCTTTTGGGTTCGCAGCTCCCAGCGGGCAGGAGGCAAACCTGGCACTCCTCAAAAACCATCACCAGCGTGAAGACCAGCTGCTTCGCTAAACTGTCTCCGGAGGACCGATGAAACAGAAAAGCTGGAAAAAGCTTTTCTTAAGGGGAAAAAAGTGCACCTGAAAAGGCTACTATTGTACACAGTTTTAAACCTTGCAGAAAAAATACATACATGGAGGTTTTTAAACGCTGCATGTTAATTGCCTTCTCTAAAAAGAGGAGGGTACAGGGCTGCATCATGCTTCTAAGACAACAGATACATGCTACTTACCTTTTTACAGAATGCCAAAAGTTAATGGATCAGCTAGTGCTGTAACAAATTAGTATTGCTACAGAAATTCTCAGTTTTCCATAAAATTCACCATGGGTTTAAATTAACCAGCATTCACACACCTGCTGACACTACAGCACCCAGCATTTCTGCTTGTCTTGGTCATGGAGTTTCACTGGAACTGAATCACTTACGGTTTATGCCAAACAGTAGCTGGTGCCAGGACGGGCTCTCAGCCTTGTTCCCAAATTTGTGAAGCAAGTATATGCAACAGAAATATGTCTCCATCTCCTGGGAAATGAGGATGGAGAGGAACAGTTTTTTCCTCTCCAGTTTGGGTAGTGGGGGAGAAAGGGGCCATTTTCTTACTTTGTTAACCTGGGAGAAATGGGATTTGTTCCTCCCTGCGTTTTGTGACTGCCACTTGGCAGCGGCAGCAGGAGAGGCTGGCGAGTGCTGCCATGCACCACACCAGCAGATCCTGGTGTGTGCTCGCTCCTGGCATGGCACAGGCAAGCGTCTTCATCAGCTCCCATCATTTGCACCGCGGAAGGTCAAGCTTAAGAGAGCTGGAACAAGCCAGGCCCCTCCACACATTCAAACCTGGACCGCATTAGCCCATTTACTTCACGACACGCATTTGGCAGCAGACAGACATAAAAATCCCCCCAGGCGGTCCGAGGTGATTACCGTGCCGTTTGACAAAAAGCTCATTTTGATTTTGAACCCAACTGTATGGTTTCTCTGAAGGCAGAGATACTGCATTCCAGAAATTAAATGGGTATTTCTTTCCCAGACACGATGCTGGCCACGTCAGCCTTCCCCGTGGAGGGGAACTGGCGCTCTGCAGCGCCGCAGGCAGAGCCCAGGGCTAATGTAAGCCAGGCTGGGCTGGTCTCCTTCCATCGCAGCACGGACAGGCTTTTATTAAAATGGAGAAGTGGCAAATGCATCAGATGAAAGAAAATGAGAGGCAAATAAATTCCTTAGAGAAAGAAAAAGGAATGGGAAAAAAAACCTCAAGAAAGAGGATGCCAGAAAGACCCCAAGGAGGAGTACAGAAGAGCATCTGATGGGGATGCCAGCTTTCCTCTATAAAGCAGCTCATCATCGTTACAAGAGAGGAGTCCCTGCATCATTAGGGTTGCCATCAGTTTCCATTATAAATAGCTCCAATTTAACAATTGTTACGGGGCTTGGAAAACTAGTTTAAGTTGAAAACTGCTATGTTAACTGGCAAGGCAGGGGAAAGTGATTCTGCGAAGTCTTAAAAAAAAAAGGAATAAATTGTTACTTAGCGACAAATCTTTGTCACTGACTTCAAAAACAAGTCCATTAGCTTGCTTCAAAGTAACCGACCAAGCCAGTAAAATGGGAGAGAATACATTTTGCCAAGATGGGGGGGGAAAAAAGAGAAAAAAACCCCACGAATGAGAAGCTGGAACACAGCCTTTGAGGGCAGCACATCTCGTCCCTGAGCAAGAGCATCTCGGCTGGGAGGGTCTGCACCGCCTTTCTCAGGCAAGTCCAGAACAAAGCAGAGAACCACCACCAAGTAGGAGTTAATCCAGCCACATACGGGTCATACTGATCCTCAGCCCACATTGCCAAATACCGTGTTTGGAAACAGATGAGCTATTGTGCACAAGTGTCTGAGGGAGGAGGAAATCAACCTGAAACACAAGTGACATACTCTTCCAGTGAAGTAGGGTCACATTAAACCTCTTAAAACGAGATTCAGACCACAAGACAACTGTAGGCACAGCAGTGAAGAAATCTTCACTTTCTAATAGCGAATCTGAGTAGGATCAGCCCCCAGCAAACCCTTGCCTGTCCACATGAGCGGCCTGGGAGAAAATGGAATCAAAAGAAAAAAAAAAAAAAGAAGAGTAAAGATGCGTGCTACCATGCTTCAACCACAGTGCAACAGGCGTAGGAGAAGCCAGCAGCTGTGGGCTGCTGCTCTGGTTGGGATGAGCAAGCCCCAGGGCTGGGCAGGGGGAGACAGGCACACATCCACCATACCTGGGACACTTCCCCGTGGCTGCTGCTCCTCAGGGTCGGCTGGTTTGGGATCTGATGCTGAGGAGATGAGCTGCTGGGAGTCTTCCTCACTGGCAGCCAGGTCCCCCTGTCTCGCTGCTCCCTCCTCTGATGCATCACTCTCTAAATCAGCGCTTCTGCTCTCTGGACCAAGGCCTTCAAGTGACTGAGAGCACGAAGGCAGGTCAGGCACCGAGCAGGTCTCTGTAGGCTGGGGGGGTTTCTGCTGCATGCCCACATCTCCGGCAGCTGAGACAGCCGACGTGTGGTGGCCCATGAAGACTGTTGCTGGATGATACAGTTCCCTTGGCATGGCTGTCTTGGTGCTGATTCCAGCCTGTCTTCCAACCCACAGCATCTGAAAAACACAGGAGAGAGATGGCTTAAGGAAACAAACAGGTAGCGTGTTGCAAATTGAGCTTCTAGAGGATGGCACGTTGATTTCTGGAGAGAAGAGTGTCACAGAATTCAAGTATTTTCTATAGCATTATTATTATTACACAAGCACTTGGCACACATTTCTTGCGTCCTAGTATGACAATGAGGGCCCAGACCTCAACTGAAGCTCCGTGAGACAAAACAACTGGTGGCAAAAACGGACTGCACCCCCAACCTGGCTGAAAGGGACTGAGATACACAAAGCACTCAAACTAATCTAAATCATAACTAGTTTTTACAGACAGGCAAACCTTTACAATTAGATTCCTGCAAAGGCTTTTAAGATCCTGGACCAAAGCACAACATTGAAAGCTACCCACTAAAGTCAATGAAAATGCCTCGAAGTTACTGACTCTAGAGGAACCACTGTGCTCTAGTTGTGCAGAGCCGCTGGTAGCCTGTGGTTTAGGTACACGGCACCCCGAAGCCAAGACACAATCAGTAGGAGCCTGCGGCAGTGTCCGTGGCACAGCTGGCCTTTCTGGAGCCACCCACAGCACCTGCTCTGAGCAATCTCCTCCTGCCACTGGTCTTCTCTAGAAGGCAACAGGGTGAGGAAAGGTCCCCAGAGAGTCTGAAACCTACATCTGCCATCACTTACTCGTCTATATATCCAGCTTCGCTCACAGCATGTCAACAAAGCAAATACGAATGAGGCAAAAATCACTGTATCCATTGTCTTCCTTCTGCTTTCCTGCCTGTTAAATCACACCAAAGAGGAAGAACGACTGCTCAGCTAACACCACGCAGATGAAATTGCATTTTCCACAAGGCAACTTTGGGCACCCAGCAGAAACATTTTAAATGGCACCTTCCTCCAAGAACTGTTGAACTTGCATAAAAATAGTGCCAACAGTATAACCGCTCTGCTTCCAAATCCCAGTGTTTTAATACTTGCCTTTTTTTCTTTGTAAGCCTTCTCAATCAGAACAATTTGGGAGGAGTGGCTACTGCCACCACTACTACTAAAAGGTCACCGCCAGTTTATGCAAAGCCAAAATTAGCTGTCGTAATACCATTGTTCATACTAAGCAGGGCTTACTTTTCAGTCCCAAATCACAGCAGGACAATTTACAGTCACCTCCACACCTCTCTCCTCTCTTTCATTGCCTGACCTCTTCCTACCACACAAAGTCAGCTGCCAAACCCAGCTTAAAGGAAACAAAGGCATCTTGTCTAGTCTGTGACCAAGTTTCATTAAAAAAGCTCAAATTCCACGTAACAAGAAGCAGAACAAAAAGCCATGAAGTTATTTTAAGAAGTAAAGGTTTGCTACTCAGATTAAGTTCACAGCTTATTCCGTCACCACTGCTCTTGGGTTCCTCCTAATTACTTTTCGGGTCTTGGATTTGCTGTTTTAAAATGCATCTACCAAGTACTTTATGGATTTAGCAGCTCCTGGATGTAGTGTTCCAAAACAAATGCAATTCAAACAGGTACAAGTGCTTGGCAGACTCATAGCAGACGCACATCTCTAACAGGCTCCTCTTTGTAGGGAAAAAAAAAAGAATCTCTTCACTTCCTTTACGTTCTCAAAGCAAAATTGTGACAGGTAACATTGGTCTAGGTACTGTTTTTACCACCAAAACAGTAAAAACATGTAGGTGACCTACCTAAAACAGTCAACAAAATTACTGAACTTGACATCACTCCAGCTGGGAGTTTAATGAAGTCTCCGCACAAAGCATACTTACAATCCTCTTTCTGGTTGTGGAGTGCAGGCTCCCCACTTCTTCCTTCAGTTACAAATACAATCTTTTTTTATTATCATTTAAGTGTTTTGAAGAGAACAGAGATAAGAAAAAAAAATCCCTTCTGTTAGGACTTACAAATGGCCCAGTCTCCCCCGGCAGTAGACGGCCACGTGAAAGCTAGGGAGGGGAAGTGCAGCTAGCCAGGCATCACTCTCACCTGGTGACACCTCCTTTCCCAGGGAAGGATGTTCTGCCACCCACATAGGTGCCCGATGCCCTGCGTCCCACAGACACGGCAGTGCCAAGATGCACAAGTCCAAAATCTTCAAAAGACTTCAAGAAAGTGCTTCGAAGTTGAAGCAGCCAGACTTCATTGCACAAAGGTTTCAGAAGCCCAGGTTATACAGCTCTGCCAGCTGAGGACCTCTCCTCCAACTTGTAACACCGGACTGCCACTACACTGGGCTTCAAAAGACTGCTACTCAAGTCCTTTCCATGGAGAATCAGGGTTTTCTAGACAAACATTGTTCGGGTATATGATTTCTAAGCCAAAGGACTCCCATAAAAATTGAGAGTCCGAAAGGATGCACATCTCACTGCTGAGAAGTACCAGACATTCACAGTGCTGGTTTAGGGGCACTGGGACACTGACCATCTCTAGAAGATTGGCTCTGTGATTGTCGTCCTTGGTCTCCAAGACACATCCCTGACAAGCTTATCACACGATCCCTGCCATCCTGACTGGCCTAAAGGAAACCATTACAATACCACTGCTGGTACATAAACCCAAGTTTTATTTACAGTTCCAAGCTGTGCTGATTTGCACCTTGGACATACCACCTGCTAACTGCATGTGCTCACTATGACCAACTCGGTGCTACATCGCTGAGAACAAACTCCCGTATTTTGGACATAAGAATAAGCAGATTTTAAGCTAAGTGAAGGTGGTGGGAAACAGGCACAGTCTGAAAAAAATAGAGTTACAGAGTATGATCTGAAACACAGTACATAGACAAGGCAGTCCACAATCAAGCTATGAACTGTAATCGAATGTCAAGTGACATATTTGGGTACGCACCAAGTTCTTGTACTGTCCAAAACCTACTAACAGTTTTAAAAAAAATGTAAAGTCATGCCGTGAGCCTTTGATGTTCTAGTATTTATGTAAACTTTTCCATAGGTTAGAAATCATGTCTCCTACACAGACTGCTTATAACTGAAGAATCTAGCATTCAAAAATGAACTCACCTTTTCACATACGTCTGAATTAAAAAAACGTAATTCGCAAACTGCTGGAGGCCTGCTTATATAGGTCAAGGTTGCTCGGGTTCACTGCTTTGTATATTACAGTTTAAAGAATGCTCTAAATTCAAGGTTTTTAACTTTTTAATCTATGGGGAAAACTTCCTATAAACTCAGATTAACGACTGCTAATGCACTGAAGAAAGAAAACCAAAAACCTTCCTCCTACTATAAAAACAAAATAGTGTGGCCTCTGTTTCTTTTCTGATAAGAGTCTTAAATACCAAACATTTAACTGCATAATAACATTTACTGGCAGCCAGGCAGCCTGCTTAGCAGATATATAAAGCAGGTAAAAGGAGAAAAAGTTAATTTCTTGGCTGAATGATTCCATCGGTAGCTATAGGGCAAACTAGAAAGTCTTTTAGTAAAGTAGCAGTTGATTCTTCTATCAATCTGCAGCACACATACTCTTCCAAGGAATGCATTAAATATGAAAATCATATCCCGTTATCATCTGTTTCCAGCTTTCAGCCCAGTAAGCTTTTCTTAATGAATGCTGTAGCCTAAGGGACAAGCATGCTGTTGGCTTTTCTGAATAATGGAGTGATGCTACCATTTTTGCTTATTACAATATCGACTAGCTGAGGGGGTTTCACACATAGTCACAAGTGACTACTCTTGCCAGCATGCTCCAAGTTATTACAAGATGTTTTTAGACATTTCATCTAAAAGAGCTTTACTGCTTTTAGTGAAGAAAACAGCTATGGTCTTGAACTGTATCATTTATATGGAGATAGGAGGAGGGATTAGAAGCCTGCATTACTGCAGATATATAGCAGAATATATTTAAGTATTCCTTGTCAGTCTTTTTGTCTGTTACTTAGATATGCAATCTCTTTTTGCTTCTTCTAAGAAAAGGTCAAAATGCACAAAATTATAAATACACCGTATGAATCGACTGCTGCATTTTTAAAAATATCATTCATTAAGAATATTTCCTCCTCGGTCAAGACCATTTTCACTCTATTCGGCATAGGAATTATAAAAACCAACGCGAAGATGAACATAAACAGCTCGAGTTCCCTCCTCCCTTTTTAATTCTAGTTCTGTGGTTGAAATAATTGCACTTTTTACCCAGGTTATTCTACTGCACTCAGGCACTAAACAATATTTCACACTACAAATGCCGCAACAGAACTCCTCATGCAAAGACTGCTTCGCAACGCCTGCCTCTTCCTGCAGCAGCTCGGAGGGAAGCACATCAGTGTAATAAAACACATTCCCCCCCGCTTCTTTCGCATTACCTGCTCCTTGTATTCTTCTTCCTTGTCACCTTCTGCTGACAAGTTACCCTCTTGAAGTGATAACAGACTTTTAATTTCTCTTCCGTACCATGCCTAAATGTGAACAAATCCATTACATAAAATTGAAGGCCAAAAAAACCCCACCACAAATCAACAAATATTACTTTGTAAATTGTGCACTTTTAAATGTTATATCCTAGCAGCATTTTTTTTTTACTTGGACTATATTTAAAGAGCCAGAGATCCCATTTTCTCCTAATTTTTCCCCACTTCCCTGAACAAATGATGTTGCCTATACAGAATCTTCTGCAGGTTTTTAATATGCATTTATTCATTCACGTAATTGAGAATCCTACAAAACAGTAATAACTTGTTGACTCAAATTTATTTCATCCCAACTAGTGTCCATAATGCCAAATTATTTCTGCTGCATCCAGACAGTGACTCCGCCGCTTTGGGATGAAATGAGCTTTAGAATTTGTTTTTGTTTTACATACATCATCTTACAACTCACTGAGCTATTATAAGGAAAAATACATGGCAGATGTTATAAAGAGCAACCCAGCATGAAAGGCAACTTGCTGCAGTGTTACCAAAACAACTGCATAAACCGTCTTCACCTCCACTACATTGTTTAATTGACCAAATGTAATGTATTCGTAGGAGGACTACTGCTTAAAAGCCAAGCACATGCAGCACCTATAATTAATCCTGTTTGTTAGTAATTGTAAACCCCAATAACAAGTTACATCGGCCCTGAATGAAAGCACTTCAATACCTATTCTGCATCAGGTAATATGCATGAAAATAAATCTTTAAAACAATTAACTTAACCAGCTCTGCACTTCACTCCAATGGTGCATTCAGCAAGCCTGCTATTGCCCAGGTAATAGACGCTGTTCGTAAAACTGTAAACATGAAATTTTACGAAATAAAACCTAACCATGTGAGAATTAAAAAGCCTCAAAATAAACTCAAACACAACAACCAGATCTTCCTGAAAGCTTAAGTGAATTTACTTGGACTCCCAAAAATTACTGAACAAATTGCAGACACACACAGGAAAAAAAAAGTGAATCTTTCAGAAATAAAAGAAGTTTTGTCAGTTACAACCACATAATAAACTGTGCACATAGTTATGATAAAGCACTCCTAAAGGCCATTCTCCCCCTATGAAAAAAAAGAGAAAATAGTAATAATTTCTTTCTGTGTACTTCCATGATAGATTAAATGATTACATGCTCCATAATTCTTACGCAATCCACAACAAGGGGGCTTTTCATAACTGTAACTTAGAGGATATGTACTCTGTGCTTTGTTCAACAGCTCAGAAAATAAGTCTAACCTGGCAAAAATAAAATGGATGGCCCAGAAACATCAAAATGGAAGCAATGAACAGAAACCCTGTGTGCAGACCAACCCATGGCACAATTGGGACTCACGCCAGTATGTTTAACAACCTACCACTAGTCAAACTGGTGTGCATTGGGATTGCTCAGAAAAAAAAATCCTTAAAAACAACAGGGGAAACCTAGCATTGCACCACACTCCCTGGTCCTGCTCTGCTTTAAATAAAAATAAAAAAAATAGAAGAAAAGGGTGCTACTGCACTTTCACATTTTCTGGACGCAGGCATTTTAGACACTCCTTTTAAGAGGATCACAGTCTGTGTCTCACTGTCTCGGATCAAGCTGCGTGTGCCCCTGAACAGAAGGGAGAGGGAGGAACACAGTACATTGTTCCTGTTTTAACTCAAACTGCATTTCAGAGAAATAAAGCCCAGTCAGACCTGAGTTCCAGACAGCCACATAAACCTAAGTTGCGTCAATACCACATCACAGGGGCTTAAAACGCCTCAACTAATTTGTCTCCTTCCCTCCTTCCTTCCAACAAGTTACAAAAGGAGAGTGGCAGAGGGACAGAAGTAGCCCCTACCCAATATTTCTGAAGAACGCTACTGCTCTTAGAAAGCAGATCTAAACACACTTCCCTCCCAGTTTTTACCCCCCCAACATCTGATTCCATGTACTGGTGGCATGAGCATGTCACAATTTTATCTTTAAAAAATCTGAGATCATTACCAGTCCATCACTTTGGAACATCCCAAACAGTTCTTCAGTGAGTTGCAAGACAACATATTAATAATACGATTCAAAAAAAATCCTCAAAGCTTGGCTGTTTCTTACAGTAGCCTATTAAATTGAAAGTACTTCAGTAATGAGTTCTAGTAAAAAATCCTGTCTATTATATAACCTTAAATATGGATCCTCATCAAGTTTGTTTCAAACATTAAGACATGCAGAAGTCTCTCCACTACTATAGAAGAGTTTCGTCCTATTTCTGCACTAATTATTAAAAAAGCAACACTAATTCAACCTACAAATAGCATTACTGATACATAAGGAAAAGCCTAAAGCCATTTACCCCAATAGGACTAAACAGGAAAAGCAAAAAAGTCTGCTCACATTTGCAAATGAGGGTCTGAAAGACTGGAAAATTAAGAGAATCTCAAATTTTACTTCAGTGTGAAAAAATCATGACAGCAATTCAGGCCTAGTGGTAACTGATCTTTTTATCTCAATACAATGAAATGATAATAAATGCTACTTTTACTTCCACAACTTTTTTTCCCCCTGCCATACCATTTTAAGATATTAAGGTAGATTGACTACACGTGGGAGGTACAGAAATCCCCATTTCATTAACAGCTCTAGTCATCATGAGGAAAGAGATTCCAGTAGGGGCTTGCCAGAAGACAAACACTTTTCTCCCAAAAGAAAACACCGCAGAGTCAAGCTGACTTGTTGTTGAATGGTCAACTCTGCGTTGAATGGTTGCTTTCATTTGTCCTCATGAGAGCTTTGACTCCTTTTAAAATGTTTTCTACCTGTTGCGGTAATTTTTAAGAAATTAGTCACTTAAAACCAGAACAGGCACGTATGAGTTCGACAGCCTCTTTCATAAGGATAATTCATCCCAGCACAAGTTCTCAAATCGATGACATTCAGTGAAGCTAGTAACAAGACCCCTTTTGCAAACGTAGACCTTTGAGCTGACAGCAGTCAAGGTTACAAGTGGACAAAAAGAAAAGCACCACGTTTGCAGTCATCTTTGATAACAAAGGTGCCACAAGGACAGCAAGAAATGTGTTCTATTGGGTATTGGCTCTTTTGAAGTCATCATTTGGCTCTACCACACTCCTACCGTGTCAGTTATGATACACAAGTGAAGTCTACAAGGTGATGAAACACTCCTCGGGCTTTGCTTTACCAGCCCAGAAGGAAAATTCAAGTTCCAACTCTGAAGGCACACGAATCAAATCTCTGAGTACAAGCAAAAACATTACCAAAAGCAAAGATCCGAGTGATGCAATGGGATACTGGAAGAAGTAGGTTTTTCTCTTATCACCGTTTGCTAGTTGACTGTTTAGTAATACAAAGAATGACCTCATTTTAGCTCAGCTTTGGTCCAGATAGTTCAAACAATAATCTGTTGTAACGCAAGTTATTTACTCTTAAACTTCCTCTGCTGCTGAAGACAGAGCAATAAGCAGGGGCCAGACTAATGATGGCTATTTCGGGTGTTCACACCAGCCAAATTAAGAATATGAAATATATGTGGGTACTTTTAAGTAATAAAAGCCTTACTGAAATACAGTGTTATAACAAAGTCTTTATGAAAATATTACAAGTCGAGTCATCTTTTTGTCCTAACCTGGATACCGCTGATTTATCATCTTATCACTAAGACTCCAAAGAGACGATCCATTTCCACATTTTTTTGATCTCAGCTCTCCCTCGCTTCCAAGAGGCTCAGAAGCACAGGGCACTTTACTGTAGACTAAACCTAGAGTTCTGCAATGCGCTGCTGACTACCTCTGCAGCCACAGTAGAGCCTATCACATCATACATTAGCAGAGTTCGGGTTAGTTTCAAATTCCGAAACATTACCACTTTAAGCACTCCAAAAACATGATGAGGTTTCACTAACATCTGAAGTCTTGATGTGCATAATACTCAGCCAAAACCAATTTAGCAACCCTGTAATAACAGTAAACACTAACATATTAAGTCTTATAGAAAGTTACTTCCATCTTCTGAATCATCTCTGAACTTGAAGTTTTCATATGAGCTTCAAATTGGTCAAATTCCTTTAGAAAGGTCTGGTTTCGCAGAACAGCTGTTTTTTGTCGTTCATCTATTTCTTTCAAGTATTTTTTCAGCTTCATGTATTTTATTTTCATTCTACGGGGGAAAAAATGAAACTGTACTTAAAGGGTATGAAATTAAAACAAACACATCTACTACAATCACTTTTCTCCAGACACGCACATACTAACACTTACACAGGAGGTGCCCCCACCCCTCCCAAAAGGAGTAGGCACAGTCTTCCGCACAACCGTCCAAAGCTACATTAGACAACCGACAGGATGGCTCCTGAGCAACTTCAGATTTAAACAGCAGGTTTGGCGTTCAAAAGCATAAGTATATTAAAAAAACTCTTGTAAATTTGTTTTAAATACTTATAGGACATTAAATGAAAATTGTATTTAGGAGAACACGTCTGAGAGTCATACAAATTGTGGTGTTAAGGCTGCAGTTTCACAACTGCTTTAAGCTAACCTAAATCCATGCTGACACCAAAAGGGGCATCTCACTCCAAGCCTTTCTTTTTTGTGCCAGTACTATCAGCTATGTGGCCACATGGCAAATTAGGCCAAGAGTAATCCAGCTGAAAATCCATCTAAACCAGTTCTCATCCACCCAAAAAAACCCCACCACAGATTCACTTTCAGCCAGACCTATTTTCTTATCTGATTACAGGGCAGCCACACAAGCACTAGTGCCAACAAAGGGAAAATGTGAACCAGGGGCAGTCAGCAGCATCTTTTGGTCTCAATCTGCCTACAGGTCTACTTAAATCAGTTGTGAAATTGCAACCTAAATCCCCCAAGCTGCCTATATTTTCAGAAAAACTGTAGTTCAAGACCTGTTAGATTAAAATAAATCAAATAAAACCACAAAACAAAGTGCATGTGATGTTTCCCAACCTGCTCAGGCATTTTTCTCTTTATTTCCATCTTCATTTTCTAATCTAAAGGCCCTCTTTCAGAAGAGGGGCTCCTAAGGATTGGCCATTCTTGCACCTAGCCCTCAGTCCCTTGAGCCAAGACAGAAAGTCACATCTATGAGCTTTACAAAACACATTTGAGGAAAGCAAGGCAGGATGAGACACTCTCCAGCCCTCTGTTTTTGTTGGGTTTCTTTTTGTTTTGGTTTGTTGTTTAGAAGTTTGGGGTTTTTTTGTACAGATTGTATACACAATTTACATTAAATAGATAATGCAAAAACAATCCAAGGAGCAGGACCAGAACTTAGAATATCCTCTAGGATTTCCTAAAACTTTTAGACTTTCTAATACCCTAGGGCTTTCTAGCACAAACTATGCTACAGGCATTTTACAACAGTTGCATAAAACCAACTTGCATGTTAGTAATAACTACTACAATAAAACTTCAGTATTATTAAATAACGTAGCTATGTTACTGCTGAAGTTATTTCATCAATAACTGAGACATGAATCTTATGCTATAGATATGAATATAAATGTATTGTTATAAAACATTTCAAGATAACATTCTAAAAGCATTCCATGATACCTAAGTCTTTGTAACTAAAATAAACTTTAAAGTAAGCTTACAGGTATGCATCAGACTTTCTGTATTCCATCAGCTTTCTCTCTAATTCCAGCCTTTTGGTTTCACTGGAAGAAAACAAATGACATGGAGTAAGACAAAACTATTTCACAATTTAAATTCTCAAAATGCAAGAAATAAAGCATTTTACAGAGCACAACCTTTTCAGAGCAGAGAACACATTTTTGCTAGATCGGACACCTTACAGCTACACTTACCACAAGAAACCTCAACCAACAACTCAAAGCTTTCACTTGACCCACCAAAACAGCCAGAGGCTCCTGCCCAGCTTAAGCTGCTGTTTGAAGCCCCTTCTCCCAGGAGGGGCTCTCAACCCCAAAACAGCAGCTCATGAGCTGACAGCTTGTTCAAGAGGACAGCTCCCAGAACTTCTCATAGGAAGGAGCACATTGAAAGAGAGTTCCAAAATAATCCCAGCGCCTCCCCAGCTTACAGGCCTGGTGCGCTAGCCAAGTATTTTATTTAATGATTTGAACTTAAACCCACATCCATATTTCACGCTTGGCACTAAAGCCAAGCACATCTAGAGGTATGCCAGTGCTACTACCTGCCAGAACAGACTACAGGGTAACAGATGGAAGTAACCACCAAAAATATTTAAGGTTGTGAAAATGCTATGGGGCCACCTGTATCTGCCAAAAGCAATACAAGGGTATAGGCCCACGGGGATGATCGGACTGCTTAAGAACAAACTCCACACCTCACCTACAATCTATTTCAAAGAGAGTCTACTTTCAGGAAGAGAAAAGAGTAAAGCTGATAGTATTTAATAATTACAAATTGCACCACCCCATGAGGAAAAAAAAATAATCAATTGATAAGACAGAGGCTTCCAGCAGATCTACGTTACAAACCCTGCAACAATCAAAGCAAGTACCCCAAGTTGCTCATTAAAAAAGAATCTCAAATTCTTACTAGCCGGGAAGGCTGTACGTGTGCAAGCAATACAGGCAGGTACATGGCAAGCATGCCTAGCCATATGGGTGCATATCCATGGATTTGTGTACTCCCCTACGGACGTCCCCATGTCACAGCCACACACAGCTGCCTCATCCCAGTTGCCCTGCACAGAGGGAAGCAAGGAAAAAAACCTTTTCTGCTTCTCAGTCAGAGATCAAGGCATCCATTTTACCCATCTGATCCTGCCACTGTCTGAAACAAGATTAGGTTTTCATGTCATGTATGCAATTTAAAAGCCACGCTTCATCTGGGATCTCATCCTTTCAATTTCCTTTTACATGATGGACAGCTAAGCAAAAGCAGATTTCAAGATCTTGTTTTTACACTTCTGGAAGTAATTTTCATGACTCAATGAAGAACACTGATATCCTGATGGACGTAAAAGCCGATGGATGCGAACAGCCATTGGCTCCAATCCTATTTCTCATTCTCTGATACCACAGGCAGCACATCACACTCCTTAGCTCCTGAAAGATCGTTTCCTTTCTAGCAGCGTGGCTTTTCAGTATCCCACTCGTTAGTCTGGGCCTCAGCTATTTAGACAGCACATGAATATAGAAGTAAGGTCTTCTCAGCGCAAGACGAAGCAGTATAAAAACTATCAGGTAAAAGCCTCTCAGCATTTGAGTATCATCATTATGGATGCCCAAAAAGGTTACCGCACAGCTCTGTCCACGCACGGAATTAGAGGCACTCAGGACTTTACTTGTAGATCTGCTTGCCCAGGTTCTGCTCAGGCTCCAGCATGGTTCCTCTGTGTCAGTGACAGAAACAAAGCTTGAAGCAGTACAGGGATCGTTCTGGCCACTCCAGCGCACCACCACCTCCTTTTTCACATGAAAAAACAAAGCTCTCGGCCTGACACTTTTATTTGTTCATGCAGTTTTGCATTAGGTTAGAGCGGCGCAAACAGTTGGGTATCGACTTTTTTCTTAAATGTGCAAAAATGGCACACTTCAGAACTTTTTAGGGATCCAGGTGGCTCATTTTCAAACAACCCTGAATCTTCAGTCTACAGAGAAAGTGTGTTAGTGTGGGATTTCAGAGCAGAATTAAATTCCCCGGTCAGCCACAAGCTCTCTCTAATCTCTGGCATTTCACCAGGCATCGATCTGTAGTGATATTTGATCTCTCACCTCCCATTTAAACCAGCAGGACTAAGATGCCTCAATATTTTTTGAGATACCAGGCCTTAGTCTCTTTGTGCTTCGGTTCCGCATCCATAAGGTAGGAATAACAGTACTACTGTCATGATACCCTGTTGAGATAAGTACACAGAAAATTGTGCAACATTTGGGCACAATGCAATCTTCCCATAAAAGTAAGAAATGTTATTTTTACAGTTGTTTTTCTACACCAATCTGACGTTAAATCAGCTGTTGAGCACTGAGCTGCATCTACCTTACTAGCCTGGCCAGAGCCTGCTCAAGCCTTAGCCAACTGTGTTGGTCCCCTGGGCGGGTTACAGTAGGGGGGAGATGTTTAGCGCCAACTTTTATGTACAGCTGATAACAGCAGCTGTTTCCAAACCCAATAATCCTACCTGGTTTACATTGTCTGTTCAGGACTGTCCAGTATGTGTACAGGTTTACTGCAAGTCACCCTTGGCATGAGGTATCTGGCCTCACCGTCCGAAAAGCGAAGCTAATTGTAAAGTCAGTCACAGTGTTAAGTACAGCACTTAACTACAGAATTCACTTACTTCATCACCCACACTGCTCCAACACTGCCCTTCTCACCAGCAGCCACTGAAGATTAAGTCTGAGTGATCACAACATGGTCAGGTCAACACAGAAGGCAACCTCTCTACCCCATTTCACCTATCTTAGGCACCTTAAACCTAATTCTCTATAATTTTGCACACAACACAGATACCACTGACCTGCGCGTGCAGTAATTTTTATATTTAGATTGGACAAAGTACCAGCATTAGGAAATAAAACACAGCCAATAGCGTCTAATATGTAATTTAAGGTACAGTTATGGGGCTTTTTGCACAGGTCTCAAGGCAATCCATGCTGTCTATTTATCAGGAGCTTCATATCTGGTGGCTAATTACTCAAGCACTTCAGAACTTAGATATTTAAAGAAAAAAATAGATTTATGAGAACCGGTAGAAAAAGAAATATCCATGAGAACTCCCTTCTAGTTCACCACGTCAGATGGGGGACATAATCAAGCAGCAGCTTCCTCACCATATCCAAGCTCTTGCACATACGGCTTATTAGTAGTGGCTCATTGTTTGCTTAAGCACAACTGCGAACTGAAAGCAGGACTGCAGTCAGGAGGGAAACAGCTGTCGGGTACTTCAGGTCGTAGAACAGGCGACTTGAAATTAGATCAGTGCACAATTCCAAAGCAGGACTTAAAAAGCTGAAACGCTCCAGTGATTTAACAGGAATTTTTATATTCTACACTACAAAAAGTTGTTTAGATGAAAGGCATCACTTTGGTGCTGTAGAGGCGGTTGCCTCTTCAGAATTTCTTGTTCTCAGAGGCAACAACAGCACACAACTTGCAGTCTAGTATAAAAATTAGTCCTTGTTTGCCATCACCACCAAGTACAAATACATCTTTTATATTTTAAAGTGCATACAACAGAAGCATGCCAGGCAGAAAAGGTCTATTTATTATCACAAGACCTGCTAGGCTGGGTCTCCAAAGGAAGCATGGCTTGTGCGATCATGCTGTCGGTCTGCCTGTAATGCCCCTTCCCCAAATAACTCCTGAATCTTTTGGTGCAACTGAATCAGACAGAGGAGCTGCTGGCTGAAGTGTACTACGTTCCCAGAGGTTTCAGAGGAGCTGGGGAAGGGTTGTCCATTTGCGCAGCGTGAGCTCAGCCCTAGCTCAGACCACCGAGAAGCTACAAAGGAGACGATGGAACTTCATGCAGCCCAGGCTCTCGGGAAGCTCAAGACACCTCTACTCCTAACCTGAGGGTTATCTGCACACAAAGAGTTTAAAGCAGCACAGGGCCTACAACACTCAGATTATAATCTGCCCTCTCCATTTTCTAACGCCGCAATTTAGATAAAGTGTCTTTCCTATCTAGGGCCCACATCTTTAATAATTTCTATACAGTAACAGTATACTTTGTATATTTGCATCCAGTCTTTTAAACAGCACGTTGTTCCAGTTCTGTTTGCCAGTGGTCTCCCAGACTAGAAGACATACACAGTATTTTTATAAAAGCACTATCTAGGTGCAAGTTTAAATTCCCACAGCCATGGTGTTCTTTCTGCTAATACTGTATGTTTGAGATGCTAGCATAAGACCCAGAAATCCAAGTTTTCCGTATTAGATAGAAAACAGGCACTGCTCAAAAAGCAACTTTATAATAGTATACCATAAATGGTCTCGAGAGACTTCCTCTGGCTAGAAAAAAAAAAAGTGCTAACTGACACCAATTACTGTGGTTATCGCAGCGAGCATCAGGCCAGGAGCATCACTAACTGTGCACAGCTTCAGGGGAGCGGAGACTGAGATCCCTCAGACCAAAGCCCCCGCAGGAAGCCTGCGTCACCACCTACACTTGCTTTTCTCCTGAAAGTCAGGACCCACCCTGAATCACCCGCAACACCTACAATAACTTTTGTTAAGGATTAAAAAGGTGCTTGGAGGAGAAACGTTTGTGCAACAAGCCAGCTCTGGCATATCAGCATCTGTATTATTCGCCTGCCTGAAGTAACAAGTAATTCTGCAAACGCTGCTGCAGAGCTTCAGGAGGCCCCGGACACAAGCAGTGACCGGCCCGCAGCGCTCCCAGAAGTCACCCAGCGCGCTAAGCCAGCGGCCGCAGAGCAGAACGGCCCAGGGCGCAGCAGCCCGGTGCTACCGCTAAGGCGGCTTTACCCGCCCCCCCCGAACACACAGTCGGCCGGAGGAAAATGAGAGAGCAGAGGGAGGCGACCGAAGTGCCCTGCCCCCCCCCCCCAAACACCCCGCGAACCCCATCTCGCTCTCCCCGGCACAAGAGCGCGGCGCTCCCGCGCTCCCGGGAAGGCGGCAGCCCTCCTCCCCCGCCGCGGCTGCCGCCACCCGCGTCCCCCTCGGGGCAGAGGCCCCGGAGCCGCCCCCGGGCACACGGCGGCGTGCGGCCCGGCTGGACGCCGCCGAGCGGGAGAAGCTGGCGGGGACGCCGCCCCTCCTGGCCCCTTCCCGACGGCAGGGCCCGGCCGGGATGCGCGGTAGGAGGGGGCGAGGCCCACCGGAGGCCCGCGGGGGCCTGGCGGACGGGCCAGCGCCGGGCTCGGCGCGGCCGCCTCCGGGGAGCGGGGCCCGGCGGAGGGACGTGCGGTCTACCTCACCTGTCGCGGAGGCGGCGCAGGAGGCTGCCGAGCCCCTCGCAGCAGGCGCGGCCGGGCCGGGGGGCGCTGGGGTCGGCCGGGCCGGGCCCGCTCATGCCGCCCTGTTTACGCCGGTGGCCAAAGCGACGGCTCCCGGCGTGCCCCGCGACGGCCCCGCCCCGGAAGTCCCCCCCGCCCCGCGCGCGTTGCCATGGAGACGGGGCGCGGGCGGGGCCCGAGCGGTGGCGGGTTCCCGCCTCAGGCGCGGCAGGGTGGTGTGCGGGTGTGTGCCTGTGGGTAGGCACGTACATCCGTCGGTACAGCCTCTCACACGCACACACACACACACAGACACACACACACACGCGTGTGTGGGCGCACAGCCACTGCAGCGAGGCACACGTGGGACTGCGGCTCACTGAGTGGTGCCCACGCTCCTCCCTGCTGCCCTGACCAGGCCACACCGGTCTCCTCAGAGGCCTCCCCGGGCCTTTATGGCGTTTTTAGACCTTTAATGGCTTAAACCGCAGCAGAGAGCTAATGAGAGCCCCTGGGATGGCAGGTGGGCTGCTAAGGGCTGTGAGAGGGCTCCCCACGCCTGGCGTTTGGGCACCGCTGAGATTGAAAGCATTTATTCCTAAATTATTACCTCACCTGTTCGCATAACGTCGTTAAATCTGTTAATTTAGGTGTTGCTGCAGCAGTTTAAATGGCTGTGATGGCCAGTCAACTCCCCAGACATGCTGAGGAGGGCTGGGCCCAGGCCCGTTGGGTAACGGGGGTGAGGCAGCGATCTCCGTGTCTCCGGAGAAGGGGCAATAGGGGTTTGCAAGGCACTGGGACTGAATTCCAAAAATAACTGGCAGCTGCTAAACAGTTACAGTAACTTTAATAGTTCGTTTTCCTGAGTTTATTGTTCACTATGTTTTTCAGAAAAAAAAACACCAGAAAATGCAAGTGTCTTCTTTCCATTTGTGTAGAAATCAAGCATCTCGATAAAATTCCTGATGACTCCTCCTCTGAATGGCCACTTTGTCCAGCTGGCAGAGCTCCTCAGTGTCCTCCCACCAAAACCCATCGGTCAGTGGAAAAAGCCACACCACCCTGAGTGAGCGCTGGGTCAGCCCCTACTAACCCTGCAGTTACATCTCCAGCTGGGAAACAGAAGTCAAAAAGAAAAACACACTTTTTTTTCATTTCCAGATAAAAGCTCAGATCCCTTTGAAAGGAAGTTGCCAAACTAGTGCTTAAATTCCAGGGCCTCAATAAAGAAAGTTCAAATACCACGAGGGTATTTGAATTTAAGGAGAAGAAACGCTACATCAATAGACAAAATTGCGGATAGCTATGAAATGCTCAGGCATAATGAGAACAGCAATCAGTACACAATTAGTATGAGATCATCATCATAATTGCCTTTCATTAGAACTTCTGTCCGACAACTGCCACATGAAAGCGCCAGTTGTAGCTGCGAGGTGGTAACGGCGCGGCTGAGGACACGGCTCAAGCCACGTGTCGGCACCGGCGGGTTCAGGACGAGCTTTTGGGCTCCTTGGGGTTCCTCTGCCAGGTTTCTATGTCGTGTGACAGCGTTCCGAGTGTTTTTCAACACCTTCAGCCTCAAACTCCGATACACCACATTTAAATGTAAAGTAAAAGGCTTTGCTAAACTGATGTAGCGGTACTTAGCAATTCCCAAATTAGCTTCCGTCACTTGAATAACCATAGCTGCCGTCTGGCTTAGCCTTTGCAAACCCGCTATAAATAAATGGCTCAGTAAGATATGGAAGGCTTTAGCTCATCTAAGAGCTTCCCTACTCAAGAAAACACATATGCAAAGAATTCACAGATTTGGGAGCCTTTTATTATTGAATTCACACAAAACGCACTCATAATAAAAGAGGTACTGTTATTTCTCTTCTGTTTGTTGAAAGCAAAGGCGTGTTACGCAGACCTCCGTCGCTGTGTGAGCTCGCATCTTCACACGAACTGACAGGGCAAATCTGGGCCTGAGCTTGCCTAAATTCCCAAAGTTGGGTGTTTTTTCCCCAGATCCTGACTTTGCAACCCAGGGTGCAAGTCCGCCACGGCTTGCCCTTTCCTTTAAAAATATATAGGGGGGAAAAACAGAGCTTTGGCATGTCCTTGAGAGTTACTTGTAGTACTAAGACTTCTCTGGAGCTTTTGTATCGGCATGATGTTCCTGCTCAGTCATGGGGGCAGATAAAATGGAAATAAAAAGGTTTTCACGGTTGCTTCATAGTTAAATTGCTTTTTTTCCCCCCCCGGAAAGTCCCTCGTAACAGCTGTCATTGCTAATATCTACGACAAAATAAGTCAGCCTCCCCTTCAACACGGCGGTGAGACAGTAAAGCCGTGTTATTTCAGAATGTCAGCCACGAACCGCGCTCTGTCGGGCTGACGCATGCTTGGCACGCATCGCTGACTGTCAGCGCAGGAAACTGTCAAGGGCTCCGCGGCGTTTGAGTGAGGAAACACTTTCACAAACTACACATTTGTTATTTTTCAAAACAGGTGAAGAATCTGCCCTTCCCAGGCCTGTACCAGGGACATGCCAGGTTTGGTTCTGGAAGGCTAAACCGCTTTTGCAAATATTTGCGCTCGCTAAAATCACATCAAAACTTTCAGAGGCTTCCGGTGCTACCTAAAACGAGGAGCATCCGTTATGTTTACGTACTGGAAAACCTTATTCCAGGTTTCCATTGGAAGGGGCTGATCTCCGCTGTAGATCCGAAGGACTGCGCGGGTTATTTCGTTGGCGGACCTGTCCAACCTTGGCTGTTGGGTTGGATTTTTTAACGGTGCAGCTGGTGACGTGATAATTGACTCAAGAATAATCTTATTAGTCACGTCCCTGATAACTAACATCAGTCCCCCATCCCTGAAAGCCTACAAAGAGGAGTGTTTTGTTTGTGCTCTCCCTTCAGTACTTAACACTTCTTTTAGATTGTTTTAATTTAATTTGAATGTAATCTGATAAGAGCTGTAAAACTGTCAAAGAAATCTGTCTCCTTCTGTCTTATTAAATACACTTTGAATGAAATCACGGTGGCTTTTTTCCCCAGTAGCTGCCAAAGGAGAGCATCTCTTGATTCAAATGCGGGGATTGATGTGCACTAATCTCAACAGCTTCACGCACTCTTTTTAATTTAGGGAGGAAACCCTGTGTGTGCTTTTCCCTCTTTCCCCGAGATGTAGCGGTATCCTGGAAGGTGCAGAATTTGCCTCATTGCCGTGAGCAGGTGCTCACCTGCGGGAGAAAAAAGGGATGAGAGGGAGGGAAGAAAAATGATATATATCTGTAGGGGGAAACGACAACGCGTGCCTCCGGAGACAGCCTGCGTTGCTGTCTTCTGGCGAAAGGCTCAGGGCCACGGCGTCACCCCGCGTCCCTGCGTTTAAGGCCGTCACCCCGCAGCCGGTGGGGGTTTTTTGCAGGGCACCTTCCCTGCCGCGAGAGCCCGATGGCTCCTGCGTGCCGCGCAAGGCTGGCCAGCCTGAAGATAGGTCCGCAGAAGGACCCGCTGCCCGCGGTAGCCCGGAGACGTAAAAGTCAGGACTTGGAGGCGCACCTGGAAAAACTGGAGGAAAAAAAAAATAATCTTGCATTCCGGCCTTTTCTACTATTGTGATCTTTGCAATGATCTCTGCCGTAGTTTTTGCTGCCCTACTTACCTCTTACCTGCTCCATGGTGCTTCTCCCCAGGCAGGACGGATGGTCCGTCTGTCTCGCCCTTGGCTGCATCTCTCCGAGATCGTTGTCCCGGGGTTTGCCGCTTTTCCGAGCGCCAGACCCAGGCACGCTAGGTACCTGCTGCGGAGCGGCTGCCGCGGCCTCCGATTCAAACCAGAAAACGGAGGGGGTGCCACTCGGCCCCGGAAAGATGGGAAACTTTGTGTAAAGCGGAAATTGCGGGTGTCCTCGTGTAGGGCGCCTTGGGACAGAGCATCCCCCACCAGCCTCTGCATGACCCCCCCCCGGCACCGCTGCCGTAACCGTATTGACGAGCTTTGACAGATTAAGGGCCCTCTCTGGTTTAACCTGAGTTTCACTTAACGTGAGAAATACAAATATTGCTTGACAACATCTGGATTAAACCGAATCACGGCTCCAAAAGCACTAAAAAGAAATTACGGATTAAAACCCAAAAGGGGCGATGAGCTGCAAGCACGGCTGTACGCAGCGGACGCGCTCCACGCGAGCCGGCACGCGGCATCGCCACCGCTGTGCTATTTCTGCCAAAACGCGGCGGGTCGGGGCTTGTCGCGGGGGCTCTGGCAAGGGGTCTGCAGAAACCCGGACTGCGATGTGCCGAAAAGAGGGGTTCCTCCCCGCGCTCGTCTCATTCCTGAGGGCGACCGTGCATTCAGCTAGAGCTTGCCCAAGGGTCGGGACTTGTCGCGGGGGCTCTGGCAAGGGGTCTGCAGAAACCCGGACTGCGATGTGCCGAAAAGAGGGGTTCCTCCCCGCGCTCGTCTCATTCCTGAGGGCGACCGTGCATTCAGCTAGAGCTTGCCCACGGGTCGGGACAGAACTGAATACATCTGCTGTCCTTTTTATCCAATTAGATTCATAACACGTGCCCTCGTAGCTATGTAAAAAAACCACACAAAAAATTTACATAATGCCCATATAAGTCTTTTTGTTAATGAATCAAGTCCCAAATGAAGAGCACTAATAATACATTAGCAATCAAAGAGCAAATAACAGCAGCGAACATATCTCCGCAGAGCAGTTGCGCGGATCCATTTCCGACTGTCGGTGTCAACGCATGGAAATAGTAATTAACATGTTGAATTTAATGTTTAAATTTTAATAAATTTAAATGTCATAAAATGCTTTTATTAAACGTTACAGTTCCTTGAAACCTATTATTACTGGTTTCTGAAGCATAAACAGAGAACGCATTGTCTTACTGAAGAAGGCGGGCTTTGCTGTCGACAGGACAGGTGAAATGAGTTTCTCCACCAAGAACTTGTTAACACAGAAGCCAACGATAATGGCTGATTAAAGAAAAAACCTTAAGAACAAGAGTACAGCATTTAAAACTATATAATGTTTATTAAGAATGTAAGGGCCTTATCCAAAGCCTATTGACATAATTGAAAAGTCTCCAGTCATGTCATCGGCAATGAATTTTGAATTAATCCTGGATAATTCAGAGACAAGCACATGCCATTGTTTACGGCTCCGTGTGGTTAATGAGCGCCAGAAATGCCGTGGCACGGGAGGGGGCCAGTTGAGAGACGGTTTCCCGGAAAGCGTCCCTCCTCTCCTGCCGCCTCCACGTGCTTTTCGAGTCTCCCACGCGATGCCCCCAGACCAGGAGGGGTCAGGGACGACCTGACCTGGGCTTTTCCAAGGCCCAGGCTCTGGAGAGCGTGTCCGGGAGATGTCGGCTCTCTGCTTTCCCAGTAATTCAAAGTGGCTCCTGTTTCCAAGGCGTGGACGCGAGGAATTAACCAGTCTCCGTTTAAGCGCCCGCTGTTGTCTGAAGAGGAAAGAGGAGACTGACGGTGGTGTTGAGTTTCCCGGTCCCTGGAGAAAGGAGAACTGAATTTAGGTTTTCCGAGACAAGAGGCTGAATTTGAAGGAGACCGCTCAGAGCACAGCGTCCAAAGGCCCGATTCCCGTCTCCTCTGAAACCGCCTGTGCCTTACGCCCCGGAGCGCCCTGCGCAACCGCCGCTTCGATTTCTGCCGCTCAATCCGAAAGGGTTCGGATGTATTTCTGGGCAGGACAGGCTATTTTGGATCATTACGGACCGTCTCTTTTGGGCCTGCAGTAACCAAAGGGAAGGCAGGAAGGAGATGACAGCTCACAAGCGCGTAGCCACCAAAGTGGAGATTTTGCACCCCAACATTTTCCTAGCCACAAAAGCGTCCCACCTCGCCTTCAGCGTGCGGTCCTTTGCACCAAGTCAAGATCATGCCATGTTTTTGCCAGGATCCTCTTTCTGGAGGACAGCAGCTCCGCGGCCACGTTATTCCCAGTTCCCCACCCACCGTCCGTTCCCCATCTCCAGCAAGCCGGGCAGCGCAGCCACGGCTTGGCCGGTCACCTCCCTCCTCCTCCATCTTAACGCCTGCTGCTGCTTCAAGGGACAGAGCTCTGTCAGGCTCTTTCGTTAGTATTTTAACAAATGAGTGCATCGGTCTCGTGTGCTGACTGAAACACTGGAAAAGTTTTTCTTCTGCAAGTCATGAAAAATTAAAGAGAAAACACAAAATAACCGGGACATTCTTTTAACTGAATTAGATAACGCTTTCCTTTTAGCCCCACATTTTATAGCGATCTGTTTTGAAGAGTCGCTTTCTGCGTTGACGGGGACGAGGCATTTAGACAAGGTAAAAAGCCGGGAAGATCCAAAACCCCAGACTCAAAGGGAGAGCGTCTGGCCTATTGTCTGGTTTGATTAATGAAGCCTTTTGCATAGCGAGATAATACGATGTTTACCGAGCAGGGAATGCTGCCGCGCAGCAGAAATATCACAAGTATGAATAATATTCAATATGATAATGACATCAATAAGCTAATCTATGTATTACTGGATTCTGCTCAAAAATGCCTCAAATGATATTTGTTTATTTCATAATTGTCAGCCACTTTGATGCACTTGTCGTCAGGTTCAACAAGTGCTCCAAGCTACAAGGGCTTGAAACAAAGGGAAGCACTTGGGCGAGCCTCGCCGTTTAGTGCCGTTTGGGGCAAGGGGAACGAGATCCGGGGCCGCGCGGGTAGCGAGGCGCTGCTCTTTAGGCAGGCTTTGACAAACACCGGCTCTCTTGAGAATCCCCCGCTACCGTGAACCAAAATATTTAAACTCCGTTAAAGACCTTTTCATTTCAGCACGAATGTTTGCAAGTCAAACAAAAGCGAGCAAAACCAGCATAGGTGGAAAATAAACGCGTTCCCCCCCGAGCTAGAATTATGCGTACACCTGAACTGATTTCGGGTCACCGTTTGGTTGCTGTCTCCATTTTATTTTTACTTCTGCCTGAGGTCTGGAGCCGGAGGCGCGGACCGTACAAGGTGCCGGAGACGCTGGCCTGTTTTTCAGCGGAGCGCTAGCTGCGGAGCCAGGCCGGGTCTCACGTGGGGCAACAGCTATTTGCTGCTTCTCTGAATTCTCTGTTGCTTTGAAATCCAGTTCCAAGCAGACAGGGTATTTTTCACTTCCTGTCCCAAACTGCCGTGCTGGTTTTCTGTGATTTATTATTAAGCATTTTCCCCTCCGTCCTGTGCAGAAGATTGTTCTGGTGATGAATGAAAGGATCCACACGTATAAACCATCCACTTGCTCGCAAAGCAGGAGAACAAGTATAAGAGCATTAAATTAATTAAACTGTGTCTGCTTCGAGCTCGGCATCGCTGGGCCTTGCCCTCTACCCTCCATTTAGTACATGCAATGGTAAATAATTGTGCCAAATATAAAACCGAACCTGAAGCAGAAGCTTCAGAAAAAGGCTTGAGAAAAGATGGAAAATATCCCAACGGTGCACATATAGATAGCGCTCGGAAATTCGATTCGTGTCTGCTGTCGGGGAAACCGCGACGTCGGTCGGGCGAGCGGGGGGATCGGTGACGGGCCACGGTCGGGGCTGGGTACCGGCAGCACACGGAGCCCCAAGCCGGGGGGTCGGCCTGAGGGGTGCCCCGTTTCCATCGGGGGGGGGGACCAGCCCCGGGGGGTCCTCAGCACCTCAACGCGACCCTCAGCCTTCGGCTCCTGCCCCCCCCGTGCCCCGGGAAACATCGGCTCCTGCCCCCCCGGAGCGGCACAGACAGTTGCAACCATCCAGTGCACTTTTTAACGAGCAAGCCTTTATTCTCGCTCAATTAATACACTCCGCTCCCCTTATTTTTTTTTTTTTTTTTTTTTTTTGGCAGAAGCGCATTTATTCGCCGCGCTGCCAGCCCGCCCGGCGCTGCCGTGAACGCCCGACCCTTTAACAGCAATTAGGCAGCAATTAGCCGAAGGCCAGCGCGGAATCTGGGCTCGCCGCTCCGCGCCCCGCCCCGGGGCCACACCGGAGCCCCCCACCCCCCCGCCAGCCTGGGCGAGGGGCTGAAAAAGAAAGAAATAAGGGGGGGGGGGAAGAAAAAGAAGGGAGAAAAAAAAAAAGCAAGCAAGCAAAGAGCCCCCCAGGTGCCAGCAAGCAGCCGAAGGAGAGCCCCCCTCAGCCGAGGGGCGACGCGCCGGTGTCATTTTGGGGAGCTGGAGCAGAACTCCCGGTCGCACCTCGGCTCCACGCAGCCGGGAGCGTTCAGTCCCTGCCGCCGCAGCGGCCCTTACCGAAAAACGGCGAGCCGAGCCGCCGGGTGCCACCGGAGCGACCGAGCCGTGCCCGCCGAGCCCCGGCCGGGCGTGCGGAGCTCCTGCCCCGGGAGCGCGGCTGCCGCGGCCGGAGCGGACCCAGGTAGGTCCCGCTTGCTTTGCCTCTTCCCCCTGCTTACCGCCTTCCTTTCTCTTTTTTTTTCCCCCGTCGTTTCCCCCGGGTGATTTAATTCTGGTGATTTTATCATTTCGGCAGCGCGGGCACGTAACAGCCAGCGAAAGGGACGCCCGCTCCCGTTCAAAAATCAGGGCGTTTCACAAAAGTAAGGTGCAGCGGCATTCCGGGAGAGCGTTGCCAAACGCCGCACCGATTTTGGGCTAATTCCCGCCGCTTTTCCAGCCTCACGGGACGGATGGGACCGACAATAACCGTCAATAACTGAAGGCAGCGGCTTACGCGACCCGACGGCGGGACGGGAGACCGGCCGTGTGCCCGCGGGGCTTGAAACTCGGGTGGGTGCGAGGGCAGCGGGGGGGGGGGGGGGGTCAGAGCACCCCGAAAGCCGCACCGCGGGGTGCGGGGGAGGAACGCCCGACAGGCTGGGGGAAAACGACGGAGAATCGGGCTGTTCGGAAAGCGGCTGGGATTTCCTTTCCCCGAGCGCATCCGAGGGGGACGGCGGCTCCTGGGGTCCCCAAAGCCTCCCCGCAGCCCTGCCAGCTCCTGCCTGCCCCCCCGCTCAGCCCCTCCGGGAAGCAAAGCAGCAGCCGGGCGGTGTCTCTCGGGGCGCACCCCGCGAAGGGCCGGGGCAGTGCGGCACCCCCAGCCCGGGGCGGGGGGGGGGGAGCTTGGGGGGGGCTTCCCCCGCAGACCGCCCCGTTCCCCCGGCCGCGCTCCTTACCTGGGCTCCGGCTCCTCCGCACCGAGATGCCGCCGGCGAGGACGGTGCGAGCCCGCACGGCAGGAACCAGCCCCGGGCTGCTCCGGTCGTACCCGGCACCCCACGGCTCCGCCGGGGCAGGGGAAACCGGCGATAAGCACAGGGAGTGAGGGTTCTCCCGAAGCACCTCCTGCACGGCCCGTGTTGGGGATCCTTCAGCCCGGCTCTGGCCTCGGGACCCCCCTTGTCCCTCCCCTGGGGGGGGACGGGAGAGCCCGTCCTTGCTCCCGATGGATTTCAGCCCGGCGCTGGGGGCGTTTAGGCCAGGATTGGGGTATAATGGCAATACCATCAGGAGACAATTACCTTTTCAGAGCATTCACTTCTCCTCCCAGACACTGTTATTTGAGAAATAGGATCATTTGATTTCATATTGCACTAAATAATACCCAGCCGTCTCAAATTGCCAGCTTCTTAAAAGCCACCCATTGGAATAAATTGCAGAGCGGCTCTTTTGGCTCTGGGTTTTTTTTTTTTTGGTGGGTTTTTTTTTGTTTTTTTCCCCTCTTTTCCTTCCCCCCCCCCCTTCTCCTTTGCAGAACAATGTGACGAGAACCGGGAATAAGTCGGGAAGAGGGCGGCGGGGGCCCGGACCGGCGGGCAGGCAAGGCTCAGCAAAGCGCCGGCTCCCTTCATCGGCGCCTCAGCCACTAAGCCCGACCTGCGCGGGTTTTGCTCGTCTCTTTCTCTCCCCCCCCCTTTTTTTTTTTTTCCTCTCTTTTTTTTTTTTCCCCCCTCCTCTTTTAAAGCACGCTTTCCCGCCTGGGTCCCGCGGATGCCAAGGTGCGATGTGCCTTTAAGGCCGTCCGTGCGCGCCTGCTAATCTGGTCATCACAGGCTTCATTAGATCGGTATTAATGTCAGCCGCGGATTACTAATTAGATTTGCGGGATAAATGAAATTACCCGAGTGGGCTGCGTGGGAGGGGGAGCGGAGTCTCCCGGCGCTTCCCGGGATTTACGGGAGGGGAAAAAAAAAAAAAAAAAGAAAAAAAATTCCTTTTATTCCCCCTCTGTTTTATTTTTACCCCTTGCCCCCCCCCCCCCCCCCCCCAGGCCGCCCCCGAGCCCCCCATCCCCGCGGCGGGGCTGGGACTCGCCTCCTAATCGTGTTCTCCTCCGACAGACACTAATCAAGTAATTTCCCAATCCCAGCCCCATCAAATTGCTCTTTAGCTGTTGAACTGTGGAGTTTTGCTCCTCTTTTCTCATGCTAATCAAGCCCATTCAGCATCTCTCTGTGAGGCTATTTGTAGTGGAATAAATCTCCTTGTTTGCCTGCTGCATGATTAATTGATATTGTTGTATGGCTTTTGTTTGGGCTGCGCGGAGCTGAAAGGCAGTGCATATTGGGTGTGACGAAAGGAGCCTGAAACATCATTTCGCTGCTGAGGTCTTTCAGAGGTCGAGGGATAGACCGATCGCATTATTCATCCTATTTATTTATCCTTATTAGAAAATATGATGAAAGAATAAGGCCCGGAGTCTTTTTTAAACATTGACTAAACAGTGCATACACAACCCCAATTAAAAAAAGTGCCCGAGATGAGGCCTTTTCTCCATATTAGAAAAAGAGCTCTTTTTAACGAGGACCAATTAAATCGTGCTTCATTTTACCTGGGATCTCTCAATAGACTTGACAACAAATTGCCTTTCTTCTGCGCTGTTAATGACCGGCGGGATCAGCCACGCTGATGATGAACCCCGCTGCGGACCCCGGCGGAGCGGGGGGGGCCCCTCCCGAACCCCTCCAAAATCCACCCGAGATCAGCGTGGGCAGAGCGGGCCCCTGCGCCCCCTCCTACCCAAGCCTGTGGAGCTATTTCAGCCTGGCCCTGGCCTCCGTTCCCAGGCCTCCCCCCCGGCCCGGCCCGGCCCCCCCTCTTTGAAAAACTGTGGCCGGACTCCCAGGGGACACCGCTGCAACCAGGAGATTCAATTAAATCATCCCGGTCCTTTGCTTCTCCCACAAATGGCTTTTTTTTTTTTTTTCCTTTTTTTTTTTTTTTACCCCATCCCCCAAATATTTCCTTTTCCAAGTTTCCTTTTCAAAAAGGAGAAAAAAAAAAAAAAAACAACCACAAAACAAACCCCCAAACTGAAGAACAACAGGAAAAAAAGAAGAGGGGGGAAAAGAAAAGAAAGAAACTGTTCTCCTTTCTTTTCCCTGTATGCAGGGTAATTGATAGGCTCTATCAGAGGTCAGGATTTGCATAAGAATTAAGAGCAGTAAATTAATTTAATATTCCATGCACATCTCCAATTATTCCTGCAGACCTTTGTCTCCACGGCTGGCAGAGAGAAGGTTCAGCTGCTCTTCAACCAAACAACATCTGTGCAGTTAATAATTTGATAAACAGCTCATACAAATAGTTTCTGAATTATCTGCCAACCCAATGACTATTCAGTTTCAAAACACTTGGCAAGGTCTGCGACGGGCGGTCGGGGCTTTGTAGCCTTGTCCCAGTGATTTAGTTGCCCGGGCAGACATTTTCCCTCCTTATCTCTTAAATATCATCAGCTACTTGCAACAAAAAAACCCAACAATAACAATCCATAAAATAAGTAATTACCAGTAATTAATAAAAGCCCCCGTTCCCCATCCCCGCCGCAGGGGTGCCGGTGTGCGGGAGGGGGATGCAGAGGTTTTGGTGCGGGGCCCTTCCCCGGCGGCAGGATTTACAGCCCCGCGGCCGCTGCCTCTCCTACACAACAAACTGGGAAGGGCAGAGGTTTTCCTGGGAGTCCTGGCTGCCCCCTGCCCGGCTCTGGGAGGAGGAACGGCTGAAGGCAGCTCCGCTAAATCCAAATGGCAGCCCCGGGAGGGCATCCCGATTCCCACCCACTGATTTCCGGGGGAAATCCAACCTTACAAAATAGAGGCGGCTCCTTCATCCGTCCCAGCACGGATGTAGAGGTCCAACGCCACGTTGGCCAACCACCACGTCTTCCCATCCAACCCGTGGTGGCGAATCAAAGCGCTGCGATCGCGCTAGTCTCGCCCGGTTTAATTTTAAATGCACGCGTTTAATGCACAACCAAGAACGATAATTATAGGGGTAACAAGCAACCGCTCCGCTCTCCGCGGCGTAATCGGGACGATAACCTTGCGTAGACGCGGACGGCCCTCACTAATTTCCTCTTCTGCGTGGCTTGTACTTTTAGCGTTGCTTCTGGTACCTACTCATAAACGTGGGTGAGCGCGTGTAGAAAGAGGAGGATTTACACAGATATGGGGAGCCCACTTGTAGTGAGCTCGGATCCAGCGAAACCGCGTGGCTAATGAAGATGAATGGAAGGGCTAATTTGTTCCAGGTTACTGCAATCTGCCGCCCGCACTTGCAGGGGGAGCAGCGCGGGTGCCGGCCGCCCGGCAGGATCCTTCCCGCCCCGCCGCTGGTCTTTTAAACCAATTGACTTCCCAGCGCGGCGGCCGCGCTGTATTTCAGATTGCTATTCCGGCGCCTGCGTTCTCGGGGATAAATTGAACGTACGGAACGATTCCTTTTTCTGGTTAATGCAACGCGCGCGCGGCAAAAGCGCTCGAGGCAATTGAAAACTAGACCGAAGTTTTGAGTAGGCTTGATAAGAAGTGCTAGGCTCAGCGTCCTCGCACGGTAATGAGAGTGCCTAACATCGATCTTTAAACGCTGCAAACATTCCTCGGCGCAGAGGTCTCGACACCCGGCTGCGCTGCCCGGACGGCTGCAAGGGCATCGCGCCGGGGGAGCGCGGCAACCAGAGCTGGGCGGCTGGCACCCAAACACCACGAGCGTTCGGCCGAGGTGCCTGTGCCCGGGGAAGAGCTGCACGTCAGTGAGTTTGCTTTCCGGCCGCGCGCTGACGAAGGGGATCGTCTCCTGGGTCGCTGGGAGCACGTCACCAGCTCGTGCTCCCGGATTTTGACGTAGGGCGGGACGCTGCGGGACGCAGCCGGGGAATGCGGTCTCCAAACCTCTCCTCAGAGCTACGGATAATTACATTTGCCGGACAAGTAACTGACCTTGTCCTCTGTCCCTGCCCTGGACTGCGTGTCCAATTACTCTGCTGGAGCGCAACGAGGAGGAAAATTAAATTTGCGCGCTGGGTGCTGTTAATAAATCCAGTGGCCACCTCATTTTTCCGCTAACGAGCCTGCTGGCGGGGCCACCGAGGGGTAGGGCCGTGGCATCTCCTGACGCTGCTCAGCTTCTCCCCTCCGCTCCCCGAGGGAAGCCCCGTCCCACCACCCGAGCTGCAGCACCCGGTCCCGAAAACACGCCTCGCCGCCTGCCCCGAGCACCCGGCGGGCGCTGCCTGCGCAGGGCGAGCTCCCGGCAGCGACGTGCTGCAAGCACAGCTCTGGATTTCGGGTCACCCGCAGTCCGCGGCGTGTCTGAAGAAGCTGCGGCTGGTCTCCGGGCACGGGAACGTTGGGAGAGGCCACGGCAGAGGATGGGCATCCACCCCGGCGGGAGCACGGCAGAGCTGGTGCCCTCGGGCAGCTCCCCTCGCCGGCACACGCTGCTGCTCGCCTGCCTCGAGTCGCGGCGCACCGCCGGTTCTTAGGAGCCCCTGCCTGCGTGTTCGGCGGCTTCTGCCAGCAGTCGGGGCGGCGGGCAGAGGCCAAAACCAGCCCGAGTGCTGCAGGAGCCGCCGCCGGGTTTCTAAAGGGCAAAATCCCGCTGCAGGTGGGACGCGGGGGGCTGCAAACTCGCCGGTTCAGACCCTGTAGAAGGCGTCGGCGTGGAACGGGGGGAGCCGTGGGGCAGCGCCACCGTCCCGCAGCGCCCACGGCACGCTCGGTTTAGGCGAGACCTTCAGTTACACACGCGAGAAGTCGCAAAGGGTTCCCCTGGTGACGCCGCGGCCTCTCACTTCCTTCAGGCATTAAGCATCACTCCAAAATTAATAAAAAGTTGATTTTTGAAAGATTATGAAGTTCTTCAGGCTAAAGGAAAGGTTAATGCTCCTCTCCATAGTCGTGCAACTTCCACGTTTGCTGTCATAAAGAGGAGTTGATTTTTCTCTCCCTTTTAAAGAGAAAATTTACACGATGAATAGGAATCCAGAACTAGTGACACAAACAGAAACGAAAGGATCAAGTGCCAAATTTGGACGGATGCCTGGGGCTCGATAAACCACGGCAGGCTTATCCCAGGACAAACGGCGCCAGACTCAACGGGATGCTCGCCGGTTGCGCGGGACGGGCCAAATAGCGAATCGCGTGGTACGTCACCCGGGGGAGCGAGGTCCCAGCGCCGCGGCAGAGACCCCGCGTTGAGACTCAGCGGCCGTGGGCTCGGTTCCCGCTGCTGACAACCCGCGCTGGGGCACGGCGTTACCCGGCTGCAGCCCCGGGTTCAGCACAAACCCCAGAGCTCGCCGTGGTGAATCAGCCCCTTGAATATTCAACACCTGCAGCTCCAGGGCTGCTCAGACCCGGGGATTTGCTGGTAAATGGACGCTTCTTTTTTTTTTTTTTTTTTTCCCCCTCCTTTCCAAAACCCAGATTCAGATCAATGCACTGTGCTGTCTCCAGAGCCTGAGGCCGTTCTGACCCGAGACTGTATTTTGCCCCGGCTCTAATTAAAATACCACATGCAAACCCAGTTTTTGTTTTGGAAGCTAAATGGGCTGCTTTAAGAAATTCAAATCCCCCGTCTACAGCCCCCAAACCCGAACGCTCCGTGCCGTAAGGAGGGAACCGGACCCCTGGCTGCTGTCTGTCGCCCCGGCGAGGGGCACCCCCCGGCTCCCCGTCCACTTCTGATGCCACAGGGAGGGCGTTGAGGCAGCCTCGGGTCTGGCACGGCGGCTTTTAAAATCAGGAAGACGCAACGCTGGTTCTTGAGAGCCGGGATGCCGGAGACCCTGCATCTTCGCCGCCGTCGGCTCACCCTTGAAGCTCTTAAGCCCCTTTGGTCCCTCAATTTAACCACAGGAAGAAGATTTCAACACTAACACTTGCCAAGCGGCGTTAGGCAACTTAATTAATGTTTGCAGAGCTTTGAGCAGACAGCGCTATACGTGCATAAATTTTGTCTTGTTCCAGCCCGGCCACAAAACCCACGGAAATCCCGGCGCTGCCACATCAGCCGGATCCGCGGCTGCAGGGACGCTCCCCCTCTGCAAGGGGTTTCCTGCAGCATCCCAGGAGTGCGGCACCCCGGGCACCCGGAGCCAGAGGACGGCAGCGATGCTCAGGCTGCAGGAGCAGAACTGCCCCCCCAGCTCCCCCTCTGAGAGGCACCACCACGCTGGCAGCCCCCGCACGTCCTCCCCGGTGAAGGTGATCGAGCAGAAGCCAACTTTGCTGCGCCGGTCAAAGCCGCCCCGTCACACCTCCTGCACCCTGGCCAGTTCACGTGGGAAGCGCTTTTAAAGAAAACCATCCGTGAGCTGTAGACACAAAATAAACACGTTACCAGCCAGCTCCAGGTGATGCCGGTTGGTTATTGTGGGGGTTTTTTGTTTTGGTTTGTTTGGTTTGTTCAAAGCAGTGCCCATACCCTGTAAAGGCGGGATCAGATGCTGCGGGGACACACCGTGGGATAAGATATCTTGGGGACACGCTGCCTCTCACTCGCACAACTGCCCCATCAGAAAACCAGAACCGGTGTGAGGTCGCTGTGGGTCTGGGTCACGCTCAGGAGAGCGTCCCCGGGCAGGCAAACACCCGGCGGCTCTTGTGCGTGGCTTTGTGCTCGCTCCCAAGCAGCTCCCCAGCGCAGAGACAGGCGTGAGCCTTACCCCGGGTGTCAGACCTCCGCCTGCTCCCGGGCCCGCAGAGCCCTCCCGCGCCCCGCTGCACACGCGCGCGTGCCCCTGCACGTTTGCTTCGGGTCGCACGTGGAAATCCAACGCCAAGAAAAATCATCTCCCCCAGCCTTCGCCCCGCGAGCCGCCTGGGCTGGGGCTGCAGGGAGACACGGGCAGCACCTCCGGGTGCCGAGCCGAACGCAAAGCGGCCGCGCGGGGAGAGTCCGTCGCGTGCCGTTTGCACGCCCACCCCGTCGTCACCAAGGGCCCTCGACAACCAGCAGCGGAGGCTGTAAAAAGCAAATGGAGTCTGTGCCGACGGTGGCGTCAGCCGCTTTCTCAGTGCCGCTTTTTGGAGCAATCTCTCTTTACGGACTTGCCGCGCCACTCTCTTTTTTTACTGGGCCCTCGAAGCGTCTGTAATGAGAGATTAAAACAGTAGTCGTGCCTCGTGATTTATTTTTTTAAATTCTTGCGTCTACGCGCGTGTAAACTACGCCGAGTCACCCGGCTGCAGGCCGAGGATAAATAACGCATCGCAATATATTTAGCAAATGCGAACCGCAGAAAAATATGTAGAAGAGGAAAACGCGTTTGCTGGGCGGTAAGTTATTGGACCTTTAGAGGCAGGGAAGGGAGAGGCTGGGGAGGGGGGGTTTGCTCCTGCCTTCCCTCCTGCAAATAAATCACCGGCCTCGCAGTGCTTGCGCCCGAATAAAATATGACAGGTCTCTCTCGCAGGGCCGGCACACGGCTCCGTAAGAAGTCGCACCGCTCGCCACACACGCTGACTGCAAATTGGGTGGGTTATCAGACGCCGCCATAAAAAAAACCCCACAAAACCCACCCTCTTCCCCCAACTGATTATGAACCTCATGCATAGCAAATGACAGAGCAATAACGCTCGCGTTGCCTGCGGCAGAGGTAAAAAAAAAAAATAAAATATTTACAGACTGACAGGCTAATGGACACTTTCCCAAAGAGCGGTTAGAAAGAAGTAGTAAATGGGCCCGTGCTGATGCAGGGCAGCGGGCCCGGTCAGGGATCAAGACACACAGCACCATATCGGATAACATATAATTGGCAGGTCACATCCAAATGAGTGTAGTCATGCATCATCCAGAAGGCTTTTGCTGGTTATAAAGACACTTGTAAACAATTCAGCCGCTGAACATGGCAATAATATGTTGATCCGGCATGTAATGAGGTGTTCCTGGAATCAATAAACTAGTCATGAAGAGCAGGGAGCAAGGTCAGCGCCTGCCTTTTTGATGACCTTTCCTGGCTGGTAAGGACATCATATACTCTGAAGAGGACTTTTCTCATATTGCAGAAGGCGCCGAGTGTCAGAACTTCCATTCGCAGCAAGCAAATGAACAGCCGGGCTCTGCATGCTAATGAAGTCCAGGCTATTTTCCACCTTTTCATCTGCACATTATGCTCTTGACTTTGGAGAAGGTGGGAATTAGGTTGGACCCTCGTGTCAGACTGCCTGATGGCTCGGCTCCGGAAAACTGGTAATTGAAGCTGATGACTGATGCGGAGGAGGCCTGAATTTGGAAATAAACAGTTTCAAGCACTGCATGTCATTTCTAGAGAGACTGCTGAGTGAATGGAAATGAGCTCTGTTTCTCCAATCTAATGCAGTTTCTCAGCAGGAAAAACACCGTCTTTGCGACAACAATGCCAGTCATTAAGATTTAAATGTTCTGGCGATAATGTAAGGAATAGCACCTGCCTTTGCGAACAGCACTTATGGAAATGCCGCTCCACCGGGGTCTGCGTTTAATCTCCAGCCCCCCAGCGCCGGCCCTGGAGGAGTCGGGATGCTCGGGCGGCAGCGGCGGCGAGGGCAGGCGCGGTGCTCAGCCGGGTCAACGCGCTGGAAAAAACCGTCGGTGACGCCGAAAGCGCGGGTTTGAAGAATCCCTAACCGAAAACAAGGCTCACCGCGCCGCATCTACACCGTTTAATTGCTCCTCCCGAGCACGTTGAGCAGAAAGCCTGCCGCCCTCATCCTCCCTGCTGCTCGCCGGGGGGGGCCTCAATTCACGTCAGCCCAGCCGCCGGCCCCGGAAAGAGGAAAAAAGGGGTTTCTAGGCAAGGCACTTAAAGGCCAATATTTCTGGAGCCGCTCTGCCGTCCTAGCTCTCGGGAAATAACGTGGGAGATGGTACGAGCCCCTTCCGAAGCCTTCCCTGGTGCGGTGCAACGGAGCAGGGCAACTTGCCTGCTGGGGCGGAGGCAGCCCGGCAGCCGCACCAAGGTTTCCAGGGCCTTGAGGTGTTACTGGTGCGACACGACCGCTCGGTAGACAACGGATCATTAACTAAGGCATGCTAGCAGTGACACGCGTGGACCTGAATAAGCAGCTAGCCTTTTTTCTGGGGGTGAGCGCAGGCCCTGCCCGCCACCCGCTTCCAGCTGAGCCGGGAAGCGGCAGAGGATGCTTCAGGGCGCGTCGCTCCTGTCCGACGTGGCCGCAAAGCCCTTAGCTCCCGCCCATCCAGAACGGATCACACCCAGCGCAGAAAATAAGGGCTATTCGTGCCTTGGGTTTTGTTTTAGCTTTTATTCTCTCCAACCCAAGTGCTGCCCCAGCTGTGGGCGCAGAGCGTGCTGGTAGCTCAGCCCCCTTTGCGGGTCCCTCCCCGAGCAGGATGGGGACCCGCAGGCTCCGGGTTTCTCCACGCCGAGGTCGACGCTGGTAGCGTACGGTGGGTGCCCTGCAGAGAGGGGCTCCCCAGAACCCCCCCGGGCCCCCCGTCCAGAGGGCACTGGGCTCACCACCCCCCCGCAGCCCCAGCAGAGCTGCCGTCTGCCGCTCCCCGAGAGCCGCCGTCTCTCCCCTCGGAGGGGGCTGCATCTCAGGAGTGGCTCTGTTTGTATAATAGTTTGCAACCCTTCAACATGAAAGGATATAGAAGGATGCAAGTTATTATTATGAAAATGAACCAAGCAACAGACAAAAATATTCAGGAGATGTAATCTGCCGTCCCTACAATGCACTCGCGGAGAAGAGCACTTGGCAGGCAGAAGAGTCGTCGCCAGATACATTGCCTTTTGTTAAATTGCTTTTGCTCTGACAATGCCTTTTAAAACCACATGCAATCTTAATTTAAAATACCTAATACCTAAAGGTATAGGGGCCCAATGCTGGTCTCCAGTTTGGGATTTGTCCAAAGCAATTCCGCTGGCTTAATATCGCTATTCCTCACACAACAAACACGGGAGGCTGAATTCCGCTCGTAAGAAACGGTGGACCTGATCCAAACGTCACTAACGATCAACTGAGCAAAGATTTATTTCTTTACAGCAGCGAAGCCTGCCTGCCACCTCGCTTTTGTCCCTGCCTTTGTCAAGCTCAACTGACACCAGAGGTCCTCTCCCCAGGCCGTCGGCTTTATCGTGCAAGGCGGGGGGAGATACAAAATTCAGCCTCGTCTACTTTTTTGTCGTGTTAGAAAACGGTGAAAACTAAGGAGCTGCTAAATGCAGCAGTGCAAGGAACGATCTCATTTTGGTTTTCCAAAGACCGAGTAGTGAAAAAGCCCCCAAATAAGCCAACCGTCGCCTTCACGGCAGCTGGTCTTTCTCTGTTCTTGCCACGGCAGGGTGCGCGTCGTTCCCAACTGTTCACCAGGATGCCGAGCCCGAAGGTTTGGGTGCAGGAGCCGGTCCTGCACCCCTTAACTCAGCACTTAACAAACCGGCCCCCCGACGCCCACCGAGGCCCGTTAGACGCCAGTTTTATCCTCCGACTGCCTGAAGGGAGCCCAGAGACCGAAAGCGAGCGGCAGCATCGCCGGCGTCGTTCGTGATGAAGGGCAGGTGTATATCACGGCGGGGTACGGCACGGTGACGCCGTCTTTGGGCTCGCCCCGTCTGTCAGCGCTCCTCCCGGCTCCCGACTTCATTAATAACCTCCTTCCCTATGCTAATTCCGTCCGAAAATTATGCAGACTGTTTATATTTCTTTACAGCCAGAACAGGCTGCTGACACGAATCAGCCATTAGCGATTCACATTGAGGAGTCTCCGCTAATTGTGCAGAATGTAATTAGTGATTATGTAATATCTAAGCTCTTGCAACTGTCATTAATGTCCACTATTCACCAGAGATAGTTCTTACTGAATTAGAGAATGATTACTGCATGGTAAATCTACTTAATCCTAAATATGCTAATTAACACTGTATGCACTTTAGACAGTGGTTAAAAGCACTAGTAACCTCAAAAAAGGTTGCAATACACCAGAATCTAAATTGCTTGCAATGGATTTTCCTTCAAAAGGTAAATTTGTTTAATTAAACGGTATAGTAAACCGTTAGGCACAGCTATTGATTAGTGCAACCCAAGCAAGGGTTTTCTGTAACGGATCTAGTGAGGTGCTGCCGCAGGGCAGTGATGCTCCGCAGCATCCTGGTCCTTCCTCCCGCAGCATCCTGGTCCTCCCGTCCTTCCCGCAGCATCCCGGTCCTTCCTCCCACAGCATCCTGGTCCTCCCGCCCTTCCCACAGCATCCTGGTCCTCCTGTCCTTCCCGCAGCATCCCGGTCCTTCCTCCCACAGCATCCCGGTCCTCCCGCCCTTCCCGCGGCATCCCGGTGCGGGCACGGCCTCGGCAGAGCCTCTCGGCGAGGGAGGCTCCATGCGTGCCCGTACACACGCAGACACTCCCAAAGAGGCACGAGATCGCCCGCGGAGCCTGACGTAAAATAGCTCTCCCTCCAGGATTAAATGCTGTCTTCCTTAGGTCATAAACCACAATATCACTACAGGCAGAAACAGTAGCTCCCCTCAATAAATTCTTACTTAAATCTTAATTTTAAGATTTATTTGTGTAAAACAGACGTTAGATATTAAATGTTACCTACTAAACGAATGGAATAAATGGAGCAATTGTACAGTTTTTGAAACGTCCCTTTTGAATGCCTGGGGTGTTTAATGTATTCTGGTTTTCTGTTAAAAAAAAACCCAAGAAAAAAAGATATGGCTGTCATGAACCCCGAGGATAATAGCATTTTGTGATTTATGAAGATTCTTCCTGCTTATATATTTTATATAAATAATACTCCTGCGTGTATCTCTGCACTCATTCATAATCAAAAGCTGCACGGGCTGTAAAAAGAGTTTGCATAGTAACATATTTAAAATCAGCTTACAAAAATTGGATAACTAATATATCAGACACAAAATAAGTCATTGTAGCAGGCATACCAAAAGGAAAATTAACAGCACAATGCAATCCACCACACGCTTTTATCAGCAGACTGACAACAAAAGAACACAGAACAAAAATTCCCACAAAAGAAAGTTCCCCAATAAAAAACAAGAAGCGAAAAGCGCGATAAGAAATTAAGCACACTCTTCATTTACCTGGGCGCATTAAATGTTTGCAACCGATAAGGAGATCGCAAGCGCTCTCTGAAAGCCGTGCAGCGCGGCGCGTACCGAACCCACACCGTGCCGCCCGTCGGGGGCAAAACCCGGTGGGAGACGGGGGCCGGTCGGGGGCTGAGCTGGGCAAGCGCTGGCCCTGCCGACACTCCCTCCATGGCGGGGGACACGCAGGACCCCCACAGAGCCCCCGCCACGGCCGCTTGCCACCCCGGCTGAGCGGAAGGCGACCGAAGGGGCCGTGTTCTGCCAGGCACCTCCAAAGCCATCGCCCCGGGGCTCGAGGCTTGCGGTCCCGCTCGCCCAGAGAAAAAAAATAAATTGCTCCAGAACCCAGAGTTTTAGACCGGTACGACGGCGTCAAAGCTGCTGCCTGGACCTCCGGTAACGCTGCTGGATTTGTTGGCATCTATTTAATTAAAACTACCTCAAAGCCCAGCTGACTTTGAACTTGTGTCATCGCCGTTCTGGGACACTGATCCGCCTCGGGTCGAAGCCAGCCCGAGGATGCTCAGGGGTCCTGCGGTGCTGGGGGCTCTGCACGGGGCAAAGCCCTGCCTTCAACAGCCCGGTTCGGTGGGTTACGAATGCGTTGAGCATTTATATTCATTTTTTAATGAAAGTTTCAGGAAGGTTTAGACTAAGCAGACCCGGTGTGCACGGGTGACAGCCTTCTAATCCAGCGACTTACCAGTCCTTACGCATTTACTTTAGGAAGGAGCTGTTACAGCCTCCGGCACTGAGAAGGAGACGTCTCTGGCACCTAAATAAAGCTTTACACGGAAGGCCTGACCCTCACACTGACTCAGAGGATTATTTTCAATCGTCATTGTCAACACCCTGGGCCCTGAACTCGGCAAACCCTCCCTGCCCTGGGAAAGGTTTGCCGGGTCGGCTCTACGTGTTTCAGACGCCCCTGTACACACGGCAGCCCGTAATTACGAGATAGAAACACACGTGCAGAAGTGGGGAAGGAGGAGGGCGGGTTAGGTCTGTGAATTCACGCGTGGCATCCCCGAGCCGCAGGTGGATCTCGCGTGGCTTTGAGAACCCGGGTTGCCGCTGCTCCTCCTTCCCGGAGCCGCCTTCCCGAGGGGGCCCGCACCAGCATCCCTTAAATTCACCCACCTGCTGGAGCAGGAGGTTTGTGGGGATGCCGTTGGCTTCCCCAAAATCCCCCGCTGCTGGAGCGGGGCTTCCTGAGAAACTCAGCTTTTCTTTCTGTTTTAAGCAGAAAATTGCTAGCACGTGCAAGGATGCTCAAACCCTCAACGGCAAACCAGATACAACAGCCTGAGCGTTTCAAAGTCGCTATTACTTTTGAAAATGTCGTAAGGCCCGGCTCCCACGTCCCGTTTGCCACTGGGAGAAGCAGCACTTCGCCGTCACTCGCGGCACCAGGAGGCGAGCGCCCCAAAGCCTCGCCAAAGCGGCTCATCGCCCTCGCGCGTGCTCCGGGCGCCCGAGCATCGCTGTCCCCCTCCCCGTGCTGCTACAGTGTCGTCTCATTGCCGCAGCCCTTCCCGACGGGTCACAGCATCCCCGGCCGTAAACACCTCCATGTAGCTACATTAATTCCTCAAACAGCGCTCTCACCTTCTAGAGCGGCAAGCCGCAGAAGGCGGTCAATAGATGACGAGATAACGGTTGTTATTTCAGCCCTCGGACGGCTGACGGGCTTTCTGCGCCACAACGCGGCTCACTCCAAGGCGATAAGGCAAGCCCCTTATCGCAGCATCGCGCTCTCCTCCCGAGGAGGCTCGGCCAGCCGCGGCGACGGAGCCAGCCCGGGCACGGCCAAGGTTAGCACCGCCACGGCACGGGCGGCTGCGGGGGACCCCAAGGGGACATCGGGGCTCTGCGTGCCACCCGCGAGAGCAACCTCAGCATCGGGAGAGGAGGCTCGGCCGGCTGCAGCCACAGGGCTTTTTTTTCCCCTCCTCCGGCTAATTTTGCAAGACTTGGGTCTACTTTTGCAGCAGCAGCACGCCTCTCACAGCGGTGGCCAACTTGCCGCCAAAGGCCAGGCAAGAAGCGCTCTGCAGCGGGGCTGGCTGTGGGAGGGACCCCCGGAGGGACCCCCCAGCGCCCGCGGGCAGCAGCTGGAGCGGAGCCTCCCCCCAGCCGCCAGCCCAGGGCTCCTCGGCCGCCAGCGCCCGAGGGACGCGCGCTCTGCCCCGGAGCTCGCTCCGCCACGCACGAAGGCTCGCCGTTCCTCACCGCTGAGCCGCTGCGCTCGCCCCGGCTCCCTGCACCGCTGCACCCCCCCCGCCCTTTGCTGACGCAGCGTCCCAGCACCGGCAGCCCCTGCCAGCGTCCGCCCCCCCCGGCGCTCTGCTGCAGCCCCCCAGCAAAAGCCCTGCTGGGTCGTTCCCCTACCCGGCAGCACAGCGGCACGGTCCTGCAGCTCCGCGGAGCCCTGGATGGGGTCACCACAGCCACGTTCCCCCCAGGAAAGGGGCTTGGACCACTCCAGCCCGGCTGGGCTGGCTTAAATAGCTTTGCCATTTGCTGGTGGTCGCCTGAGCTAGAGACCCCCGGCCATGCGCCCACCTCCGCCGTCCCACCTGGAAGGCACGGTGGGGCCGGGCACCTGCAGGAGCGCGCCTCTTCCCCGCCTGGGGCTGGCCCGCCGCCCCGGTGAGGGGCTCCACGCCGGGCACGGGCTGAGCCGGCGAGCGCTGCAACGGGGCCTGAGCTCAGCTCTGCCAAGCCGGCGCTTGCCATGCCGCTGGGCTGCGGTGTGGTGCGGCAGGCACGCAGCCCTCGGGCCACGCGTCCCGGCCCCTCTGCTCGCGCCGGGGCACCACGCTAATTGCGTTTGCTCCTTGATCGATTTGTGGTCCCTTTCTGGTGCCCACCAGAAAAACTCGTCTTTCTCTAGCTCTGCTCTTGGCCTGTCAGCTGGAAAGGGCCAGTTTGCAGCCGCAGCAGCGTCCCTTGAAAGGCCCAATGCTGTATTCCAGCCAAAGCTGGGACCCCGTTGGTACTTTTAATTAACAACCCCTAATTGCTGCCAGAGCAACTTAGAAGGGAACTGACCGGGAGTGTAATTAGAGAAAGGAGGCAGCCCAGCAGCGTGCGGTCTGACGCCGGGCCGTGCAGGGGGATGCTCGGAGGAAGGATGCCCGGCGAGCGGAAGGATGCTGGCAGCGGCCCGGCCAGTGCCCACGCGGCGGTGGGAGCGTGCAGCACGGCGGCTCTCCCACTGTCTCAGCGTGCCCCCAGCTGGCAGATCCACGGAGGGCTGCGGGGAGCAGCCCACGCCACCGCCCGCAGCCGCTGGACCTGGCCTGGGGAGTTCGGTGGCCGCTGGCATCGTTCTCTGCCCACCGCGGCGTCCCGGCCAGGTTCACCAAACCCCAGCGCTCGCAGGGGGTCGGCGCTGCCCGGCATGCTGCACCTCCCCACTGCCAGGAAGGGGTTTCGTCCCTCTTTGCGGGGGGCGGGGGGCTGCGGAGCCCACCCCAGCCCCGGCCCCTGCTGCTCGGGAGCCGGCGATGCCTGTCTGCGGGAGCCGTGTCTGCGCAGAGCCCTGAGCAAGTTTCCTCCCTGAAAGCGTCCGGTTTGGCCAACACTTGTTTTTCAGCAAAATAAAATATTTCAGTGAGAAAAACTCAGATATTTTCTGGCTGTAAAGTCACAGCCGATGCCTTCCCCCGGGAAGCTCCGCCATCCCCACGGCCCCGGCCGCCCCTTCTCCCCAGAGGGGACCAGCGTGGGCTCCGGCGCGTGCAGCCGCACTGCTCTGAGGAGGCCGGGACGGGCAGGGACAACGCGCCCACCAGCCTCACCGGCCCAAGGCGGCCTGTCCGCAGGATGGGTGACGAGCCAGGAGGGGACCCAACTGCCCGTGCGTGCCAGCCCTCGGCAGCTGCCTGCGCCGGCGACCGGCACAGAAGTCACCTGGGGAAGGCAACGGAGCCCCTTCCTTCCTCCCCAAAACCTGCTGCGGCGGCCTCGGCCGGTGGCCACGCGTGTCTGGGATGCCAGGCAGCTTGAAAGGCGACGCATTAGCCACGCCGCTCGCCACAGCCGTGCGGATGTGCGCGTATGCACGCGCAGCCGTATGTGTGCGTACGCGCGCGGACGCAGGTGCACACGCGTGTGCTTGTGTGCAAACGCAGGCTCAGGGGACGGCTCGCGAGCCCTGCGTTTGGTAATGACAATCACCGGTGACGGAAATGAAAGAATTAGCCACACAATAAACCCCTAATTGCCTGGCAACAGCGTTTAGGCCCCGTTAGGTAGATTTGTAACTGCTTCCAGAGAAATAAACTCCTGTGTCATTAGATAACAAGGAAAGAAATAGGTTCTTTCCTTTTTGAAAGGTATGAAAGCTTCCAATTGCCTGATGTATTCGCTTAGTAGATTATTTTCTGTCATCTCAGTTAATTGAATTTTATCCATTGCTCTTAGAATTCTTCCCTTTCGTGTAAGGTTAAAAAGTTCAGAAGAGTCATATTTTTGAACCTCGTCCATTTATCGCCTAAGCCAACTCCAGCCGCACGAAGTGCGCCGGGGAAAATGGAGTGACAAAAAGCTGCGCAATGATTGCTTTTTTAGCATCCGGGTGAATTGGCGCCCAAATAATTGTAAACCATTGCTTTCCAAAAGGGCCCCCGGCCGGGATGCTGTCGGGAGCAACCGGGAGATGTTTACCCCACCGGGCAACACGCTGCCCTCGGGAGGTCCACGGACCGGCCGGTCGCGCGGTGCCCTTCACCTCCTGCCCTACAAAACCGAACCGAATTGTTGGCCTCCGTAGGACCAATGTCAGACCCGTCAAAAGGCATTATGGCAAACCTGCCCTGAACAAACCCCGACGTCCAGCCCTTCCAGGATGCCTCCTTGACATCCCTCAGCCCAGGAAGCCCTTCCCGGCCACACGCCATCCCTGCTCGGCTCCGCACGACAGCGTTGCTCAGCTCCCTCGCTTCTTTTCCCTCTGGGAGCAGCCTCACCGCTGCTCGGGCTCGCGTTTAAACCCCGTCCTACCCCTTGCCCTCAAGATAACCCAGGCCAGAGACTGAGAAATCACCTGGGCTGGCGACCACCCTTCCCCCTGGCACCCACCTGCGGTGCACTGCGTGCTGGGGGCAGACGCTGAGTCGGCACGGGGTGCGGAGGGCAGCTCCCCTTCCCCTTCCCCTCCCTTCCCTTCCCGGCGAGCAGAGCGGCCCCTCGTCTCGCTCACGCCCTGCGCCAAGCAGCCGCTCTTCTGCCAGGCACCGCAGCTCCGCTGGGGTACGAGCCCCGGGGAGAAGCGAGCGCAGGCTACGCATGCGGCCCCGCGACGCGTCAGTGACGCGACACATCAGCGACACCACGTTACGCGCCCTGTGGGGCACAGGCGTCAAACACCACTGGCACGAGGGCGTGCGTGCATCACACAGACGCAGAGGCGCGGGTGTGCCTGTGTCCCGTGGTTTATTCCTTATTATTCTTAATTTCTGGGTAAATCCATAACATATGTCATTCCTCTCATCTCCACGCGGGCCGCTGCTCTTAAACTTGCCCCCTGTGCCCCCCGGTTGCCCCCAGGGACTCCCGCGAGGGCCCGTCACCCTTACGGCCTCCAGCCCACGCTTCCTTGCGGGGAGCCGATCAGCAAAGATTAACTGAAACGGGGGCGGTGGTGGCAAGAGAGCTTCGTTTTGATCACGTGCGGTATTTGCCTTGCGGAACAGCACCACCCTTAACAAAACAGGATGGCTTGGCCGCCGAAAGAACGCCTAAATAATCGGTTGGTGACTCCAGGGCCGCTTGATTTTAAACACTTGTGAAAAGGCAGCTCCATTTGCTGCTTTGGTGCGTACCAATTCCCCGCGCTGGCGCACGAGAATAAATCAGCTCCGTCGGCAGGGCGTCGTTAGCCGGTTCCCAACTATTACGACATAGTTCCTATCGGCGCAGTTTTCTTCTTGGCCAGTCGAGCGGAATGATCCCTGAAAGCGGAGGTTTGTGGCAGAAATGCGCTCGCCTTTCTCCCCGCCAAAGTCTCGGCGTCGTCATAAATTTGCGATTGCCCACACGCACGGCGGCGGCCGACGGGGCGGCTCGGGAGAGCCCGCGTCCGGATAACAAGGACGTGGTGAAGCGCCTGGGCAGAGCGCGGGGCTTTGAAGTGCTGCGGGTTGTGGGGGGAAGCAGCAGCAGCAAACCCGAGGAGGGGGAAAAAATAAGTACAGAGAGACGCGGAGCAGCCGAGCCCAAGGTCGCACATCTTCCCAAAGGCTTTCTTCGGTCCTGCGCGCCCGCTGGCATCGCACCCTTGGGCTGTCCCGTCCTGCCGCGCCCCGCACGCGCGCCCAGCGGAACCTCCCGGGTACTACCCGTGCATTTCACGTCTCGGGACGTCCCGGGGCCGGAGCCTTGGACTGCCACCGCCCAGGGCTGGTGGGGCAACGGGCATCGCTCCCGGGCCCCGGGACGGGGTCTTTCAGCTGGGGAGACCTGACGGGCAGAGCTGGGCGCGCACGGGGACGGGAGGGACCCCACGGCTCCAGCGGGCTCACGCGCACCGACGCAGCCCCATCGTGCGTGGGGTGGATGCCCGCTGCCCCCGTGCAGGGGGGCACAGACGGACGGACGGGGGGGCAGCAGGCCTGGTGCTGGTGGGCCCCAGGAACAGTCCCCGGGGCACTGAAAAGGCGACACAAGACCCCAGAAGGGGGAAAAGCGGAAGGAAGAGGCCAGGCTGCACTTTTCCATGCCATCTTCTTATTTGTTTTTAATTACGCCCCAGAGCGCTGTGCATTAAGCATCCTTAATTAAAGAGGGGAGCGAAGAGCCGCAGGCGCCGGGGCAGCGGGAGGGCGAACGGCGATGGCCGGACCCTGCTCTCCCCATCGGAGTGGGGCGGGAGCGCCGGGGAGAACCCCATCCCCAATTCACGGCGATAACCTTGTAATCTACAGAAATCTGGGAATTATTACGGATATTACATAAATCAGCCCCCCCTGTGTCAATAAGGAAAAAAACATTTTTAAAAGAAAAGCAGCTCCAAATTAACCCCGCGAGCACGGTTTTAACCCAGATCACCTTGGAAAACACAGCAGAGACAATGGTATGCATTCATTCCCCGTCCTTTATCATTTAAATATCCTGGCCTTCGTTAGCTTCTGATGGATTGCTTTAAAATGGCTAAACGGAGGTTTGTTTGTTTTTGATGTGTAGTTGCATTGATATTTCCCCCCACACACCCCAATTTTAATAAAAGGCATTTCACAGAGGGTAAAACACCCCGCAGCTCCCGCGTTGTCCGACAGCAAACCCGTGCGGAGGGGCAGGCCCAAGGCTGGCCAAAGCCCAGGGACCACCAGATACGAACGACCGTCAGGAAAAACCCCGGGGGAAAAGGAAACGCATCGCCTAGTACGAGGTGGCCTTTTAAACTTGTTATTAAGGAGCGAGCCCCGCTGGTAGCTGGGTGCAAGCCGCGCGCACAGGCGGAGCGGCGATAAGCTGGGCTTTGTCTCTGTTTGCAAACCCGGAGCAGCGTTTGTAAAGGAGCGACCTGAGTCTGACCACGGGGAGACACGGGTTTAAAGGAGAGACCCCGAGTTCATTTAAAATACGTGTCCTTCAGGAAAAGCTCAGTTCTAAAACCCTACTAGATCTTCGTAGCTTGTGCTTAACGAACATCTGGCTGGCTGTGCTCTCATGTAGGGAAACAGCAAACTCGCCAGCGCCTCCAAGCCGGGCAGAATCAGGCCCCCAGGGAGGTTTCTCTGGGCCGGTCCCTGCTGTCCCACATCGTCTTTTCGCAGCGCTCCTCGCTTTGTCTCTGCGCCCGTCGTTACTGGCACACGGCGTCGGACGCCCGGATGCCGCACCCGCGGTTTCCCCTCCCTGCAAGCGGTGCGCGTCTCTCGGTGACGAGAAGCCGTCCTGCCCCAAACCTGCGGGCAAAACCTCCTGCCCCTGGGCAGCCGTGCCGGCGAACCCCAAAATGCTCTTTTTTTTCCTGCCTGCTGATGGAAAAAGTGCCCCTCCGCAACGCCGGCCCACCAGGCGCAGCTCCCTCGCTGGGGCCACCTGGCTCAGCCTTCGCTGTCGGCCTTCCCCGAGCTCCCAGCCAGGCTCCTTCGGACGGCCCTCTGCGGGCTGTGCACCCACCGCTGGTTTTCAGAGAAGGTGGGGAGACCACTAAGGTAAAATGAAATAAAATAAAATAAAATAAAATTTAAAATTTAAAAATAAAAAATAAAAAAATAAAATAAAATAAAAACAAGCCACAAGAAGACAATAAAGTAAAATAAAATAAAATAAAATAAAATAAAATAAATAAAATATCACTCCTTAGATCGCAAGCTGCAAGGCAAGGGCACGCGTTGGCCGGGCAGGGTGTTTGCAAACTGGCGGGGTGTTTGCACGGAGCGCGGCGGGGCGCGGAGCCCGCCGGGCAGCTAACGAGCAGGGTTTAACGGCGGCGGGCGCCGCGCGTGGGGCCGGAGAAGTCGGGCACGCAACTGTCAAAGGGAGGGCACGCAACCTGCCTGCGTCGCCCAACGCCGCTCAAATAGGATTGCTGCCGGTGATGGACAGATCCTTATTTGTAAGTATTTAATGTTTCTTAGGAAGCACTTCTAAAAGAAATTGGTATGTAATGACAGCACTCACTGGAAAACAGGCCGATTATAAAATGCACTAACTTATCTGGTATTCATTTGAAAAGTAAATGGATGCAAGTAAAGGTGAGAGTTCACTACCAATTCAAATATTTTGCTTTAACAGGCTCTAGCACTCCTACTTTAATTCAAGCAGAAGCACAAGTATGAATAATCAAACTGGATGATGCTCATCAAAACCTTTGTGCCTTGCACCATTTCAAATGGTCATTGAAGCTTAATGGCAAAAAATTTACATTATTCCTTTAATTTGTATTCTGTTCCTTCCTTCTGAGTGATGTGATTGTGATTTTCTGTTGCCGGCTGTATTATTTTGATGCAAATGTTATGTGCTGCTACAGTCCAATTTCCTGCTTTGCCCCCCCCTTTTCTTCCCCCAGTAAAGAAACGACAGCTAAAATAGTTCAAAATTGGGGAGGGATTTTGAAATAGTTCCTTAACTACTGCTCCTAATTAAAGCAAACAATGCAGGGTCTTGAAGCACCCTGAAAAGCTGAAAATTAATTATTAGCTGAAGGGGGAGGGAAGTGGCTTTGCTCCTTGGACCTTCAGAAAAAAAAAAAAGGAGAGAAAAAAGTGAGGGATCCCAATTCCGCCTACAAAAGAATTAGGGAAGAAAATTTGTAATTCAGTTAAAAACTCCTTTAGCTGGAACATAATCACCTAGGGATGAATGCTTTATGGAGAGGCATGGGGTTGCAAACCAAAGCCTTGCAAACAGGAGGCCCCCGGGGTGCTCACGGCACGTAATATATGCACCGACTAATTTATTGCGCTGTGACTAATTTCCATTCCTTGTGCTTAGAGTTGCCTCGCTAATTACAGGGATGTTTTCTTAACTTGGGTAATTGCGCTGCCCGCGCGCCGCCCCCCACGCGTGCCCCACGCGGGCTTTGATGCGCCCCCACGGGGCGGCTGCGGCGGGGCGCCGCCCTAATTAGATTGGCTGCCTTAATTAAGGGAGATGTGGGGGTGCCTGGGGGGTGGTGGCGCCGAGCCCCCCTCTACGCGGGCACGCGTGGGGCGTGTGCGTCCTGCAGCCGCCCAGATGTGCGGGGCGAAGCCAGCCCTGAGCCGGGCTCCCCTGGGCTTGCAAGCACGGACCCAAAGCCAGAGGGACCCCCGAACACCGACACCCACGCAGCCGTGGCACCCATAAAGCCTGGCACCCATAAAGCCGTGGCACCCACACACCCATCCCCTCCACACATCCATCCCACCCAAGCACCCATCCCATCCACGCACCCATCCCACCCACGCACCCATCCCCTCCACACATCCATCCCACCCAAGCACCCATCCCACCCACGCACCCATCCCCTCCACGCACCCATCCCACCCACGCACCCATCCCCTCCACGCACCCATCCCACCCACGCACCCATCCCACCCACGCACCCATCCCACCCACGCACCCATCCCACCCACGCACCCATCCCCTCCACACACCCATCCCACCCACGCACCCATCCCCTCCACGCACCCATCCCACCCACGCACCCATCCCACCCACGCACCCATCCCCTCCATGCACCCATCCCACCCACGCACCCATCCCACCCATGCACCCATCCCCACCAACTTCATCCCCACCGGGCTGACCGCACAGGGCAGGGCTCCTACCAGGAGCACCCCTGAAAATAAATCCGGGGGAGCGTCCCTGAGCACCCATGTCACCGTGCTGCTTGCCCAGCGTCGGGCCGATCTCCAAATCCGCTGCCTTAATTTTACATGTGGAAGTCAGCGATGCATTTAAAATTATTAGACAGATAATCACTTCCTTGAAATAATTTCAGCACTCATCTATAATAAAAAAGATTTCTTTCAAAGGACCCTTAGTTAAATGGGCTCAGTGCTACTTTCTGTATCACGCAGGTCAATTTGATTCTGCTCTATACTCTCTATACAGCTAAACAATTGCTTTTCATAAACTGAAGAGCAGAGTGAAAGCAGCCTGTAATATCCATCCAGAGATGGCCTTGAACACTTTCCTTAATAAAAGCTTGACATGTGAAATTCTACTTCTTTATTCCTCTCTTATCAAAGAGTTGGTCAAGATTTCAGAAAATTAATGTCATATTAATAAACACTAATAACCCAGCAGCGATCGCCAGCAGGAAGACGACAAAGAAAAGCCGCCGGGCGCAGCATCCCCTCACCCGGCCCTGGGGTCCCGCACCTCGATGCCGGGTGGGCGCGGGGAAGGGGCGGCGACGGGGACCGCGCGAGAAGCGCCGCCGCCAGCCGGGACCCGCACGCCTCTGCAGGATGCGGCCGCATCCACGCTGCCCGCATCCGGATGAGATGCCAGGGAGGGACCGTCCGGGAGGCAGCCCCCGAATTTCACCCCGAGCAATGAAATTCCAGCCGTGGGCTCCGACGGACCCTGCGCTGCTCCCAGGTGACTTTAAACCCTCGTGAAGCCTGACAACGCATTCGCCTGTGAATTTGGGACCTCCGACAGCTTGAAGAAAGGCAGTTGTCTTTCTTTTACGTTAAAATAACTAACTAACGCGTTTCAGCTCGTATTTCCCGGCAACACACTGCGCAGCGGGATGAGACCTGGTTTCGGAGACCGTGGGCCGCCTGGGAAGGGGAGAAACCCCGTTTCTCTCCCACCACACTAACCGAAACCCGCGCCAGGCGGGAGCCGGTGTTACGGCAAGGCGTGAGCACGCCCCAGGCACCGGCCGTGCCTTCGGGCAGGTTGTGGCGCTTGGTTTGGGGAGTCGCACAGACCGTGAGGTCCCTGCGGCCCGTTGGGCACACACGGAGATTTGCAACTGCATTTTGCATACGATGGGCTGGGCAGAAAGGTGCTTTCTACCTGGGCACGTTTGCTTGTCTTTGCGGTACGTGACAAATCGCAGTCCGAAGGAGGGGAAGTTGCTCTGAGCTTGAGCTGTTAAGGAAAAGGATGGTGCTCCAGGCAATGGCCCATTCCTGCCTGGTCCTGAGCCAGCACCCCCGCTCCAGCGCTGCTCGCCTCTGCCTTGGGCGGCCAGGTAAAGGTGAGCCCCGATCAGCGCGGCTCCCACCCAGCCACGCTGAGCGGCAGACGCCCTCTTCGAGCGCGTGGAGGTTTTTCCGAAGGCGAATTCGGCAGCCAGCCCTGCCCCGCCCCCCGGTACCGGCACCTTCACTGCAGTTACCCCGCGGGGGGCGTTGAACAGACCCGGGAGCTGCCCGCTGGCACGGCCAAGCATCGCCAGAACGCGCCGGGCTTTTCCCCTCCCGGTGAGACGAGGGGGTCCCTCGCCCGCTGTCGCATCACGCTTTACCCACCAAGCCACCGAGGACCGGGCTGCGCAGGCGGCATCGCGCCATCGGGGCCGGGGATGCGCCCGCGCCCGCCCTTGCACCCGCCGTGGGGCAGCAGCCTTGGTCCCAGCGCTGGCGAGGCGCCCGAAGCACCGAGGATAATGGGGCGGCCGTGGGGCACGCGTGCTTGGGGGCACCCGAGGGTGCTGCGAGGTGGCTGCGGCCGTGCGCACGCCCCAGCGTGCCGCTGCTGGGGACCGCGCAGGCGTGCGAGACGCTCACGCGTATAAAGCGTCTTCTCGTGCTTTGCTGTGAAAAGGGAAATAAAAAGAGCCCCCCCCACCGCGAAGCTGCCTTCAGCATCTCCTTTCTAATAACTTGGCATATTCACTTAATACAGCCCAGCTCCTTCCAAGTCGTTAGCGGCGGCAGGAGACACAGCCTGAACGTTGACCTGGTTTGCTTGCCAAGACAGAGCAAAGAGAAACCTTCACATAATCATTTCCAAACATTAAAATGGCTCCATTGTCATTATAGCTGAGAGATTGAATTCGCCTCATCAAAGCGGCGTATGACAGGTGACTCAATAGGATGGTGCCAAGCGCGGAGGCAAGGAGATTAGCAGGGCACTGATATCATTATTTCCGCCTATCACAGATTCGGCAGGGAGGCAATTGTAATTTCTGGGCTTATTAGTCTGCATTCGGAGGAAAAAACCTAGTGATAAACCTCAGTGTGACAGCCAGGCATTTGTGCAGCAAGTGCTGTCATAGTGACACTTAGAAAATGCCAATGTGGATACGTTCTCATAATCCCCCCTAATAGAGGTTAAAGCATGGCACAAAGGCACTCTTATCAATGATCGGGACACTAATAACATTTGCATTTTTAAGTTAAATATAGTAAGTAAAGAGTAAGTCTCCTCTCTGCGGCTTTGGCAATTAACTCGGCGTTGGAAGGATAAATGCGAGGCAGAGATTTCAGCCGGCCCCCGTCTCCCCCCGCGGCGGGCGAGGATCCCCCCGGGTGTCCCAGGCACCCCGCGGCACCCTGCCCACCTCGGCTTCCCGCGCCCCGGGATGGGACCCGGCGGGGGGGGGCGGGCAGCTCCCGGGGGTCGGCGACGAGCAGCGACAAAGAGCGACGAGCAGCGACGAAGAGCGATGAGCAGCGACGAAGAGCGACGAGCAGCGACGAAGAGCGACGAGCAGCGACGAAGAGCGACGAGCAGCGATGCTCGCCCGGCGTGGGAGGGCTCCCGGGAGCCGGGGGGGCAGCTCGGCCCAGGCGCTGCGCTTTCCCCCAAGGGGGGAGATTCTTTGGGTGCTTTTACAGACTTTTACAAGTGGTTTCGCCTCGGACGGACAAAACTTTTGTGCGGGGGTTTCCCACTCCATGGTGCACGCCGGGCGAGGGTTTTCCGTGGTTTTCCCTCTCCGCCCCCCCCCGGACACGACCCCCGCGCGCTCTCCGCAGGAATTTCTTAAGGGAAAAAAAAAATTACAGGTGGTAAACTGTTACTTTTCCACGTTTAAATAAGAGACCAATTAAGAAGACTATGTAATTCGATTCTTGAGTGAGTGCCACTGAATTCAATTTGTTTCAGGTCAATGAATATAATGTGAAGTTATTAACAAAAAGGTCAGGGACTGCATATAAAATATACACACATGACACAGGCAGGAGTAATTAGTACACATTTCACATGTTCTGTTGCTCAGACATATGGTGTAGAAAATCTTAACAGGATTAGATGTTAATAAATGTTCCCCTCTCCCCCCCCCGCTCGCTATTTAAATGGGGTTTAGAGCTATTCCTCCCGGGATGCGCGGGAGGTTGAGGACCTGCGCCTCGCTCCCCACGCCCGCACCGGGATGCTCGGCCGAGGGATCCGTCCCGTGCACCATCTCCCAGAAGCCAGTTAACGGCGTCTCCCGCGGGATCCGGCTGCAGCTCCGCCAATTCCCAGGCAGCCGGGCGGGCGATGGCTTAGCGCCGGCTCTGCAGGAGGGGAAGAGCAGCGCCTCGGCTTTACCCCCGGCTCCTCCAGCGTGTCTATTATTTTGCTTCTGAGACACAGCGGTTATTCACCCTTACCGCCCTTCCTCTCCCTCCCCTCGGCACGGCGGGGCACGGAGCCGGCAGGAAGGGGTGCAGAGCCGTGGCGGAGCCGGGCTCCTCGGCGCAGGCAAATGGCTGGGGCCGGACGCGAGCCACGTGCCAGCACGTGCTGCGGCAGCGACAGTGCTCGGCGACCTCGTGCCCCGCGCTCGTCCTCCGGCCCCGTCGACTGACCGACCGCGTTACGCCGTTTGTGGCGTCTCGCCCGTTATCCTCCGCGAGATGCTCGGGGCACCGCGCGGGTGGGACGGCCGGCACGGTCCGGGTGAGAGCGGGGGCACCGCCACGGCGGTGAGCAGTAACCGGGGGGGTCGCCCCCTCCATGGGCAGAGCTCTGCCTGCTCCTGCCACGCCCCCGGGCACCCCCGCACCAAATTTGCACCGTGCCAATTTGCTACAGTCGCGTACTTAATGTGACATTATCACATAAATAATAATTTAAAAAATCAAATTATTATATAAATGCTATGTTTAAGCAGTGGGTGAGTTAACAAAGACTACAACGCATAAACCCCCCCCAAACCAGAGGGGTGCAAAGCCCTGAACGCCTCTGTAACTCCGAGCCACGCTGCCGATCGCCTCGACCCGCTCTCGGGTCAGGGCGCACCGTAACGGGGGAACAGCACGAGCAGCCGGGCACAGCTCCCCCGGGAGTTACGGGGACAAACCCCAAGGTATGAGAACTCCGCTCGGCTTCTGTGTCACGTAAGGGCTTCTTAAAGAACGCACGAGGACAGAAAACGCTGGAAATATTTGGAAGCGTGACAGTCCCGGCCCCGTCTCCGCAGCGAGGGAGGAACGAGTCCCACTTACGCGCTGGTGAAGAGTCAGCATCTCTGATGCGCGTTAAAAAGCCAATCCTGCCTCCAGCCCCTCCCCTCGGTTAGGCTTGAGTTCATCTTTTTGCTTGAAAATTTTCAAACGGAAGATAATTTAAAGCTAAGTGCTTGAAGTCCTAAGCCGTGGCATGGAGCCCAATTTCTTTTTTAGCACTCGTGACCAAAATAAACGTCTTCCGTCGGCGTTGTGCACAGACCTGGAGAATTGACATAATTCGGCTGGATGCTCCTCTGCTGAGGAAGGCGTTTCTATGGAACGCAGATAACAAAAAGCCTCGTTAATAATTTTTCAGATGAGCGACCTTGCCGCGTTACGTGCCAAGCGCGTCCCCTTCCCTCTCCCGGCCCCGGCGCGGGGGCAAAGCCACGGCTCCCAGGGCTAAGCCGTCCTGCACGGCGAGTCCCCGCGGGATGGAGGGATGCTCTCGGAGCCGGGGGCTCTTCGCTGCCTTCTCCCTGCCGAGGGACCACACACGCGTCCCCACAAAAGCCTTTCTGAAAGCCTGCTGAGCTGCAGCTACGCGTGCACGTATTAACAGCAATAAACCCCCAGCCCCAGGGCCCTTCCGGACCACGTGCGTGCCCCACCACGGGCGTTAAGAGAAGGCTTCCCTGGCCAACAGCCTGCTCCCCGCGTCAATCAAATACCCCGCGTTAGACCACGGACATGATGAGGCACGTACGCGCCCTCGTCTTTCCCCGCTGGACAGGTTCCTCCATGTAAGGCAAGATTCACCCTCAGTCAAACACCTATTTTTCTGCCTAGGGAGACCTGAGCTCCTGTGCTTTCACTGGACGCCAGAAGATTGATCCATGCCTAATTCCAGGTTCGGGGAGCAGGACGTATTTGGGACTATGGACACCGCTTTACGCGTTTCTGGAACCAGCAGCGAGCGGAGCGCTGCGAAGGACAGGTGAACCGATGCCCGGCAGCTTCCCCAGCGCTTGCCGTGGGGAGCTCGGTCTGATTTACGGAGATGCTGCGGTGTCCATTCCAATCTGCTGGCGATTCTGTACTGGGAAAAGACAATCACCTCGACGAGCCGGATGCGTTTGCCTGCTCTGACGTTTTTCTTCGCATCTTCTGTTCAGGATGAAATACGCAACCAATTTCCCAAGTTATACTTTGTTGCCTGGCGTGTTAAAAGAATTAAGTTATTTGTAGACGTTGACCAATAATTGTCGTTTATTACCGAACTTGTTGACGCAATCCTCAGCTGGAGATGGTGGTTTATTTTGCCTGCGCGTTTGCTGCATTGCTTTTGCGTGACTGACTGCAGAAAGCAACGGGGCGATGCAGGAGCGAGAGCGGAGAGCTTCAGTCGGGGCCGTGGAACGGGGACAGCCCCACACACCCGCGGGCTCGGTGCCGCCTGGGAAGAGCGAACTCAAAAGTGAGATTGGCTGGTCCAGGCGGGAGGGGGATGAAGGCTGGGATGAGCGTGTTAATTAGCGTTGCCGTGGCTGGGTGTTCCAGGCAGGATCCCCCCTCCGAGCAATCAGCAGGGTTCCTTGGGTGGCTCTGTCCTTCCCAGGCCAGGGAAAGTTCTGGAACGGTGGGATTTCCCTTCGCACATCGCTCCCCACCTTGCCACTGCCCCCCTGGTCCCGCGCCCTCCTCCCCCCGGGGACGCGGAGCTGCCCATCGACGCCCCGGGGAACGGGCAAAGCCCGGCTAGGATGGGATGAGGTTTTAACCAGCGCTACCGAAAAGGATCCCTTCCGAAAACGCAGCGTCACGTATCCGTCCGTAGGAGCAGAGGAGGACAGAGAGGAAGGGCCAGCTCAGCAGCTCACCGAATATACGGGGGGGAGAGGCAAAAATAAAGCAAACAGATAAAATCATCTCTGTTCTTTTCAATTAAGAAGCGACTCCAAGTGACTCATTTTCCCTCCCCATGACCTCCTAGTTTTTAAAAAAATTGAAGCAATTTTTTAGTTTTACTGTTCGGCTTGCGCATTGGAAGATGATAAATAAAAAGAAGGGAGATATCTACGTGAAGCCTTTGGTTTTTTATCCCCCCCTTCTCTTTTGTGTTTTCTTTTCTCACCAGCTTTGCACCAACACGGGGGACCTGACCCCCCCAAACCTCTCCACAGCTCGAGCGAACCCAGCGCGACGCCCCGGCCGTTTCCAGCTGGATTTTCCCTTTTCCCCGCGGGGATTTGCTCAGCATTTCTGCAAACCGCCCTCAGCGACCCCCGCCCCCCCCAGCCACCCCCCAGCGGACAGAGGCTGCGGACCTCCCACGCTTCGGCCGCCGATGCCGGCGGGGGTCCCGCCGCCGCCGCCGCTCCTAAGCCCCTTGGGCAGCCCCTCGGGCACGTGCGCTGCCGCCGGGGGGGTCGGGGCCGGGAGCGTTCCGCTTCCAGCAGCCGCGGGGTCAGCGCCTCCCGGCTCGGCAGGCTCTTACCGCTCCCGTTCCCCGGCATTTTCATTAACTGAAGATTGCGAATGGGTCAGCAGATCTATACACTTTTTGTATTCCCTCCGCTAGGTTTATTTATTTCTTTTTTTTTGCAGGATGCTGAATAACTAACCTTTTCTTCAATAGATAGATTTAAAAAAAATAGGATCCATCACACAGCAGCAGGATAGCCTTGCTCTGTTTTGACCTTTCTGAAATTAATTTCCCAATCTTAGCTTTCAAAATCAGAGATTGAAAAGACCTATTAGATCAGCCAATCCATCTTATCGCTACTACGGCAGCAAGCAGAGACCCCAGCTAAGTGCTCCTCCACACGGGGAAAATATTCTGGAGTAAGACGGGGCATGAATTTAAAGTGAAATACCCGTTCCAGAATATTCCGCACGTGGACACGTACTCCGGAATAACTGCAGCTTTTCCTGAGTTTGCTCAGTTGACACCTGGAGCCACTCACTGTGACAGAGGGAGTAAAAAAAAAAAAATAATTAAAGAAAATCCCATTTTAGGATCAGAGTACCTATATCTCTGGAGCTTTTTTCTGGGGTAGCTAACAGGGATAATTCCCCCTGGTCCCTTTTCCCCCCCGCGGGGCTGATGCTCGCAGGGCAGCATCCACCCGGGGAGGGGAGAGGAGGGGAAGGGGGGTGCTGCCCCCGCAGGCAAATTCACTCTGCACCTGCAGAGTCAGTGGCTGCCTTAAGGGATTGGGGCCGGAAGGATGGAGTTCTAGCCTGCACCCCGCGAGGAGAAGATAAACCACACCTCTCCCAAACTGCAACTCAGCACCTTTACCGGGCGGGCCAGGACTTCCCACAGGATGGGTACTTTTCCACGCAGCAGAGAGCTCAGCACCTCGGGGCAGACCCCAAAGCTCCAGGCTCTGCACCGCACGTCCCCGGTGCCGGGAGCCCGCGGGCACGGCCGGGTCCCGCCGCCCTGCCCAGCACCCCCAGCCCGTGGCGGGGGTCCCCGGGGGGGCTATTCTCCTCCTGTTCCCCTCGCTTTTAGCAAATCCCTCGTTACGCCGTTTTTGTGGCATTCCTCGTTCTGCAGCGAGCAACGCTCGGGCCTCGCCCGGGGCTCTGGGGCCGACCCTTGGGGAACACCCCGAGGGACCCCGAGATGCAGCTCGGACCTGGCGAGGGCACGCCTGCGGAAGCGCCGGCCAGAGCCGCCTTTAAGGGAGGGCGGTAATAGATTTCATAGGAGACAATTATAGAATAAGACACCTGAAGGAGATTTCTGGCTGCTTGACTGCCAGAACAATGAGGCTTTATAACGCTTTTAACCGTATCTAATACAACGATCTAATCCCTTTTTTTTTTTTTTTAAATCCGACACAACTCTGCCCCAGCGATGCCGCGTGAGCATCGCGAGCGAATCGCCGCGGTACGGAGCAACGCTTTCCTCCAAACCCTGGGACGGCGGCGCGGACGACTCCTGCCCTTCGCTGCCCGGCTACGCCCGTGGGGCACAAACGTTTAAGACGCGGCGTTCCCAGAGAGTCCGGCCTCCCTCGGCTCCTGGGAAGCGGCCGGAGGCGGCTGACGGCGTTTGCAGCCGTGGGGGTTGCAGAAGAGCAGAGGGGCGTCCCACTCGCACAACGAGCAAGCAAAAGGAACCAGGCCAACATAGGACATCAGTCAAACCAACCGCGTTTCCTGCCTTGATGATGCCACCAGTGTGGTCAATTAATAAAAAAAAAAAAATAAAATCCCCCCCGTCGGCCCGGAGCAGCTTTGCGTGAAGCATTCCACAGCAGCCGTGGGGGGACGTTTGCGCTATAACGAACCCATCAGCGTGCCGCGCTGATTAAAAACCAGCTACCTAGCAGATCTTGGAAAGTTGTGGAGGGGAGGGAATTCGTTAGCAGGTCAGTGCGTTCTGGAGGGTTCTTCACCCATACCCGAGGGAAATCCCTCGGTGCCGAGGAGACGCCTCCGGCCCAGGCGCGGCGTTTCCTCAGCGAAGGGATGCCGGAGACAGACGCCGGCGATGCCCCTTTACGCTGCCGGTGGTGAACGACATCAACGCCACGACGGGCTTCGGTCTGGGAGAGAGGAGAATGCGTTCAAAAGTATTTGAAAATGAGTTTCTTGCGATCAAATTCGTCGGGAACAAGCCTCTGCCTAAACCTGCAGTAAGCGCGTTTGCAAAGAAACTGTAAATTTATATAAATATATCTCTCTCTCTCTCTCAGTTTAAAGCCCTTTTACATTTTCTATCCAGCAATTGCAGTTCGGTTGACAACTGCGAGTCTTTTTCCATTAAACCGCCCCTGTTACGGCTCCGCAGTCACTGCCCTTCTCAAACACCGTCGCGCCGTGAGGAGCCGCCACTGTGTCCACACAATGGGGGGATCGAGAGCGCACAGATAAACCGGAGCGGCAAACTTTACGCACTCAACAAGTCCTCTCCGCAGACAATTAGGGCCAAAAGATAAATATTGACACATTAGACTGTTTTCCTCAATTTGTTTTTTTGCTGATCGTCTGAGCGATCTGATGGGGCAAAATTCCGCTTTTCTGGTATCTCGGATGCTTGGCTAATAGAAACAAATAAAGTGAAAGCTTCTGTCCACAATGGCTTGGGAGCATCTATTGTTGGCAGGCACTAATCGGATTAAATTGGCTCCTGCGCTAGGAGGCTAACTCATCCCTAAATTTCTCCCATCTCAAGGGGACGCGTCACTGTCGCGGGGGGGTTTCTGTTTGTTTTGGTTTGGGTTTTGTGCCTTGCTATTGAAATCTGACAGACAGAAAGAAATCAGGAGCCGCTCGACGCGACGGCGGTGCCCGCCGCCCCGCGAACAAAGAGCGGGGCTGGCGGAGGCGCAGACGTGGCGTGGGGGTCCGTGCTGGCTGGAGAGGGGGTCCCGTCCCGTCCTCCCCCCGCCAAGCCCCTTCATCCGGGCTGGCACCTCTGGAAACGACATTCAAACCCAAACGCCGCCGCAGCCGGGCAGGGAAAAACCTCCCGCTTTCCCCACCGGGCCGCGCTCAGGTCGGTTCCCATTAGCATTTTAATACGCACCCCTGGCACCAGCCCCTTAAAAGCGGCGAACACGTTTATGCAAGCAGCCAGGGAGGGGGGGGAAAAAAAAAAGAAAAAAAAAAAGACGGCCTTAAATAATGTCGCCTTTGGAGGGAGGCCCGCGAGCCGCGAGGTACATTTTTGCCCGCAGCCTGATAATTTTCAAAGCTATTGGCAACCTGGGAATTTTCCTGCCTTATCACCAGGGCTCAGCTAACTTCACTAACACTAATCAGAGCTGGAATCATTCATTCAAGGATTGCATGATCATGTTTTTCTTTAGCAGTGACAGCTGCCTGAGCCGTATTAGCAATGCAGATGAGTCAGCCTAATAGGTTAATGCAGAACACGCGAAAATTAGGTTTAATCCCCAGTGAAATAATCTAACATTTTCACATTTCTTGATGTTGGGATAGAGACATTGGTGGTGACTCAATTAGGTGTAATGTAGATCAAAGCAAATTTACCTTCTGGCTGAACCTTCCCCATAGTTTAGATAGAAGAATATAAGGGTTCTTTACTAATTGGCCAATGGCTGTGGGGAAAATTATATTAAAAGCGTGCGTACCGCACGAATTGCGTTTCGGATTTGGACCGAGTAGCGACCGGGCTTTGCAAACACCCAGGCACGTCGTTTTGCCCGAAACCAGCGCTTTGTGCACGGCGCCGTCCGACTCGCAGCTCTTTTCAATGCTACCCTTACAAATGAAGACTTTGGGGGTTTTATTTTATTTTTTATTTATTTTTTTTTAAACTCTATTCATTTTTAAGGTCCCGTACTGAAATGTCCCCACTGAGGTTTGAAAGAGCTTGTATTATAAAAGAAGCATAAAGGAAAAAAAAAAAAACCAACCCACCCCCCCACCAGTGTGTGTCTAATGTTTTCATTCTTGGGGAATAACATATCAAACGGCAATCGCTTTCAGTCATAAAGGGAAGGAAACAAAAAATTACATGCCCTCAGTTGCCAAATTATTTTTTGCCTTGACATCTTAATTCTTAATCCTTGTGTGTGGTCAAATCAGTCTACTATAGACAACCAATCAAGCAATTATTCCTAAATTATATTTGCCCAACTCACATTGATTGGTTATTCTTTTCTTATTGGGTAAGCTCATTAATTCTGAGCAGCTTGCTTATTATGCTTTCCACATCATTTTCTTTCTGAGCCTATCTACTCACACCAGCCTGCTGATGTTTCAAGATGCCATACAGAAAAAAAAGGCCGAGTGATCTATTGCATTGTCTCTTCCAGCAATTACAATTCACATTGCTGATTAACTTTGATGTGAAAACTAATGAGATAAGGCAAGTTATCAAGGCGGACCTGATCGTCATCTCATTTATAGAGCATTTGCCATCGGTGAATGACAAAAACTAATGAAGATGTATCTGACAGCAGGCTGAGCCGAGGCAGAATTTCGTTTCTCATCAGCAAGTGCTCTGCTTCGAACTCATCAGTCTATCTGAAACATGTGGAAATTAGCTTAATAATGAAAACACTTCATCCAAATAGACAAATGTTTACATTAAAATAGCTACATGATAAATAGATGTTAAAGATTTTATGCCTTCTTGAGTCTAAACAATGGAGCACAAAATATGTTCTCGTATTCACTAAATCATCCCTATAAAGCTCCGCACGTGCCGCCGTACCTGCAAGTGCCCCGCTTTATGGCTCAAAGATATTTCTGGGCTGCGGTTCCTCCTTTTGGAAACGTCGCGTTTGGGCTGTAATTAATTAGCTAACGCCCGGGCAACGGCAGCCGGCGGGAAAACGGCGGCGGGGGGCCATCGGCCCTGCTCGGGAGGGACCGGGACGAGGGGGTCTCCTGTGGGATCAGCCCAGCTGAGAAATGCTCCCGATAAAAGGGAGGCGGGCTGAGCCGGTTTTCATAGTGCGGCTTCGGTATCGTTATCGATGAGAGACTGTTTCGTATTTGTTGTGCGTTATTTCACATGCTTATACTATGCCCAAAGATATCCCCAATATGATTTTGTATCTGGAATAAAATATTCATTAATCACCTGGGATCAAAAAATTCTATTTTTAATTAAAAAAAAAAAGAGCAAGATGCTCATCTATAAGGCAGAATGGTGAAGCTCTTTAAAAAGTATTTTTAAAATTGGGTGTACTGCAGTTAAAATAAAGAGTCGGTAAAAGATTCTTTTCCATTATGTGAATTTTTTTTCCCCCCTCTCTGAAAAGAAATAAAAATATATGGACAGCCTATACCACTGCCTCCTCCAGGAAAAATAAAAAAAAACCCAAACCCAAACATGTTACTACCAATGTAAGAGGAATTTATAATTGATTTAAAAAATGATTAGCCAAGCAGACTCAAAAAAAAAAAAAAATTACAGACTTTCCAGAAAAGCTGCAGGAGCTCCTCTAAACTATGTACGCCGCCAGCTCCGTGCACGCACGCGAAGAAAGCTCAGCTCCTGCCCCAGCGACGAGCGTAACGAGGACGGTGCCGGGGCTTTGGGCGCAGCCCCCCCGGGCAGACAACTCCCATCTTCCCGTCCCGATGGCAACGCGCCCGCCAGCTTCCGTTCCTGCCGTTCCGAGGACATCTGAGGTCCAAAACCCGAGACTGCACCCCAGATTAGCCCGCACCAAGAGCCCGCAGCCGGGAAAGTTAAGAGGAAAGCCTGTTATAAAGCGCCGGCAACAAATTACTACTTCAGCGCTGGATTAAATTTAAAAGCTCTTCACAGAGCTGCGGATAAATCCTATATATTAGAAGAAACCATAAAAGTACTCGTTCGAGAGCTAAAGGCACAAGTGGAAAGTTGACCCCAAAGATTTTTTTTAATAGCCTGCTAAGTTTATAAAATTTCTCAAGATGCAGAGAGAGGGTTACGTTACTTCTGTAATACTCAACAGCACGAAGCGAACACGCGCTGGTTTGGCCGATGAATGACGTTAGACAAATCTGCAGCAATCGATGCAACTCACTAAATAAAACGACAGCCGGGTTTGTTGTTTGCTTTTTGGGGTTGGGTTTTTTTTGTTTGTTTCCTTGGGGTTGTTTGTTTTGGTTTTTTTTTTTTTTTCCTGCCCAGCAAGCGAAGCAGGAGAGTTTCTCCTTCGGCACTCGCACAACCCCCCCCATTGATCCCATCCTTCTTTGCCTCTTCAGCCGGAGCCACCAGCACGGGTACAGAGGGGCATCGCTCCCGCGACCCCCCAGCAGCCACCCCGAAGGCGGGGTGCTCTCCCCGGGGTCAGGACGCGGCGTTTTCCTTTCGGTTCGTAACAATACGCGTGATCCGTTCACGTTTTTATCTCGCCTGCCCGCGCACCCATTGTTTTCTGTTTCTAAAACACGGGGCTCGGGCATCGCGGCGCTGCGCTCGGTCGCCGGCTGCGTATACGTACGTATATCTGCCTGGAGGGATGTACGGAGAAAGGAATGCTGCTCCTCCCTCCCCCTCCCTGTCCTTTATCCCGGTAGCCTGTTTTAATAAATAATTATAGGCAGCTAAAGGATTTGTTCATTCCAAAAGGTCTCCCCTTCACATTTCTCAGAGGTTCAGCTCAAGGAGACACCATGATAATAAGGCTGACTCGGGATCCCTACTTCACAATGTCATTATGAGCTAGCATTTAAAATGAAAAAAATATGTATATTATACCTAAAAGCGTTACAAGGTTATAGTCTCGTCTCCGAGAATATTTAATGCTGCCGGGAAAGCAGTGCTGTTGTACTGAGGAGGAGGTAAAGGGGGGGGAAAGAGAGAGAAAAATCCTTTCTGAAATACAAGCTTAGAAAAAAAGATGTTGGGAGCGAGCATGGAGTTCATTTGCATTTCCAATGACTAGGACTAATCCTCCACTACCACGTTTATATTTTCTTATTACTTTTCCTAATTATCTCTTTTTTTTTTTTTTTTTTTTCCCTCACAGCTTTTCCTCCTCTCCCCGTTCCCAAATACCCAGCGCATTGTCGTCTGGCTTGGGCTGGGTGACCACGGGCTAACGACCGGTCCATACAGCCCCTTAAAAACAGGGGGGCGAGGGGGTGCGTCCCCCCGCGGGGCTGCCCCCCCAGAGGCGGTTTGGCTTTCTCGGCCTCTGTAAAAAAAAACAACAACCCGTTTCTGGGGGCGCGTAAGAGCGGAGGATTTTTTGCTAGGGCCAGGTGCATGGTCCAGGCAGCCGGTCCCCATCCCGGGGGGGCGCGGGGTGCTCCCCCCCCCCTCCCCAGTGAGGGGCATCCAGGGCTCGGGGAGCTCCGCGGGATGCGGGAGGCTGCCCCTCATCGCCCCCCGAAAGGCACCGGTCGCGGAGGGTGGCACCACCGACGGACCCGAAACCGACTGGACCCCCCCTCACCGGGGAGCGCGCCAGCCACCCGAGGCGGCCGTTGGTGAAAAATTCAGCTTTATCGTCACATCGAGACCTTTCTAAAAAACTAACGCAGTTTAATCTTTAAAGCCCTGTTCAAAATGGCACTTAGCTAAGAGTTAGACATGAGACCGGAGCTATATCTTAACGTTAATATACAGCCTCTATCTCTGACAAGTAAATTACATTACTAAACGCCTGTTTGAGACCAGCTACTAAACTGCCATTTCAATATTATCCTAAAATTTGTTAATAGCGGCTCTTTCAAATAAATTATTAAGTGATAATGAAAAAAAGTCCCGCTTTGAATTTATATACATTTCAGCAGAGAATAATGTTTTATTTAAAATAGTTACAGCGCGCCTTTTGATTTAGAGTTTAAAGTAAATAATATTTGTACATCTAAAACATACTCAAGACAAATGAAAAGCCTCTAGATGCTTTTGTATGAGATGCTGAAGAGCTCTACAAACTTAAAAGCACAACCTCAATTAAGCCCATCTTCATCTGGAAAAAAAATTAGCAACTGAAAGCTGAATATATTAGATAATGCACACTTGCAGAAGAGCATTCTCTTAGCAAAAAATTCTTGATAACCAACCTAAAGCTGGCCTTAGAGTTGCTCAATGCTAATTTTGTTTGAAACTGTTTAACTAACTATGAATAGATATCCATATTCAACAAAGACGTAATTAATGGCAACCTTTTCTTCTGCTTAGAAGACATCATAACAAGCAGAAAAGTACAAAAAGATTTTTATAGTAACTAATTTAAGGACAAAGGGTTGACCTCTAGCATTTCATTAAATAAACTGAGCGAATAAAAGAAGAGTGACAGTATTCATCCTTGTTCAATTCAAGCAGCCAATTTCAAAATGCAAATCATAATCTGCAGATGTTGGAGCCTGATATATTTTTTAAAAATATCATTTGTTCAATTTAAGAACATCAGACATTTGAATTTTAAACAAAAATCAAAACCCATTCCCAGCCTCAGTTTTAGGCGCAGCGTGACCGCGCGTGGCGCCGGGGAGGTCTGCGGGTGAGCCGGGGCTCCCCTCCCTCCCCAGCCGCTCGAGCCATTCATTTTGTATATTATCGCCAAAACCTTTTAATGGAGAAGTGCTATTAAGCCGCGCATTATTTCCGATTAGCACGGCGGGTAAGTGCTCCCGCCTTTACAGCCCGGGTACGGCGGACGAGAAAAGCCCCAAGCCCACCGAGCCCCTCCGTCCCTCCCGCCCGCGGAGACCCAGCACCCGGCGGCGAGGGGTGCAGCCCCCGGAGAGGAGCATCCTCGCGACGGTCCCCAAAGGCGGCGGGAGCCCGGGGGGAGACGCGGCGATGCACCGGACCAGGGCGCGGCGGTAGAGGAATTTGCTCTGGATTTGGGAGTACGACCCCAAACCTCGGCAGCCTGGGTGCCAAGGAAAGGGAAGGAAGGAAGGGGAAGGAAGGAAGGGGAAGGAAGAAGGGCCAAGGGCAGGCACCTCCAGCTCAGAAGATACTTTGCCAACTGTGGATCCACAGCTCAAAGCCTCTCGCACCTATCGAGGGCTGCCGCTTTCGTTGCCACGCTTTCGTAAGGCTGTTTCAGCGTTTCTTACCTTAAACCGAGGGCGCGGAAGAGATGCTAGGAGGTGCTTTTAACGCACCTGAAGACAGCAGGAGAGGCCTCGCCGCACTGACACGGGTAACGCGAGTTCCTCCTCGCCATCCCCACGTCGCACCCCACAGCCGTTAAAAGCTCGTGGAGGATAACCCAGAGGGCACGGCATCGCACCAGCCTGCAAAAACACAGGATTTCTCTTAGGAAATTGCTTTGGGCTGTTTGGGAGGGTTTTGGGGCAAGCAAGAGGGTTTGTTTGTTATTTCGACCGTTTAAGCGCATCAACCCACGGGCTGAGCTCTTGGCTTCACTGAACTCGGCCGTAGGCTACAGCGGACCAAGGCTGAAGTCTCCTCGGCGAGTAATTTCCTTCCTCCTTTAATAAAGGGAAAACATCCCGGGTACCCATCACTTGGACCTTAGCTACCGCTAAGTTACAACAAAGAGCAACATCTGTAAAAGCATGTCTATTAATTAAATTTATTAGAACTCATCAGCGATTCACGGTACACAGGGCAGAACGGAAGCCGCACGGTCAGGAGCATCGCTCGGGAGCAGAGAGCAGAATTGCACCGCGGCTGCCAGTCGGTGCTGTTTCACCCCGAGCAGAGTCATTTCTGATATGCAAAACATGAGGGGTTTGGGGTTTTTTTTGCTAGGTTGGTTTTGTTTTTTGTTTTGTTTTGTTTTTTTAAAGAGCCTTCCAGAAGCGCCGCTCGGGAGCGGCTGGCCAGCCCCAGCCCCGCCGGCGCTGGGCACGGGGAGCGAGGAAGGGCCGGGGTCTTGCCAAGCGCCTGCAACCCTCCTACACAAACAGACCCTGCAGCTGTCGCGGGGCGAAATAAATGACTTCCGGAGGTTACGGAGAATAAATGAATTCATTCATGCGAAAGTGAAGGGGACATTGTTTTCCTCCTCGGGAAAAAAAAAAAAAATCCCCAACAACCTATATATTAAGGTATCAATGAACAACAAATTCATTCTGTTATGACACAGGAAATCTAAAACAGAATAGGCTGCAAAACAAACTCGATTTATCTTCGCCACACATGCAAAAGAAAAAATTTCTCTTGTTAGCTGTTCTGATTAGAGCGTTCTCTGGCTGGCGGGTTTGGCTCACATGCCTCTTGACTGGCGCTTAGAATTCAAACCACACATGGAGAATTTTTTGCCAGTGCTTTAGCGGTTGATGCTAACTTCTTAGATTAAGATTGTTTCCTTAGGTTTATCCTCTTCAGTGACAATGTGTGTACAATATGCCTTTAGAGCATATTTAAAATCAGGCTGCAGATGCATGTAACCTGTCTTCCTGCATTACAAACAGAAGACACCAAGGGTTGGGGGTTTTTTGTTTGGGGTTCCCCCCCCCCCAAAAAAAAGAGAGGAATACTCAAAGAGAAACCGAGCCTTTCGTTTCCACTTTAGCAACCTTCGTTTTTATATTAAAAAAAAAAAAGAAAAAAGACAAAACTGAAACCAGCCCCCCCGGCTCTCCTCAGCTCCATCCTCTCCCACCCACCAGCAGCCCTGCGCTCCCCCGGGGCTCCCCCTCAGCTCCGGACGGGGCACCCCCAGACCCAACCCCGGGAAGGACAGAGGTGGAGTGGGTGCTTGCGGCACAGCACCTTCCGCTCCCGCATCCCTGGAGCGAAGGCCGCCCACGCTGTCGCTCAGGAGGGAGCAGCCAGGGAAGCAGGCAAGCCCTTCGCCCCGCTGGGTCACGTCTGGGTGCCCGCAGGGTTACGGTCCAGCACAGCCGCTCTCCATCCCACCCCGCCACCTCGCAGAGCTCTTCTCTCCTGCATGGCCCCGTGACGTGCCTGCTTTTCTGTTCAACGCTGTAAACCCAAAGCGCAGCTGAGAAACAAAGCCCGTATCGCTCTTATTTCTAGAACGTTTATGCTTAGCTATTTTCCCCAAGTAACATTTAAAAAAAAAAAAAAAACCTCTTAAAAATGAGTGTAAGGGGTCAATCCTGCTATAGAAAGGGAATTTGCACGCTGGTGCACAGCTGCAAGAGGCGCTCGGCTTGCAGGGGAATAATCCAAAAGGTTTTAATTAGGGAAAGCAACAATAAATAAAAGAACACAAGCTTGGATGAGAACACTTGAAAGTAAAAATAACTCGGGAAGAGGGGATACGTTTGTGCTCGGAGGGGAGATCTCCCTCCAGAAGGGCAGACACGAGCATTTTTTGCCCTGCCCAGCAACCCCGAAAGAAGGCACAAAGCCTTCCCCGGTGCCAGCGCGCCCTCCCGCATCAAAGGGGCTCTTCAGGAGAGGCAGCCCAGGCGATGCCTGGCGCATTAATGCGGAGCACATCTCCCGGCCCGCGCACGGCCGAGCCCGCAGCCCACCCCTTCCCTCAGCTGGTGACTTCCTACGCGTCCCGGACAGCTGCGCGTCCGTCTGCGGCGCCCCGAGACGCCTCGTCCTGCCCGGATTTCTTGGGACCGCCGGCTCCAGAGGGGGTCCCCGACAAAGGCAGGATGCACCCCCGGCACCGCGCCAGGATGCGGCCGGGCTCGGGGGGTTGGGGCCAGGCAGCGCGGTCCTCCCCGGCCGCCTCTTTAAACCCATGTCACGCTCCCGCCACAACTGCTCCTCTGTGCTTGTTTGAACTGTCCCTCCCAATTAGTGGTAATAAGTGACTCTGTAAAGATGAGCAAACACAGCGCATTCATTAGCCCCGGAGCCCCCGTCCCCCCCAGCCCAGCAGCCCCAGGAGATCCCCAGGGCACCGCTCCGCCGGCGCCCGGAAGATGCTGAGCGCGTCTCGCCTGGCCTCGACCAGCGCCGGCAAAAGGCAAATTAATGACAAGTCGTTCGAAGAGTTTGCCTGAAATTATTTTATTCTGCCCATCTACCCAAGAATTGATTACTCTCGGCCTGAAAATATGTCCAAATCAATACGCTAAAGCTAAGAGCAAAAAAGACATGCTCTAGCCCCATTTATTTAATCCACTTTTTTGAGGAATGGCACATAATTTACCGGGTAGGAACCGCGAAGCCTTTCCAGAGCAAGGACTAATGACAAGCTGAGGGCAGCCCGCGCCTCCATCCATCTCCCGGGCGAGCCGCGGGTCCCTGCGCGCGCCGGCGACGACGACCCCCGCGGTGCCAGGACGTGCCATCTCGCTGTCCTTGCCGGGCAGACGGATACGATGGCAAAGCGCGTCGCTCAGGGTGCCAACCAAGGAAAGAATTTCAACCCAAAATATTCAATTTAGGTGAATATTCTTAAACCAAGAGGAAGCCCCCAAAAAGGACGACCGGCCGCCCAGGCGGCATACCCCAGTTTACTCACATTTGTGCAGCTCGGACCATTTTTGACAGATACCGTGGCCTGCAGACAAATACTCACTCCAGGCTATTAAAGCAGAAAATAAACACCCCAACCCCACCTAGAAGCAGCCTCACACGCTGCTTTACTGCGGCAAACTCCGGGGAAAACCCACCACCCCGCCACTGCTGCGCGCACCGGCAGGGCACGCGTCCCCTCCCAAAACTGTCGTACCTTCTCAGAAAAGGGGGAGCGGACACCAGCGTTAAAGCACCCCGAAGCGCCTGCCCAGGAGAGCCCTCGGGCTCCACGACAGGGCGAGCTGCGAAGGCAGCGAGGACCAGGATGAATTTGGGGAGGGGGCAGGCAGCCTGCGGGCACGGCAAGCTAAACCAGTTCGGAAGTAAACGCTCGTTAGGGGGTGAGCTAAAAAGCGAGGCTGAATATATACAACAGGAACGCTGAAATTACTTGAGCAACGTTTGTGGCCGGGCTCGTCGTTACCGTGAAGATCCATTCGTTCCCCAGAGCGCCCGAACTCAGCTCCCAGAAATAAATGGCACGAAGGACACTCGGCAGGACGACGATGCGCCGCTTGTCACGGCGACGGGGAAAATTTCAGCACCACGTGCTGCTTTCCGTAGAAAACGCCCCAAACCCACCTTGCAGCTGATGCACCAGCCGCTAACGGACCGGCGGAGCGGCATCTGCAACGCCGCCCCATTTGCGAGCGCTCCGCACGCTCCTGGATTTTCCAGGGCATTAAACTCTATCCCCCCTCAAAAAGCTTCGTGGCAGCTGTCAGGCTCCTCAAGGGGGGCGGACGGATGGGCTTCCCGCTGCGGACCATCAGCGTCGCTCTCAAGCCGCTGGCGGGTGAAGGACGACGCGGCCCCACCGTGCCCGGGGGTTCGTCACCTCTTTCCCAAAACGGCGGTGCGAGAGCAGCGTCTGTCACTGCCACGCAGACTACGGCAGCGCGCCTACAGCTGCGCACATCTGCACGACTCACGGGTGGCTTGTCGTGGGAAGGCTCAAGGAAAGGACAATGCGGATTGCTTTAAAGGAGTGAGCTCAAGCCTTCCCGCTCGCTACAACCCCTCAGAGCGAGCATCTTTATGTAAAACAAAGAAATAAAGCAGCAGAGCACGGCAAAAATCAAAATCCAGGATTTGCTGCCTTCCCCCGCCAGCTCGTAACTCGGGCAAAGCCCGTCCCGCCGCGCTGCTCAGGCTGGTGCCTGCTCCCGGCCGTGCCCAGGCCACAGGGCTGTCCCTGCTCGGCTGGCACCGATCTCGCACGGGACGGCCACGGCAGCAGCGTCGAGGGCCGGGGCTGCAACGGCCATGCGGTGTACCCACAGGGTACGCCTGTGGGGCTGCCCTCCCCTGCAGAAACCATCTCCCTTCAGCCTGGGGCAGCCGCAGCAGGAAAGACAGCCCCTGTTCCGTCCGGGGGTCCGACAGGTCCCCCCGGGCTGCCCCGCGCAGCCCCTCGAGGCCATCGCCTCCCCGAGCCCGCGGCAGCACCGGCTGGAGATGCCAGGGCAGGAGAGCGAGCCCTAGGAAAGAGCAAAACAAAAGGGGCTTGGCACAAGACTTGTTGAACCCCAGCCCAGCTCCTCCGAGCCAGGAGAGGAGGGAAAAAAAAAATCGAATTGCTATTCCGAGAGAGGTTGCCCATGCTCTACACGCCCGGCGCTGCGGCAAGCCCGGGGACAGCGGGGCAGGGACGCGCGGGAGGCTCGGCAGAGCCAGGAGAAGGGCTTAGGAGAAGGGCTCCGCCGACGTGCTGCCTTCCTGCAGCTGGCTTTGCCTCCAGGGGAGTTTTCTGGGTTAAAAACCATGAAATGGGGACATTGGCCATGCATTTAAGTGCTGGGCAGGATAAAAAAGAAAAAGAACAGCCCAGAAGAGAACACGGCCTTTCTCTTTCAGCACTGCCTACCGAGCCCCCAGGAGCGGTCCCCGGGCGATGCACCTCTGCACCGGGCATCACCGGGCGGCCAGAGGCATAACGTGAACAACGGCGGGGCCAGGGTACCGATTCCCTCGCTCGGCTCCCTTACATACTAACAGGCACCAATCCCCATATGTGGCAGCAATGTAAACTAGTTTTATTACTCAATAAAATATTTGAAACAAAATAGATGGTTTTGTCAAACACTATATCTCCTCAAATAATAACACGCTGGCTTAAAAAGAAAAACAACCGACATCCATATTCTATTGCAAAGTTTTATTTCCCCTCCCAGAGGAGAAGGAAACAGGCATTTCAATTTTGAATTCAAATACTGTATAAGAATACAGTAACTATAGTTCTCAGAGAGTTTGTGCAAATGCCAGCAAAACAAACCCCAAATCAAATTTATTAGCTGGTGGAGATCTCTAACAATTTTACACAGTGACTGATAAAGCCATCTGGGAATTCCTTTCAACATTAAGTGATTTAAAGCCCCTACAGAAACTTCATTGTCTGTTCCAATATATAAAGAGTTTCTCAGCACCAAGTAATGCTAGAACAGGAGCAATCGGGTGGTTTATTATTGCCGGTGTATGTTTTCTTTGATCTGGAAAGCTTACCGGGAATCCAAACATCCAGAGTCCTGCAGAGAACTATAAAGGGAGGAAGTGAAAATTAATTAAGAACCACAGCCTGTGTTTTAGAGGAACTATCTGTATTTTGATGGCGAGGTTGAGATGCTCACTTCTGCAGCAAGAGTGCTTGCAGAAAGCGATACGTATCTTATTCCCCCACTAGGATCAGCCATGAAACGCCCACGATCTGCTCAGCGCAGGACACGCGCGCTCCCAGGGCTCCCAGCCCTGCAGACCCTGCAGTTTTCGGGCGCAGCCACCTCCTCCAGGAATCGGTGGGAGCCAGAATTTGGCTGGTTCAGCGTGGCTGAGCGGCTCCCTCGGGGAAAGCAGCCGCGACCGCAGCCCGGCTCCCGCTCGGGGACGAGGAGCACCCTTGCCCGGGACACGCGGGGGGGGACGAGGGTGCCTGCGGCATCCCACCCTCGGGCAGGGGAGCGGCCACCTCCGCACCGCCCGGCCAGCTCCTCCGGCGCCGTTCCTAAAAGCAAACCCAGAAACGCACGTGGCTAATTGCCAGATTTTTATCGTGCATGTTCATAACTCATTTGCATTTTATTTGTTAAAATATTGGGGGGGGTGTTGCTATTTAATCAGTCAGCACAGCTTACAAAGTCTTAAGTGAGAGAATATTTTTTTGATTGTCTCCGCTCACATCTAAACGTTTCACAAACCCGACAGACAGTTCTTCATTTCAATTAAGGGAATGCTGATCGTTAGCTAACTAATAAGGACCAATTTTATGTCACAACTATTTCCTAATTAAATTCAAAACAGAGATTTCTAACCCAGATGGTCAGTGATGCTACAGATTTGTTTAAATTTGGTATCACAGTAACAAACTACTAATTAGGGTTTGTAAATACACCAATTCCCTTATGACTTAGTTGTTAGTAATGCATACAACCGGTTTATTAAAGCGCTAATTGTGTCTGGCTTTACTTGGGCCTAACACATAATCCACTTATCGCATACTGGTACCAACTCATTTTGAAGGGATTACGAACGAAATCATAAATGAGGTCTCGCATCCAGTTCCCTGGTATTGCTAATAAAGGTTTGGTGTCGTATCCAGATGATTTCCTGCCTCTGATGGAGCCCGGCCCCGCAGTGATGCTGGTCCTCCGTTCTCCAAAGGGTATTTAATGAAAAAAGTTCTGGGTATCCCTCCAGTGCCCAAAACGTCTAATCCCTGTTCGTCCCCTATTAAAGTCAAGCTTAGCACCTCCGTGGGGCTGGGTCTTCCACAGCCCCCCCGCCCTGGGGCTGAGCGCCAGGGACCTCCCCGAGCAGAAGCCCGGACCAGCTTCTCAGAGGGATGGAGGAGACCTCCCGGTGCCACCGAAGCCCACGCACCACAGGAGCGGGATTTCCCCTGGCCTCCCCAGAAATGCACCCCCGAGTTTCATTTCACGGACACGTTTGTTATGGAGAACGCGAATCGGCGATGCACCGCTGCCGGACCGCGCCGGCTGAACGCCCCTCGGCTGCCTTGGCTTTATCGAGTGCACGTAAAGTAGGAAATAAATGATAGATAACTGTGAATTGCAAGGTTATGTAAACACGGAGGGGGTTTTAGAAGAATCCTATTAAACCATAAAAGAAAAGCACGGATGGTTTATCACATCACTAAGACCCAAGAATGCATTAATAAATAGAATAATAGATAATGAACCATGGAGTACAAGGCTAAACTATCAGCTATTGTGAGGATCCTGTGACAGTATAAACAATGAAGGGGAAGAAAAAGCTTTGTTGGTCTGTCACCAGAACCTTGTAGTGTATCTTTTATAGCCTATTTTTAATGAATTCACAGCACCTATCAGTTATTCTCTGCCCAAATCCCTCATTTTCCTCCCTCTTGAATGTAAATTCCCATGCTCCGCTCTTCCCTCACCATGACTTCCCACGTGAAACTTGGTGTTTCTCGGGGTTTCAATAGCCTTTCAGCCACAGCAAAACCAGATTTCTGCTTCTGCTTTCATATTTCCAAAGGGTTACTGGGACCTTAACAAAAGTGTTTTTTAATGCAAAGTAGGAGCACCTCTCAGCCCTGGTGCATCCCTTGCTGCCGCTGTAAGAGGAGCGTGAATAATCAGACAGGTCTAATTCAGCCCTGAGTGATGATGCCCACAGACACGCCTGCAAGAAAAAACGCAAACACAAAGCTGCTGCTACGCTTAGTGTTTTCTGCAAATAACACTGAGAACTGTTGGAGGGGACTTAAAATTAATTCAAGAGATCATACCCTCTTTGTAGATACTACTGAGACTCACTAACACTTTATTTTCATTGCACTGAGGTATTTTTTTATCATGAAATAGGTACCCAGGATACATTTACCATAGATTACTTTTATTTTTACTACAGCATCATTAGGTACGAGGACTAAGGATACAGGGGTGACCACGACCAGCTCGACTGCAGTAAAAGCCCGTGGTTTTGCCTCCACTAGAATCCGAAATACCGATGCGATGTCCACGTAAAGAAATGCAAAGGCTTTTTGGCGCTGTGCCGGCAGCTCTGCGGTGCGGGTGCTGTGCTGACCCCTTGCATCACTACGCGCAGTCTCGACAAGCAAGGCTGGCCGAGGGAGAAGAGGGTCCACGTTAAATAACGATGGGGGAACCGGCACGGCAAGACAAATGCCCCCAAATCCAAAATTCTTGAGGCGGCAGACCCCACGCGAAGCAAAAGGTCACCCCAGGAGCCTGCGCTGGACCCAGGCTTTGAGGCTCCCACCGGCAACTACTTTTGACTCATTACTCTTCACGTTCCAGAAAGCTGCTGCAAGGAGCCACGAAAAGCCAAGATGGCTGTTGGTTTGCTCCGTGCACTAAGAAAGCGAGTTAAAGAGACTTTGACAAAACCCAAGCAGCAATCAGCAACTTGGATTTGCCTTTTTTTTTTTTTTGGTTATTCACATCCCAGTTGCCAGCAGCATCCGATGCCCGTCCCAAGTGCATCCCTTGGTGCTCACGGGGTCTCCTGCAGAACGGCCACCCCCAGGGACAGGACGGGCGACCACCTCGCCTCTCCTGTGCCAGGCAGGGAGGCGGCTGCCCCCGCGCTCAGGCCGGAGGTCCCGGAGGAGCCTTCCTCCTGACCACGGAGCAGGCAGAGAGCAGGCGGCTGCTCTGCCGGGAACACACTTCACACCGATGAGGAGTACAGCCATGTGCTCAACAGGCTCTGGAAATAAGTGGAAGTCAAATAAGTTTGCCACTCTTTGTCCCCCCTTTCAATATCTAGCTTTGATCAAAATCCTTGGGTACTCAAGTGGTTGTTGACTTAATGTAGTAATGAGACGTAGCCTTAAGTGAGGCTATTTCCGTGCCCATTCAGCCTCTTCGAGAGCAAGAGATGCAGGAGGAAAAACCTCTCTCGGTCTCCATGAGCTGGAGACGGCTCGGCAGAGCCCGGAGCGGAGGCCTGGCTCCAGCTACCACAGGATGCGGCAGGAGGATCCGCGTGGTCACAGCTACACGAGATGCACTTAACTCATCCTCTTCCTGCGATACTGTCTTGGAGCACCTGGTAACCACAAGAAATCAGCTAAAAACATCTCCTCAAAGCCGCACCTCCATGCTGTTCATCCCCAGAGATGGCCTAGGAGGAACCCAGCCGGAACCCAAACCGGTTCCTTCCAGATCTCAAACACACGATGCCACACCGTCCCCTCGAGGGAGCGGCGTACTGCAGGATTTGGGCACTGCGGGTGCCCGGGCCGAGCCTGGGCCGCGGGCTTCCCACAGCACGTCACGCATGACGGAGAAGTCACACGACAGCAGCCTCTGGCCCGTGAAAGCCAGCAGGTCCGGTTTCAGAGAGGAGCCGAGCGTTAAGCCCCACGCGCGCATCGCTGAGCGGTGCTGCGCACCGGCGAGGTGTCGCTGAGCAAGGACCAGCTTCAGTGTCGGCTGCGGTGCTCCGGGCAGCGCCCGGGAGCTGTCTCTTCAGCGGGCACCCGCGGGGCTCCTTGGCACGGAGGACAGCCCACGGCTTCGTCCCATGCAGGTGATGCGTGCTCCGCGATGTGGGAGCAGCGCCCGGACAGCGGCGCAGCCCTTCGCCTCGGAAGAAACCCACAGCAAGGTTTTTATACGTAGACTTTTGAAATTCAAACTCGCTCTCTCCTCCCACGTACACCGCTGGGAAAGGGAAGCAGGAGGCAGAAGGCAGAGGTGAGGTTTCTCCAGGGAGACACGTAACAGGCTGGCTTTATCCAAAGGGAAGCTGTTACGGTGCCTTCGGAGCACCGCAACCTGCGGCACAGAGCAGGGCTGACGCTTTGATCGCAGCGCGTCTTCCAGGCCAAGGGCCTTCCTGCCTCCTTCACACAGCGAGCGAGCTCCGTTGTGCGCTGACACCGGGGGGGGGGGGCGAACAGACCTTCCTCTGGAAAGGACGGCACGTGCCTCCTGCTCGGGGAGGTGACCCATGAAGCGGCTCTGCGCCCCGCATCTGGCTTTCGCTCTCATCCTTTGCAAGGCGGCCCACCCTAAGTGCCAAACGCTGGCGGGGGTCTTGGACATCAGACCCCACAGACACCGCTGCTTCGTCCCCGAGGCCACTGGCAAAGAGGGCGGCAGCATCCCGAGGAGACGGGCTTTCTGCTTGCTCACGTCTCGGACCAGCGGAACAGAAGTCGAAAAGCGAGGCAGGAGGGAGGGAAGAGTCCAGGAGCCTTGATAAAAACATCGAGCCCCGAGAAAAGTAAAAATTCTCAAACTGACAGGGAGCAGCTCAGCCAATTAGGTTTTTAATTCCCCTCGTTATGCACAGTCAGTCAATAAATTCTGCACCAAGCAGCTGCTCTAATTCTTAAGCCCATTAAGCCCTACATCTGATAGGCGGGAGGGAGGGGCTGCCGGGGGGCACATACGGCACTCCTTGAGATATGAAACATTTCCTCTTGTGCATCTGGGTCACCCCCACCCAGCCCCACTCCTAACGGGTATTTTATGAAGCCAGCAAATAAGAATTTATATAAATATACATGCCGGAGACACACACACCACATATGGAGGGAATAAATAGGTAACTGAATCAGACGCGCCGAGGGACTTTTGCTGGCACTGGAATAAAGCGGGAGAGCAGAGCCAGAGGGCTGGCATGTCCCACCCCGGGAGGTGCCGGAGGGAGCAGGGTGGCTCCTGCCCCATGGGACGTCCCCTGCGCCATGGGATGATGTCCCCAGCCCCATGGGACATCCCCTGCACCATGGGATGATGTCCCCAGCCCCATGGGACATCCCCTGCACCATGGGATGATGTCCCCAGCCCCGACCGCAGCACAAGCTGCAGAGATCAGCACCCACACCAGCCTCCTGCCACCCGTGCCAAGAGATGTTTTTTTGGGGTGTAGCTTTCCTGATCGGCCTGGGCAATCAGGGCTGAGCTGAACGGTGCCCTGGGAGAACCCGTCTCCACCCTTTCCCAACGAAGAGCAGCGGAGGCACCATCACCTGCAGCCATCTCCAACAGGAGATGCCCCTTCGGACAAGTCCTACCCAAAGTGTCCCGTGGGGTCCCCTCTCTGCCCACCGCTGCAGCCTCCCACGGTCAGGGGCCATCTCAGAGGCGTGCTATCGCAACAACGCTGCCCAGCACGGACAGGTATCTCGCCGCAGAGCGAGACCACCTGACGGCCCTCTGTCCGCCTTGCCGGCGCCTATGGCTCAGAGACCCCTCTCCACTGCCGTCAGAGGGCAGAGGGACACGGCCGTACCCATCTGCAGTTCCTTCCCATGCTTCAAGCCAAGCTTCAGTGAAGCCATGGTTCAGCCTGGGCTGCAGATGAGGCTTTTGCATCTCCACAGCAATGCACAGCTTTTTGGGGACAGGACAGAACCCGCTCTCTTGCTCCCCAGCCCCCCTTCTTGGCGACACAGAAGTTTCCTCCTCACCCCCCCAACAAACCTGCACAAGAGCCAGCCGCCATCTGGCACGCTAGAGGAATATCCCCCACGAGCGAGCAGTGCTTTTAGAGCAATAAAAGCCCAAAACCACCACGCGACCTCTCTCAAGCACCAGCAAAGTGCACGGGAGACTGCTTGGAAAGGCAGTAAGGGGAAGGACTGGGATGGGGCAACAGGATTTTGGTGTCCGAAGTGGAGGGGAAGGATCCCAAAGAGCTGGACAGGCAGCCAAGAGGGAAGAAAACCAGGATCAGGGATGAAGAAAATCAGGAAGCAGTCAGGCCAGCCCAAAGAGGGCTGAGCTGACGCAGTAAGGGACCAGAAGCCACGGCGGCAATTCCCCGAGCGAAGGGGCAGATGGCTTTAGCAGTGGTACCCGACCGACTGCGGGGATGAAAGGCGGGAGAGAAAAAGGGAATATATTGGGAGTGGAAAAGCGTTCAGCCGCCAAGGCAATTTTCCTTGTTAATTGGCAACCAGCTAACACACTAATTACAAAGTTACTGTACAGTCAAGAAAAAAAAATTGGCAGCAGAACAATTTGTATTCCTTCTGAAACGCACTCCTTGCTGAACAGACCACGCTTTTGAAACGGCTGCTCCTGCCGCCATTAACATTCAGCACTTCGAGCGCCCAAAGTCTTGGGAGTCATCACGAAATGCAAATGACTACGGCAGCCGCCACGGCCAAGCGAACCCGACCAGCAGCTCGAGCCGCAGACTTCCCCTCTTCCACGCTCGGGATTAAGCCGCGGCCACCAAAAAGCCTTCAAGGAACACGCATCTTTTTACGAACGCGGGGTTGCCGTGCCAGCCGCATCATCCCTCGCCCGCTCGCGGCTGCGGAAACCTGACCGCGGCCGCCCAGGCAGCCTGGCTCCTGGCAGGGCTTCGGCTAACAACAGCGGGGTTTGTTATACAGCAAGAAGCACACCTGCCAAGTCATTTGTTAACTACTCGCCACCCAGGCCCTCCAGGACCGTTTCGCACCCAGCACCCATTGATAGGAACAGGGACCTGAATATTTTTGGGGTTCAGACCTGGCTTCTGGGATTAAAAGTGGTCCCACTTTTAGCTGTCAAACCCTCGCTAATCTCAGATTAGTTTGAAAGATTAATTGCAGGACACGTGCATCTGGCCAAAATTCATTCTCTATTCAGCTCTTAGACAAAAATATGAAAACAAGGTACCTCCTGTGAATTGCTTACCCGCTGCGCAGCAGGAAAACAACAGTCCTTCTGCACCGGTCCTTTCCTACCAGCACGAGAAGGCACTAGAGGAGTAAGCGGCGACAAGCCCTTAAGCTTTAGTCAAGGCAAGGAGCATAAATGAAAGTTTGCTCGACTTCTGTGAAAATGCAGGCTGCAAAGAGGCCGTTACCATAATCCCATCCAGCCTAAAAATGTAATTCCCTCACTTGGAAGGCTGGCTGGAGCCGCTATTCCTGCCGAAGCCCCATCTCTCGCCAAAGGTGGTTTCTAGACTGGAAGTCAAACACGGGTTTTTATTGTTGGGAATCAAACGGAGCCATCGGCGCATGCTGGACATTGCAGCAATCTATTTTTGACTGCTTAAGAGCACAACTTGGAAACCCAGGAGGTTGTTGGTGATTCCCAACAGGCACCACGGAAAGCTGGCAGGCCGGGCGGGAGCAGCGCGGACCCCCATCCCAGGGAAGCCGCAGTTTAACGTAGAGGCAGCGAAGCTCCCCGCCGAGGGATCAGCGTTATCCAGGGGCTCCCGGCCTCTCTGCGCACGTCAGGCTCTCTCCCCTCAGGAGGTACAGAAAATTACTTGAAGTAAAATATTTACATGCCGGAGCTTTGATTTGCCCTTTCCCTCCTGCACAATTAGCGTCGCCGCTGTACGACAGAGAGGATCCCGGCCACCCTTAAGCCTCGACGGCAGCAACGCCAGCACGTTTTGCAGGCGGCAGCTTGGGAGCGACAGCAAAATAACCTCAGATTCATTCCAGATGCAAAACCGATGTTACCAGAAGGCGTTTGGCCTTAAGTTCTATTTGTTCTTCCGGAAGGAGGGATTGCTGTAGGAGCACGCAGAATTCACCCGACAGGACAAGCAGAGTTTAATGTCTTCACCGCTGAACAACAGCACGTGCTAAGAGGGATGATGTAAATTAGCACCAAGCCTGTTGCCTTGGGAAATCAAGATTTCTTGATGATCGCTACCAGCACGCAGGCACTACGTCTGGAGCAGCCACAGGAAAGCCGCTCTCCAACCCTCTCCGTGCAGTTAATGAGATTCACTCTAATTAGCCCCATAAGAGATGTGAAACTAATAAATGGAACTAGCCACTGAATCAGTAAATAATTATTTTTATCCTTTCTTCTTTTTGGTTCTCACATTGCTGGAGTAAGCATCGATTTTATGGTTGAAATGCAACGGCATATGCCTGCCCGGGGACAGCATGGGGCTGCAAGCAAGGGGGGGGTCACACAGCACCCCAGCATCCAACCCGAGCAACGGCCGAGCCTCAGACGCGTGCTTACAGGGAGCGCCTCAGAAAGCGCTTGCGTGTTCAAAGCTCCTTCGGATATTTTGCACTTGGCTGGTAAATTTACTGCCCGAAGGTGCGAAAGGCTGTACTCATTTTACAGATGACAGCTGCAAATGCCGGGGGGGCCGGTGAACGCACCCGCCGCGCAGACAGAAGAGCAGCCCCTGGGTGAAGGCGCCAGCCCCTCCTCTGCGGCTGGAGACCGGGATGCTGCAGGAATCCCCTCGCCCGGGCCGCTGAGGCTGGGGGGTCCCACAGCCGAGGGGAGGGGGGGGGCAGCTGCCCCGGCAGCACCGAGCTCCGGGGCTTTCGATGGGCCCACCCCGCGGGCGAGGGGAGAGCCCCAGCCTCCGCTCCGACAGGTACCCTGCAGCGGGATTTGGGCACGTTCACTGCGGCTCCTGCAAACAGCACAAGCCTGTAACAACGGTACGGATCAGCAGCCGCTGCTCCCAGGAAATTAATTAGAAATCCCTCCACCTCGTAGAGATGGATTTTGTTACCAACCTTGTCAGGTTTGCCCGCTCCTTTTTCAGACTCTGTTAGAAACACACCCTTGCAAGTTCATACAGAGAGGAGGACCTGCAGTGCTAGGTACGTATTTGGGACCAGTAGAAAATGCTTTTAGAACCTCAGCAAGTCTGTCAAGGCCAGTTTATTTAATGTAATTAGTGTATCATGTCAAGAGCAGCTCCTTCTCACCAAAGATGCTCCCCAGAGGTCCCTGTCCCTTGGCTGCACATTGCCGTGCCAAGAGGTGGTGAAACCCTTCCTGACCGGGGCAGGGACCATCTTCCTTTAAGAAGCTGCACTAAGAGTTAATTACAAAAAATTAACAAGCACAAAACTAACCAGTCTCCTCCCTTGCCTTACGTACTGCCTCCACAAATCAGCTGACAACAGGCATCGCCGGCCACAGGACTTGGGGATCAGCCTGTCCCCCCCAAACCACCGGAGCGCCGGAAAGGAATGGTTACGCAGCTTGGCTTCTCTCACTCGCCTTCGGGGGCCTGAACTAGAAGCCCTCGATTCCTTCTCAGCTGTGAGAATCAGGAATTCAGTGAAAGTCTGAATTCGAGACAGAGATCGCTTAACACTACAAATCTGAAAAATGCACCTCGAAAGACCTGTGGCTGTAGCTGCAAGAGCCAACACTCCAGATCCTGGCTAGCAATAACTGCAATGCTCACCACTTCCCTCGCGGTAGCAACAGGTTTGAGCAGAGAGACATCTCTATCACATCAGGTTATTGAAGTCCGTAATTTATCAGCAAATAAGGTTCCTGATGGTCATTAGCATTAATTATTCTGAAATGCCCCACCCCTGAGAAGCAAATAAAGATGCTGTGATACACCAAGCCATTCACTGGTACAGTATCTGCCTGTCAATTAGCTGCCTGCAGCAGAAAGCATTTTAATTAAATAGAACCAAAAAACTCTTTTGAAGTTTGAAGAAAATAGCCAGGAAACAATTGTCGAGGACAGTTCAAATGCATCTGCGCACTCGCTGTATAATATTCATGCGGTATTACAGTGTTGTTGATTATGACAGACGAAGCTAGAGATCAAAAGGAACAATAGTCTGTAATCAAGGATATCTGCATAATAGTTTTTCTGAAGGATGTTTGTGCAGGTGAGAAAGGAGTAAAGCATTGTTTCATCAAATGGTAATTTCCTTGTATCTCAACGAACGAATCCCATTTGCTAGTCAGGGCATAATTCAATTAGAGGGGAGAATCCTATGAGAGGGAACGAAATCTGTTTGGCCAGGATGCTGCAAATCACACCAAGAAAGAAAATGGCATTTGGTCCTGACATTATGATTTATTTCCTACTCAGTATCTTATAATTCCTACAAGATAAGCCAAGACTAGAAATTATCACGTGTACACGGGGGTTGTGTCTGATGCTCTTTATTTTCTCTTCTCAACTGCAGGACTGCATGTTTCGACCTTATCTTTTAAGAGGCCAGTAAAATAAATGGAAATATTTTCAGAGGCAAGGGAACTCTTGCTCTGCACGCAAGGGGAGATCAGCTGGCGTAAGCCCACCCCACAGACACAGAGGAGATCACAGGGCTGCTCAGAGCCATGCCGAGGAGATCCTGCCCAGCACATCGTCCCGCTGCACCCGGGGAGCTCTGCTAGCTCACATCTGCCTGCTCCGGCAACCCCTCTGGAACAGCAGCCCTGGGCCAGCCCCCAGGCTCCCAAGCTTTGGGCTGAGCAGCACCTTCCTCCGAGGAAGACCTTCCTCCCTAGATGTCGGCAGCTCCCCAGCAGCACCGCTGGGTTTGGACACGAGCGTCCATCAGCACAGTTTTAACGGGTGCAAGCTGCGAGCAAGGTCAAAGAGCTGCTCTGAGAGGATGGGAGACAAACTCCTCTGCTCCTCGTCGCCCTTCAGATGTCTCAAAGATGTAGCCAGTTCCAGCGTGGGACCAGAGAACCACACGGCCGGGTCCTGATCCCAGGCTGGGCTCTTCCCCCCACCCCGCTCCCCCCAATCCACGTATCCCTCTTCCCCAGGAGGGTAGGGATGCACCAAGGGAGCACTTTGCTCAGTGAAGCTGTCTCTCCTACTACAGGCAAGAAGTGCCCATGGGAAATCTCAGATGATCTATCTCCGAGGTTGCTATCAGCGCCAGACGGCCTCGGCAGCAACTCGGGGCTCCCATAGCTTGAGCTCTGCAGCTTGGTTGAGCCATTCTCCAAAGGCAAAACGCCCCTGAGACAGGCCCGGGCTGCTTCGCCCCAGCTTGTGTGGGAGCCGAGCGTTACCCCTCTGCACGAGGCTGTGTTTGAACCCCCAGTTCCTGCGAGTAACTTAACCGTTAGGGATTGCTAGGAGCCGCCACGTGCGAGACTCCAACCCAGCGTCCAAAATTCAAGCGGTGACTGGAGCAGCCCCGTCCTGCTCTTGCAGTGGATGAGCAGTGCGTTTGCAATTTGGGTTCACAGCAGACGCCCCATTTTCACCGCAATTCATAAATCCACTGATAACGGAGTACGCCGTGCTCTCATCAACCCTCCTGCTCCTAAACCCACATGGGTGGAAGCCAAACAAAAAAAGCGAGCGTAGCCAGCCTGACCTCCATTAAACAACAAGTTCAAGCGACTACGTGCCCGCTCGGAGCAAGGCAGGTCTCCTACAGCCGCAGCACACCGCGTCTGTCCGAGCGCTGCGCCCAGCAGCGGGGCCGGAGCTCGCCCAGCTCCGAGGCGGAGGAGTGAAGGTCGGCAGTGAGAGCCCAGCACAAGCTGCCACCGACTCCAGGCCACCATCAGCCATGGCGTTCAGGAAGGACACCTCCTCCTGAGGCTTCCCAGAGCAGCGCTTGTCTCAGCTTGGGCTGGGGTAAGAAGTTAAAGCCCCCGATGAGTGACTTTGCACACCTCTGGACCTGTGCAGCTGGACGTGCCTGCAGCCTTGCCGAGACCTGCGCGCCAGGAGCCGGGGAGCACCCGTCCCGGTGTGGGGCGCGGCGGGGAGAGGGAAGGAAAAGCGTACCTCCCAGGCTCCCCTGCCCTCCTCCAGCACAGCGCCCAGCACAGCCGCATCCTCAGCGGCTGGGGCACCGCCGGAGAAGGCTGCCGGTCATCCTCGGGGGACAGGCGGGGGCTCGGGAGCCCTGCCTCGGCGAAGCACCATTGTCCGCGGGCCCGGGGACGCTGCCCGCGCTCAGCCCACGCAGCCTGCCCGCATTTTTCTCTCCTCCCTCGGCACCAGCCTTTAAGGGAACCTCGGCTCATCTCCTTGGCCACCAGCAGGAATGCCCGGGCGGGGGGACGTGTTTTGATGCCTTTGCCCTCCTCGGTAGGGATGTCAGGCACCCCTGGTCTGCTAACAATTTGTGAATTCATTAGGCTAGCTGGCGTAGCTCATTTCTTTTGCTGCTTATTTCACGGCCGCCGCCTCCGCGGCAGCGGGGAGAAGCCGCACGCAGTATTCCCAGCAACACTTGGCTGTCTTCGGAGAGATTTTTAGTTAATTGACCCTCCTCCTCCTCCCAATTTGCTTTAAGGATCTTAAAATCTCCCCCTTCTTGCCATCAGGGGAGCATCGCTTCCTCTCCAGGCCCTCGCTCGCACTCCAAATTCCCAAGCACAGGTAAACAGACATTTATTCCGGCCCCTCAGCAGGAAAGAAAAGCTAATTAAAATATCTGTAGCACTGCTGCATGGTATTGCAATTCTCTGCAATTGGATCAGAAAGCCATTTGGCCAGAAGTTGTATTTGAATTTATTATAATTTTTTTAAATACAGTTCTCTTTTCATAACATCTCTAATTGCCGTTAAAATGTCACTGCTCCACATGAGCCTTTTCTTGTTGCTCAGACTTTCCTGAGGAGTCATGTGCCCATACAAACCGCCCGATTTGCAAAGCACTCTTGTCAAAGCCTGTTTGCTCCCAAGTGCACTGAGTATTTATTAAATGATGATTCCAGCTCCGCCTGGTGCAAACAGACAGGTTGGGGATGCTGCAGCAGAGGAAAAGCCACCCCGATAGAAGTCGGAGGAAAAGACGATTTTGAAAATCATTTAGCACTTCACATTTCACCCCGCGCCGTTATCTGCCCACGCGGCTCCCCGCGGCCGCTGCATAGAGGAGCGCTTCCAGGAGGTCAGCGGCAATGAACTGCAGACCTGCCTTCCGCGGCTGCGCTGGGAGACACGGCCATACCAAGTTACTTCAGGTTTTCCCCCCCGAACCGAAAGTTAATCTAAACTCGAGAACAAAAGCATTCCTATTTGTCCTCGCACATCGAGGATTGCAACTATTGAAAGTGTTTTCTGTTATCGCCTCCTCACTTTCCCAGCTGCTTAATCGCCGCCTCTGCTGCTCCCTGCCTCCCGCTCCCCCACCAAGGGATGCTCGGGGGGGACCGGCGGTCCCTTCGGCTCCCTAACGAGATCATTTCCTCAGGCTAAACACCAGCCTGACCCCTCTGCCCGGCGGGAAGCGGGGCAGGACCAGCACAAGGCATTCGCACGCCGCCGCGACCCCCCTTTCCCCAGGAGCAGCAAGAAACCGCGACGTTCCCCTTTGGGACCAGCCAAACGCCGATCACCCCGCCCAGGGGAACCCCCATCCTCCCAAATGCCATCCTGCCCCGCACCGGGGGTGGGGGTCCTTCTCCTAAATCCCTGGGCTTGAACCCTGCCGGAGCAGCAACACCCACCAGAGGTAATTCCCTACCTAAAGCCCTCACTAGCAGATTTTTGGCGTGCACGGATATCCGGCAACACAAGTGAACGCAAGTGCTGCGGACGAAGCGTGTTTCAGCCATCTCTCTCTGATCTCCAGGCTCCTTTCTGTAATTAAAGTTCCCCTTTCCACAGAATTTAACGAATAAGGCAAACCCTGCCAACAGCGGGTTTTGAGACGCCCCGCGTGTGTTTCGGGAACTTGGGCACCAGTGTCACACACACTAATAGCTGGTGACAACCAAGTGCTGTCACATTAGTCAGGACTGCAGCAAACGAGCATTATTTGCCCATCAGCCCCTGAAAACCATCACCATGACCCGGGAAAGAGACAGGAGACATTTAACACACGACTTGGATGAAGTCACCATCGAGCATCATTATCTCGGAGCGAAAGGAACACAGTTCTTCTTTTAAACCTTCAGCAGAGGAATTCAGTGTTATCTCCCGGCTGACACAAGGAAATCTTAATGCAGCCATTATCTGAGAGCAAACTGATTTTGTAGTTTGCAAAATTAATAGTATTTAGCCCGCTAGTTTCCGTAGTAACCAGCCCCGCCATCCCTGCCTGCCTGCGACAAGGTCTCTTAAGCATTTCACATAGCACTTATCCATTTTCTTGCTCTCACCTCGCTCTCACCTTTACTTTCAGCACAGAATGCAACACAATCCACCGCCACTAAAGACTAGGCTGAGAGTCAGATTAAAATTATCCCTGTTTGCCCTGACCTCTTTTCTCTGCAGGTGAGAGTGTCCCCATTCAGCGGCTAAATGAAGCAGAAATGATGGAGTGTTTGTTTTCCCTGACTTTTCCTCAGCTTGCCAGTAAATTTACAGCCACGAATATGAAGTGTTAATTTAATGTTCCCACTGAGCATCTCATTGTCAACAAAGGCTTCAAACCATAAGAGAGGAAAAGGTTAGCTCATGCAGAAAATGACCCTTATGGTTTGATTGTCTTCTGGTCCAGACTAGCAGCCAGCAAAAAGCTAAGGGCTTTGACTCCCAGCTTAATGCATTTGATGGCGATAAATGGAACCTCTCTACCTCCGCGCAAAGAAAGAATCACCTGTAATGCTCACTTATTTGTCTGCGCAGGCAATCTCCACAAAACCAAAAGGGAAGCGGGCCCCTTCTCGCTCCCGCAACTAATTTGACAGAACCGAAAAGTTAAACCCTTCATTATCCCAAACTGAAACGGAAGGGGCTTGCTCGCTGGAGATTACAACAGAACATTAACGGCGGCATGAACCATGAAATTGCTTTCTTCACCTGGCGCTCCAAAACTTTAAGGCCTCGGCTCTGGCCAAGCGCAAAGAAGTTCTTCCAGTGAGAAGTCGTGGGAGGAAGGAAAAAAAAATAAGGTTTAAATAATCAAAAGCCTTTTTTGGACTTTTTGCAGCAGAATTACACATGCAGAAGGTTTTATTCCCAGCACGTTTAGTTCCTTTATCAGGCAAAAGGAGCTTAATGCTTGCCATAAGTAATGTTTACAGAACTAATTTACAGACCAACCAGAGCATGAGCAGGAGCCACAGTGTGCTTTTTACTAAACCCACCCTGTTCAGTTCCTTCAGAAAAAAAATATCCTGATAGTATTGTGGAATAATGTATAAAAATTAAGACTGGAATATCAGATAGTTTTAGCTGTCAAAAAAAGCTTGGAAGCGAGATGGAGATAATACACGCTTACACAGAGTTGGACCATTCATGAGAAGACAAGTTAATTCAGCAACTTTCCTGTACCCCTGCAAAACACAGTAATTAAATTGGCAATTTCACAGGCCGTTTGCGTTCATTCTGTGTGTGACCACCCTGGTGGTTTTGAAAACAATCAATACGAATTATTCTAATAAATCAAAGCCCCCCCCCATCACATTACATCAACTCGTCGTTTGCTCGTCACTCCCTGACACCTCCTGCCACAGCAGGGGTGCGGGGAAGGCGCACGCTGGAGCAGCCCCACGGCGCTCGGTGCGTTTTAACGTCTCTGGCAAAGCATCGCAGCTGGCTGGACCAGAAGAGCCTGAGAGCAAACGGGAGCGTACGGGACCAAAACCATCCGCTTTGTTCTCCCCGATCGCACGGCGCTCCCGCTCACCCAAAGGGCCCCCCGCGGTCAACCTTAGACGTGGACCTGAGCCAGGACGCCGAAGCGTTATGGTTCACAACGGGACCCAGAGGGGACGGGACAACGGCACCCGGCAAACCCCCCGGCCCAAGCGACAGGCTTGGAAGCCCAGAGGGTGCACTGCCATAGTCTGCCTTCTCAAATTAAGGGCTTTTCTTAAAAAAAAAAAGCCAGCTTTGCAACATTCATGTTTCTAAATCTAAGCAAAAACCTCTATTAGCAGCCAAAGCGTAAGACCCAAACATCTCAACCCCACCCAGAAACTATTAACTTAAAATCCACAAAAGTGTTTTTCCACGAGCACAGAACACAGGCACATTGTGAAATCCCTCCGTTCAGACTCCGCCGCGTTAAAACCTTTTGACTTCCATGCCCTACGCATATTCAAGTATCTAAGGAGAAGAATTCCACGAGATGTCCGAGGCGTGTTTCCAGCCCATCTCCTACCTTACCAAGGTATTTCAGAGGTCACAGCTGAAGCGCTGGGCTGTCGTAAAGGACCTAGATGACCCCAGTGAGTTTAACTTGCCCCGCCGCCCTGGGAAGCGACCCTTCACATCCCTCATGACCATCCCCAAAATCACCGCCCCAGGGAGACCAAGCTGCTTAAGCGGGTGAAGCTGATGGGTCTCGTAGGGACATAAACACATTCACAAACAACAGCGGAAATTGAATTCAGAGAGTGCCTTTTAATTGTATTTCCTTCAGTAATAAACAGACACAGAATCAGGCACATTGAACGTGTCCCTTTTCACATGTCGTGAGAGAGACAGAGGCGCATTTGAAGAGAGACGGTTGCTTTTACCGGGGAACGTATCATGCAGCGTGTGCCGAGATGCCTTTAGCAACACCGTGCTCGAGTTCACTAACGCCCCGCACAAACCCACCCTGCCTTCGGTAACCATTTGCCGCTCGCATTGTCAGTTAACAGTAGTCATTTTGAAAGCAGCAATTCATTCTCTACAGTCCTTTCTTAACACAATTTTCAGCCTGCAATTTAGATGATAGGAAAATTACAACCCTGCTGCACTATATTATGTGATATAAATGTTATTGCAATTAAGCCA